>NC_081552.1:31171844-31771844 GCF_963082655.1 Stomoxys calcitrans
AGAGGAATTGAAGGTAAGCTGTTAATGTTGTTTGGTTTGGGAGCAGGGGGATATTGTTGTCAATACCCCAAAAAATTGTCCCCATAGGAATTTGAATGTTCACACACCAAACTTTTGCGAAGTTAGTGCAAATGTTTAATACCTTTTATACGGGAGTTGGAACAAAATTGTGAATGCCTTAAAAGGCCCTTACTGTAAAGTGTGGTCAATTGAGAGGTTTTCACACATACACATTTTATGATGGGCTAAGAGGACTATTTATATCCGAGCCCAACCGTAGTACCGCTGAGCGACATCTCTTCGTAGGAGAGTTTTACATGAATTAGTAAGGGGATAACTTCTCCCGAAAGAGGCGTCGCACTGCGGCACGCCGTTCGGACTCGGCTATAGAAAGGAGGCCCCTTTTCTTTGAGCTTAAACTTGAATCGGACAGGCTTCATCAATTAGTAAGGGGATAACTTCTCCCGAAAGAGGCGTCGCACTGCGGCACGCCGTTCGGACTCGGCTATAAAAAACTTGAATCGGACAGGCTTCATAGATATGTGAGAAGTTTTCCCCTGTTCCTCAATGGAATATTCATGAGCAAATTTGCATTTGCAGTAGGGGATAACTAAAAAACAAATTTGCGCATGAACATTCCATTAAGAAACTGGGGCAAACTTCTCACATATCAATGAGTGCTGTCCGATTCAATTTTAAGCTCAAAGAAAAGGGGCCTCCTTTTTATAGCCGAGTCCGAACGGCGTGCCTCAGAGCGACAGGCGTTCAGCGCCATAGGCGGACTGGAGGGGAAATCCCAAAGTTTGGTTCACTCTCCAATCAGGTGCCATCATGCCCTGGTCTAGGGAGCAGAGAGTGCTTCTTTTCTAACGGTCGTTCACTTATTGTTACGTAGCGTACCTTTTACGCTCGCTTTGAAATTCCTCCTCACAGTCTGGTTCCAAGCCGCAATTCGATTCTGCAGTGAGTTAACTTATTTCGGGAGTGAAGAAAAGTCGCTTAACCCAGAACTTCAATGGACCATCAGAACTACGGAAAATAGCGAAAAAGCGAGGCAGTCAGTTGTGCGTTCTCCCCGACGTTTCGCTCGCAAACACGCAGCTGCCATGGGAATTTGTGACAGCACTGTTCGACGAATTCTCCCAAACACACAGTCGCTATGGGAACACTGACAACAATGTTCATCGAATTCTTCATCAAGAACCAGGATTCACTGAATAAGGTTAAGCCAAGCAGTCAGCCAAGGATGCCAACTTGTTCTCTTTTTACATTTATTCCTTGTTTATGTTTTCTCCTATTTGATGACATTTTCAATCGGCAGAGTTGACATCCTCAATGATGCTCATGGGGCCTATCCACTTTATGCTTTTGCAAGTAACCTATCCTTCTATTAGTGAATCTTGATCAAGACCTTAAATGTCATCCCTATAAATAGGCTGATGTGCACGAACGCGATTTAGTTGCCCGTCAAAGTACATGATTGACAACCTGCCTGAAGACGCGGTAGTATAAAAGTAAAAGTGAGTTTTGTTTTCTCCGTATAGACTCGAAAAGGGTTGAAACCATTTCTTTGAAATTTTCACAGATTGTGTAGGATGGTGAAGACGGGTGTAATACTCTAGGTATTTCATTTTTTAAATCTGAAGAGGGTAGTACCCTCCGCCCTACCCCAAAAGTATCACCCACAATCAAAAGTGAACCTATGGAGACAATATAACACTCAAACGAAAGTTATTTTGGGATAGAATACGAAACATATATCGAAATATGGGTTCTGGTCTCAGGTGGGCCGTCCCGCCCAATAGTGGGCCCGTGGCAACAATGTAGGATTCATGGGAACAATATGGGAGTAAGGTCTCAAGGGCGCTGTCCGGCCCTAAACGGACTTCTTAACCGATTGGGATAAACCACATGCAAAAGGACAGGTGGATAAATTGTGTATCCCCCATCACATAAATATAAGGGAGAAAGTGGCACAAGGCACGCCATAGGGGGGCATTTTATCGCCACTTCTATGGGTGACTACCATAAATGACCTACTACGGATGCTGAATGAGGTGGCATTTGAACCCGTCTGCTACGCAGACGATGTTATAATACTTGTAAGGGGTAAGATTCTGACCCAGCTACGCAAAAGGGGAGAAGGGTCTTAGGCTAGACCTAGGGGTCTCAATGTTAACCCAGAGAAGACTGAAATATGACTGTTCACGAGGAAGACAAAGGTGGGCAAAACGCACAACGTTTCCTCAATAAAACGATTTCGATATCTGACAAGGTCAAATACTTTGGTGTGATCTTGGTCAGGAAATTGAATTAGAGGTGCCACATTTAGGAGCGTACCGTGAAAGCTCACATATGTTGGGCACTATGTGGAGGCTTGAATCTGAGGATAATCCACTGGCTCTACAGGAGCGTGATTAGACCAATACTTACTTACGTCTCAGTAGTATGGTGAACTATGATGGAGAAAAGTACAACGGTAGTATTATACAACAGGTTCAGAGAACATCTTGTCTTGGCATAGGCGGAGCGATGCGGACCACACCTACTCGGACAATGGAGACCATTCTAGATATCCGACCCATAGACATACAGATTAAGTGTGAGACAGCCATTGCGGCTATGAGACTTAAGGCGGTGGGAGATATGGATAGGAGCAGGTCATACAATCGAGGCGACGATATGAAAGCTGAAAGGAGGGGAAGAAATGTCTGATCGGATACCTGAGGCGACACTTGAAGTCGAGAGCGAGGACTTCTGCCAGCGGCACAGTCTTGCATTGACGGAAACCTAGCACTGTCATCTGGAAGATCATACTACACGGATGGATCTAAACTAGAGGGGGCCTGGGGGTCTATATTGAGAACCCAGGGACAGATTTGTCTTAGACTGCCTGACCATAATACGGAGGGGGAGATCCGGGCGGTTACGGGCATCAAATATGAACATCTTTACGGACAGTCAACAGGCCATAAGGGCAATAACAACTAGGACTGTAAGATCACAAACAGTGTTGGAATGTAAGAAGGAGATTAACGCCTTCTCTGAGGATGGCACAATCCGCATCGTTTGGGTACTGGGCCATAATGCATTAACGGGGAATGAGAAAGCAGACGATTTGGCAGTGAAGGCCAGAGAACTGCCGTCAATTAGCTTGGTTAAGCTAAAGCCTTTTGAGTCAACGCAGTCCGAGTTAAGGGCGTAGGCGACGATTGCTCATGTAACCGTGTGGAACAGCGAAACGTTCGGCTATTACTGAAAGGAAGTAAGAAGGAGGTCATTATAGCTTTCGGTATCATAACGGGACACATAGGACCACGAGCTCACTTATGTAAAATCGGTGCCGGTGATAGCATGTGGGGAAGATGATGCGACATTGCAGAATTTCCTATGTTATTGCCCGTCTTTCGCGGCTAACAGACACCGGTACTTAGGTGGGGACACGATAGCAGACATGAACCAACAAAACAATTAAGGATTTTGTAAGTTTCACGGAATTCTTAACTTAAAATGTTCTTTTTCGAGGTTAATTTTTTTACCCACCACCGTAGGATAGAAGGTATATTCATTTAGTCATTCCGTTTGCAACACATCGAAATATCAATTTCCGATCGTACAAAGTATATATATATTTCGGATCGTCGTAAAATACTAAGACGATTTAACGATGTCCGTATGTATGTATGTCCGTCCGTCTGTTGTAATCACTCTACAGCCTTCAAAAATTGAGATATTGAGCTGAAATTTGGCTCAGATACGTCTTTTTGATACATGCTGGTTAAGTTCTTGAACGGATCGAATCGGACCATATTTTTATAAAGCTGCTATATAGACCGATCTACCGATAAAGGGTCTACTGCCCATAAATGCTTTATTTTTTATCCGATTTCGCTGAAATTTGAAACAGTGTAGGTTTACCAACATCTGACCCAAATATAGTTCAGATCGGACTATATTTAGATATAGCTGACATATAGACCGATCTCCCGATTAAGGGTCTGAAGCCCATAAAAGTTTTAGGCTGCCCGACATCTAATCTAAATATGGATTAAATCGGACTATATTTAGATATAGCTGCCATTAAGTCCGATTACCGGCTTAGGTGTATGTCCATAGTGACATGGGGCGGATTAACATCTGCACCCTCTTTTCAACCTAACCTAGCCTAGGGTGTAGCGAAGCACACCGGCCCAGCTAATATCTCATTAATGTTGCCAGCGTTAGTAAGAAGATAACTATGGCTGAGAGATTTTTCTGATAATCTCGCCAGGAATCGAACTCACGCGTTCAAGTAATAGGTGGGAATGGGAATTCCAATGCCAACCAACTAATGCTGCCGACTTTTGTAAGTTCTTCTGCTATGCAAACGTCTTTACAAAAATGTTTCGTTCAGCGGCGCACCATACGAACTCGTCTAATAAAAGTAGTGCCCATATCATTGGGCTACGATGTGAACCGTAAAGCACTTACTGATATGAGAGAAGTCTGCCTGCTTTTACTTAATGACACGTTTATGGTCAAATTTCCAATTTTAATTTTTAAACATGTCCTAAAGTATTTAAAGGGTGCCTAATAATATTCTATTTATTAATATATATTAGCCTTTTCCACAAAATACGGAGCCCTCGATAAAAAAAAAAAAATTAAAAAAACAAAAATTAATTATCTTTAGTATATTTAGAGCGGGCTATAAAGGTACTCTCAAGATGACTTCTTCGCAGTAATTCCAGTAAAAATAATCTAAGGTGAAGGGTATAAAAAGGCTATCTCGCCCAATTTACTTATTGTTTATCTCACCAAATAATCTAGTTAAACTTATACGACATGGCTCATAGACATGTTGTATGTACAAAGATGGAGTGAAGAAGGAAACTGATATGATAACTAATCTATTCAAACACAACATGCTGTTGAAAATTTCTCGCCCATCACATTCAACCCAAACATAAGATTAGATCACTGTGTCAATGACTATCTCAAGTTCACTGTCAAACCAAGAACTAGCAAAAACGAAATAGTAAAATACTTTTCGCTTATAAATATAATCAGATCCCAACTAGTTGTCACTGTATTTGTCAGTATTTGCTTTTATTTAGGAACCAAGTGGCGGCGTGGTTAGTTTCAAATGGAAGCCTAGTTTTTAAACCAACTCATTTAGTCTATTTTAGTTCATAATGATGGCACAGTACTGTCAGATCAGGCGTTTGGTGGGAATCGAACCCAATGTACAATGGTACAAAATCAGTTGCAAATAGTTATAAACGACTCATAATAGCTGTGTTTTATTTTGGTACCATATAGTACAGGGCAATGAAATTTGTATGAAAATATTATCCACTAAGGACAAAGAATGTCTGGACAAATTATCAGTGCATGCTTATGTAGAATATATGTCGTCAGTATTGCCATATGTTTTTCACAAATAAGTGTGGCCAACCGCAGAAATCTTCTATTGTGAATGGCAAAGTAAAATCAAAACCAATTATTTATAAAATTGCGTGCACAAATTTTAATAAATTTTATTTAACTTCTATGCCAACATATGTTTTGCAAATTTAATCAGTAAATTCTGTATATATGTGTAGACTTCACTTTTTTCCTGATACTGTTTTGACAGGTTGGCAAATGGAGTTACCCATCATGACAAACAAACAGATTTGCATTGGAATTTTTTTTTGCATTTTATTTTTGCCCTTCTCGGCTTGTGTATCCGAATTAAAATAAAACACAGCAAGTGTGTAGTCGTTTACACATTCTCAACAACGTACGATTAATTCACATTCACAATAGTGCGTACACAATTTATCTGTTCTGTTTTATATTTTTGATGGATAAGTGAGTCGTGAAGAACAAAAACATATGCCATTTGTCAATTGCTACAATTCACAATAAATATGATTAGTCAATATGTTTTAGATTGCAAATTTTGCCCATTTACATTCCACTAAGGAATAGGGGCAAACTTCTCACATATCAATGAGTGACGCAGAACGCCTGGGATCGAATCCTAGCGAGACCATCAGAAAAAATGTTCAGCGGTGGTTTTCCCCTCCTAATGCTGGCAACATTTGTGAGGTACTATGTCATGTAAAACTTCTCTCCAAAGAGGTGGCGCACTGCGGCTCGCCGTTCGGACTCGGCTATAAAAAGGAGGCCCTTATCATTGAACTTAAACTTGAATCGGACTGCACTCATTGATATGTGAGAAGTTTGCCCCTGTTCCTTAGTTGAATGTTCATGGGCAAAATTTGCAATTTGGATGTGCAATATGCTGCTTTTTGTCGAAAAAAAAAATATTTTTACTAACTTTTGTAAACATTCACAATAGGCAGATCACAACAATCTTAATGAAGTTCATGGGTTCTATCCACTTAATGTTTTCGCAAGTAACTTATGCCCAAATTCACATAACTTTTGCAGCTTTAAATTAGGTTTATTTGACAGATTTTCTTTAAAGAACTGTCAAATAAATCTACTTTAAAGCGGCCATAAGTTTTGTAAATATGGGCATTAGCCTTCTATTAATGAATCCTGAGATTGGCCAACATATTTGGGCAAAAGCTCCGTCGTAATTCTAGAAGCAAATCTGATACAAATCCTCTTCTTGTTAGCTATCCATGTTACGAAGAAAAAAAGAAGAATATTTAAGGCGTCGGAAATAATCAATTTAATTGTTGCTTGAAGTGTATTCTTTGAAAACAATTGCTTGCCCAATATTATGTACCCAAAGCCTAGCTGAATATGACCCTAAATTATTTTCGTGGGTTGAATGGGTAAGTTACCAACACTGGCCGGTGCGCAGATCTAGCTAAAATAAAATGGTTTGGCCAATCTGCAAAAACTGTTAAAGCATTAGTATTCTTTAAATGAAGCCGAAAAATTCTCCAAACCTTACAGTGTCACCCTGTAATACAAATTAATTCGAAAATTTCTCTTAGTAGATGTCAATGGTTTTCATTGGCCTAATCAGAATGAGCGCGTTGAGCTTTGTTTTTAAACGTTGCGTTCTAGACTTTAGAGCTACGTACTGGCCTTAAGACGAGCTCACTCGAAGGCTATTTTGACCCCATTGCGATGGCTTAATACCAGGTATGAAAGTATAGGATAGGAAAAGAAGTACACAGTGTATCTTCAAAAGGGCATAGGACCTCATACACATACAAGTTTACTCCGTTTGTGGACACGAATTGCATTATGCTCCATGTGGAAACCATCCTCGGGTCTCCCAGCCCAAAGTGGTACCTTCTCCCTAATGTTGAAGGCCTGTGCTTCTGCAAACAAAATAAATGGTTTATCGTTTTGGCAATTTTTAATTACCATGGTGATATAAATGGATTGAATGAAACTTTTTTTAATATTCCAACCTTAGATATGGACTTGACTTTTTACCAAGACACTAGTAGGCTTTTAGAAAGCACAAAGGTTGATTACAGTTTTGAGTTTAGATGTATATCGCACGACAAAGTTTTACATTGTCTTAGATCAGTCAAATCAAATGCTATTGGTCTTGATAATATTGACCCAAGATTCATTAGAATCTTAGTTCCTTACCTTATACCTTATTTTACTCATCTCTTTAATTCAATTCTAATCACCAGTGTACATCCGACTATTCCGAAAACATCAAAGATAATTCCAATCCCTAAATCGATTAATGATTTCCGTCAGGCTTCTATACTATGTTACTTCTCGGAAGTTTTCGAGAAGATTTTGCATAAACAAATGTCCGAATATCTCCATCATCAATATTTGTTGACCGATAGACAATCCGCGTTTCGTGCCAATGATAGTTGCGTTAGTGCACTAGTTGAAGTTTCGGAGTCAATTAAAAGCGAAATTGGTGATTCGAAGGCTTTCGACTCGGTTGATCATCATAACTTATATTGAAGCTCGGAAATCTTTTTCTTTTTAGCGACACTTCTATCAAATTGGTTCAATTATATCTTTGAAATCGGCAACAGTCAGTGTACGTAGGTGATTCAATATCAGAGCCAATTCTATTGCCCAATAGAGTTCCACAAGGCTCAATAATTGGTCCGCTCCTTTTTTCGCTCTACGCAAACGATCTTCCTTCCTTATGTATGCTGATGACGTTCAGTTATTCCTTAGCGGCTCTGTTAATAATATTAATGAATGCGTTGCAAAACTCAAAGAGGATCTGTCCTGTTTCTATAAGTTGGTTAATTTCTGAACCCCCAGAAATTCAAAGTGATTGTTATTCACAAAAATAAAAGATTTAGTTTGCGAGACCTAGATATCACCATAAATCAAGAGAAAATTGATACTGTGTCTAGTGCTAAGAATTTAGGTGTGATTTTTAACTGTTCTATAACTTGGTAAAATCATATAAATTCTGTAGCGGGCAGACATAGGCAAAGCTGCATGCAATGTGGATAACACACTCTTATATACCAATAGAAATTCGAATTCTGTTAGCAAAGACATTTCTAATTTGTGGTCCGATCTATGGGTGTGAACTTTTTTCAAACTGCCATTCACTAAGCCAACGAAAATTAAATGAAGTATTCAATAGACATACGTATTGTGTAAGAAGGACTCAACATGTTTCTCTCTTGGCTACTTCCCTTTACGGCTGTAGTATCGACAATCTACATAGAACTAGATCTCTACTAGTTCTCTCTCTACCCCTCTTCTATTCTTACATAAAATCATTTAGAAGCAAACACCTAAATACCTCTATGATAAATTAATATTTGCCCGATATAGAAGGGGTAGGAAACTTTTTCCTTTTAGAAGAAGGAGCTAAGTATCTGAATGACAGTTTTATACGAGTACCATACGTCTTTGGAATACTCTTCCTCATAATATCCAAAACATCAGCAACGTGTCAATTAAAAAAAAAATGCTTTCAATATTTCTTCGAAATCAGCTGTTTTAAAATTAATTTTTTTAAACAATATTATTTTCTAACCTATTTTAAAGTTTATTTTAACTATTTCACAAAATTCTAAAGTCTATTTCAATTATTTTCTATAATGATATTTGAAAATGTTTATTCCCTTAAAAATTGTTTTATTATTTCTTAAGAAGGATACATGACTTTTCTTATAAGCGTGAACTATAACTATCACATTTAATCTTGTTCTATAGGTAATCATTAAATAAATAAAAACAATTTTATTCTTATCTTACTGAAGGCATAATCTGCAGTAAACATTATGTGGGATTCCCATGCGTGCCGCCAAAAGTCCCCTTGCAGTACCCAGTTATCACCCCTTTTCGAGTACTCCAAGATGTCTTGCGAAAACCAAGAAATTTATTCGTCAATTTCTGGTCTATATCAGCCTTATTACTGAAATTTAGCCCTGGTGTGGTACTTATGTCTGCGTTATGCCCAGCGTAGAGCTCTGACTGACTATTGAAAGCTTTAGAGCCCTGACGTATATAAATTCCTTTCAATCCTTTAAGAAACAGGGCCGAAATGATTTGCGGAACGATCTGTCAGTTGAGCGTTCCGGCAACCTCCTTGTCAATCTCCTTCTTCAAGTGTTTGCAGGACGATCTTTTATGCTGTTGTACTGCGGATTCCAAATTGTAGATTGTGATGATATATAATTTCTACCTAGAATGCCGATTGCGTTGATTATTATCGCACAGACATCTGCCAGAAAGACCGTCTCCTTTCCCCAAGTACTCCTATTCTGAGGGTATACATTCTCAACAGGAAAGATTGGGAGGGGTGATAAAACATCAATTTTCACGGTTTACTGCAAGATGCAGAAGTGCACGGGAATGCGTATACTTAAGATATTAATGCAGGAAATCTTTATTTGAATCGATAGTAAGGTCCATATAATTTTATGTTTGAAGATTATTTCATGCAAATGTTGACCGTGACTGCGCCTCAAATGGTCCATCCGCTAAGTCCAATTTTGGCATACTCTTTCCAACATTTCGGCCGGTATCTCACTAATAAATGCTTCAATGTAGTCTTCCAATGCGTCAATTTAAGCGGGCTTGTGTGTATATTATGAGATTCAACATAGCCCCACAAAAAACAGTCTAAAGGCGTTAAATCGCACAATTTAGGCGGCCAATTAGCCGGTACCGAACGCGGAATAAAATGTTCACCGAACTCGCCTCTCAATAAGTCCATTGTTACGCGTGCTGTGTGGCAAGTGGCATGTGACACCGAAACCAGCTCCTGCATTTTGGGCAAAAAAAAAGTTGGATATCATCTCACGATAACGCTCACCATTCACATTTATATTACGATTCGCATCATCTTTGAAGGAGTACGGTCCAATGATGCCGCCAGCCCATAAACCACACCAAACTGTGACGTTTTACCCATTGAGCCAAAAATGAGCTTCATCTATAAAATGGAAAAAGCGCGCAATGAACACTCATTTTGATAATAAAATTCAATAATTTGCAAGAGTTTTTCATTTGTAAAACGATTCACGGTTAAATTATACACCAAACTGAAGGTGTTTGACAGAGAAATAAAACACGAAACGTGCATCAGCTGTTTAACCAGTGTTGCCAAAAAGATTATAGCTAAAAAATCCCACCCTTTATAACAAGCGTATTACAATTAGTGTTATCCGATTTCAGTTTAAGCTCAATGGTAAGGGGTCTCCTTTTTATAGTCGAATCCGAACGGTGTGCCACAATGCGACATCTCTTTGGGGAGAAGTTTTTTTACATAGCTTAGTACCTAACAAATGTTGCCAGCATTTGAATCCAGGCGTTCAGCATCATAGGCGGACATTCGAACCTCTGCGCTACAGTGGGCATTATGTTGATGACGAAAAAATTCAAGTCAACTTTTTCAACCGTGATTGCATTTTTTGCTGCTGCCAATGAGGCTTCAAACCAAAATCATTTAAAGAACAATAAACGCAGGTAGGTTGAATATTAGCAAAGGGATTGGAATGTTTGTCGTTCACTTGGGTTTGTACTTAACATCTCATAGAATTTTCATCGTCATTGCCATCTCTGTAAATTGTCTAAAGAAGAAATTATTTTTACATTGAAAAAAATTTTAATGTATACCATATATATGTATACCATATATATATCCTTAGCGTTTCGTGTATAATATCTCGAAGTATTGATCCACTGTTGATCAATATTAAGATGCCTACTTTAGTTATGGATAATTAAATATTCAACATTGTTGCACATAAATATATATCTTATTTAAATTATACCACGTTCTTCATTTTCAGATGCGTTTCGCATCTATAATTTCTTGCATTTATATATTCCCATTCTCCATTTTTATACCCTCCACCATAGGATGCGGGTATACTGATTTTGTCTTTCTGTTTGTAACACCTCGAAATATGCGTCTAAGACCCCATAAGGTATATAAATTCTTGTTCGTCATGACATTTTATGTCGATCTAGCCATGTCCGTCCGTCCCTCCGTCTGTCTGTCGAAAGCACGCTAACTTCCGAAGGAGTAAAGCTAGCCGCTTGAAATTTTTCACAAATACTTCCTATTATTGTAGGTCGGTTGAGATTGTAAATGGGCCAAATCGATCCATGTTTTGATATAGCTGCCATATAAACCGATCTTGGGTCTTGACTTCTTGATCTTCTAGAGAGCGCAATTCTTATCCGATATGGCTAAAATTTTGCATTAAGTGTTCTGGTATGACTCCCAACATGCCAAATGCCAAATATAGTCTAAATCAGCCGCCATATAAACCGATCTCCCGATAAGACTTCATGAACCTCTAAAGAGCGCAATTCCTTTCCGATTTGGGTGAAATTTTCCATGACATGTTTTGTTATGACTTTCAATAACTGTGCTAAATATGGTTTAAATCGGTCTATAACCTGATATAGCTGCCACTTGGTTGTTGGAAGTATGGTTTAAATCGGTATTTAACCTGATATAGCTGCCATACAAACCGATCTCCCAGTTTGACTTTTTGAGCCTCTGGAGGGCGCAATTTTAACTCGATTTTCCTCAAATTTTGAAGGTGGTGTTTTTCTGACTGTTGTTTTTCTATATGAAAAAGTTATTCAAAGAACTTGACGAATGCGATCCATGGTGGAGGGTATATAAGATTCGGCTCGGCCGAACTTAGCACGCTTTTACTTGTTTTTTTTTGCCAATTTTTTTTTTTCGTCTAACTACGATCACATGTTATGATGCAATGGCAAATGGAATTTCAATGTCAACAATTATCCAAACAATCAATAACTTTGTTAAAAATATTTTTATAAATCAATTCCATGTTAAATTAGTCCAAGTTAAGTCAAAATATTTTCCGTGAAACGAAAGCTAGATTAGTAAATAAAACAACCCAGCCTTGTACTTTAACGTTGGCAACACTTAGACACATCCACAACAATCGAATCTCAACAAAAAAAAGTAATTTTAATTTTAAATTAATGTTTCTCGGAGTTCTTAAATGCGATTTTATTAAAATCCTTTAACCACTGACTAAATAAAGGGTGATTTTTTTGAGGTTAGGATTTTCATGCATTAGTATTTGACAGATCACGTGGGATTTCAGACATGGTGTCAAAGAGAAAGATGCTCAGTATGCTTTGACATTTCATCATGAATAGACTTACTAACGAGCAACGCTTGCAAATCATTGAATTTTATTACCAAAATCAGTGTTCGGTTCGAAATGTGTTCATTCACCGTTCAGCGATGAGGCTCATTTCTGGTTGAATGGCTACGTAAATAAGCAAAATTGCCGCATTTGGAGTGAAGAGCAACCAGAAGCCGTTCAAGAACTGCCCATGCATCCCGAAAAATGCATTGTTTGGTGTGGTTTGTACGCTGTTGGAATCATTGGACCGTATTTTTTCAAAGATGCTGTTGGACGCAACGTTACGGTGAATGAACACATTTCGAACCGAACACTGATTTTGGTAATAAAATTCAATGATTTGCAAGCGTTGCTCGTTAGTAAGTCTATTCATGATGAAATGTCAAAGCATACTGAGCATCTTTCTCTTTGACACCATGTCTGAAATCCCACGTGATCTGTCAAATACTAATGCATGAAAATCCTAACCTCAAAAAAATCACCCTTTAGTTTTGTCATTCCGCATGACGCAATGATGACACCTTATGTATATATAATAAGTGGGGATAACCCAAGCCGCTTAGTAAGCATTTTTCTCCACACAAACTAAGCGCTTTTTGGGTAAATAAAACACCATTAGAGTCGATGTTCCTTAATGGAATGTTCATGGGGAAATTGCAGAGTCGCTAAAAATGGCCAGATGAGAGGAACATTTGCCTCCCAGTTAACTCCTGCTGCTATATACCACTTCGTTGGAATCATTGTCCTTTTCATAACATTATATTTTTTACAAGTTCTACGTAATACAAATTGAGTTCCATGAAAAATGTTAGCGTATCAACAAAAATGCTCTCGTTTGATAACCATTTTGCGGCACTAAAAATTTTCACACATATACATATGTATGCTAAGTATGTATAATATATCAACATACGAAAAAAGAGTGTCCCAGTTACATTAAGAAAAGTTTCCATTGTCAACTGATAAATTGTTGCCACGCCATCTGACAGCCAAATACGTCAAACGTCATACTGGTCCAGTCAATTAAGCTTCTCTACGAATCATATTGTCTGGGGACCGACTGGCGATAACTACTCTGAAAGCAACATTAATTCTTTTTTTCTGTAGGTTTGATTACAATTTCATGTACAATCTTATTTCATATTCCAATTGGCACATAAACAAAACCTACAGCATTGCATTGTTTGGGTTCAATCTGGGGCATCATTTAAATGTCTATTAATCACTTGGGAATTACATGACAATCGGAAATGAACTGATGTGTGACGACAATTACCTGGTGATAATTAAAATTGTTTTTTTTTTTTTATTTATTACTGTTGGCAGTACAAAGCATTTGACTTATTATTCTATTGAATTCTGTAATTCCACAGTATTCTAGGTATTACGAGAATGGGGTAAAGAGGATAGGGAAAATGAATATGTCACTTGGAAGGAAATAAAAAAGATTTATGCCCATATTCACAAAACTTAATGTAGCCTTTAAGTAGGTTTATTTGACAGATTTCCTTTATAGAACTGTCAAACACTTTAAAACCACATTAAGTTTTGTGAATACCGGTGTTAGAGTTTTAACGCTGTATAGATAATGAGCACGTGTAAACAACCCATTAACTTACAATATGCAAACCATTCACAATAGCGGTCATACAAAACAATGCATACATTGTGTGTTTTAGCTGTTTTTATACCCTCCACCATACGATGGGGGTATACTAATTTCGCCATTCTGTTTGTAACACCTCGAAATATGCGTCTAAGACCCCATAAAGTATATATATTCTTGATCGTCATGTCATTTTAAATCGATCTAGCCATGTTCGTCCGTCTTTCTGTCGAAAGCACGTTAACTTTCAAAGCTAGCCGCTTGAAATTTTGCACAAATACTTCTTACAAGTGTAGGTCGGTTGGTATTCTAAATGGGGCAAATCGGTCTATATTTTATTATAGCTGCCTAAAAAGAGATACCGCGCATAGAACTTGACAAATGCGATCAATGGTGGAGGGTATATACCATTACTTGTTTTTATACCCTCCACCATAAGATGGGGGGTATACTAATTTCGTCATTCTGTTTGTAACTACTCGAAATATTCGTCTGAGACCCCATAAAGTATATATATTCTTGATCGTCGCGACATTTTATGTCGATCTAGCCATGTCCGTCCGTCTGTCCGTCCGTCCGTCCGTCCGTCCGTCTGTCTGTCGAAAGCACGCTAACTTCCGAAGGAGTAAAGCTAGCCGCTTGAAATTTTGCACAAATACTTCTTATTAGTGTAGGTCGGTTGGTATTGTAAATTGGCCATATCCGTCCATGTTTTGATATAGCTGCCATATAAACCGATCTTGGGTCTTGACTTCTTGAGCCTCTAGAGTGCGCAATTATTATCCGATATGCCTGAAATTTTGTACGACGGATTCTCTCATGACCATCAACAAACGTGTTTATTATGGTCTGAATCGGTCTATAGCCCGATACAGATCCCATATAAATCGTTCTCTCTATTTTACTTCGTGAGCCCCAATGGGTGCAATTCTTATACGAATTGGCTGAAATTTTACACAGGTCTCCAACATATAATTTAATTGTGGTCCGAACCGGACCATATCTTGATATCGTTTTAATAGCAGAGCAACTCTTTTCTTATATCCTTTTTTGCCTAAGAAGAGATGCCGGAAAAAGGACTCGACAAATGCGATCCATGGTGGAGGGTATATAAGATTCGGCCCGGCCGAACTTAGCACGCTTTTACTTGTTTTTTTTTTATTTTAGTACTATGTAGAGCAGTGCCATGCAATTAATTTATAAAATTACGTGCACAAATCTTAATAAAGTTTATTTGACTTCTATGCCCGCACATCAGTTGCAAATTTTATTTATAAGTTTTTCAAAAATCAAGTAAAGTTTTGACACATTGCCAATTAGTATTACCATCTGATGTTAAACAACCAGACTTGCACTGGAAACATTTTTTTTAATCCTCTACCATAGGATGGGGGTATACTAATTTTGTTATATCGTCTGTAACACATCGAAATATTGATCTGAGACCCAACAAAGTATAAATATTATTGATTGTCTTGATATTCTTAGTCGATTTAGCCATGTCCGTTAGTCTATGCGTCCGTCCGTCTGTCAGTCGTAAGCACGCTAAATTTCGAAGGAGTAAAGCTAGGTGCTTGAAATTTCGCATAAATACTTCTTACTAGTGTAGGTCGGTTGGGATTGTAAATGGGGCAAATCGGTCTATATTTTATTATAGCTGCCATATAAACCAATATCGGATCTCGACTTCTTGAGCCTCTAGAGGGCGCAAGTTATTGGAAGTCAAAATAAAACATTTGGTGCAAAATTTCAGCCATATCGGATTGGAACGATTTCGCTGAAATTTTGCACCAAGTGTTTTATTTTGACTTCCAACAACTCTGCTAAGTATGATCCAAATCGGTTCATAACCTGATATAGCTCCCATAAAAACCGATCTCGGATCTTGATTTCTTGAGCCGCTAGAGGATGCAATTATTATCCTATTTGGCTGAAATTTAGCTGCAAGTGTTTTTTTTTGGCCAACAACAACTGTGTTAAGTATGATTCAATTCGGTCTATAACCTGATATAGCTCCCATATAAACCGATCTCGAATATTGACTTCTTGAGCGATAGAGGGCGCAATTATTTTCCGATTTAGTTGAAATTTTGCAAGAAGTGTTTTGGTTTGACCGGCAATAGCTGCGCCAAATATGGCCCAAATCGGTTCATAACTCGATATAGCTCCAATATAAACCGATCTCCCAGTTATATTGGGTTGCCCAAAAAGTAATTGCGGATTTTTTAAAAGAAAGTAAATGCATTTTTAATAAAACTTAGAATGAACTTTAATCAAATATACGTTTTTACACTTTTTTTCTAAAGCAAGCTAAAAGTAACAGCTGATAACTGACAGAAGAAAGATTGCAATTACAGAGTCACAAGCTGTGAAAAAAATCGTCAACGCCGACTATATGAAAAATCCGCAATTACTTTTTGGGCAACCCAATATTTCTTGAGCCTCTAGAGGGAGCAATTCATATCCGATTTGGCTGTAATTTTGCACAACGGCTTCTTGTATGATTATGTTAAATATGACCTGAATCGTTCTATAACTCGATATAGCTTCCATATAAACAGCCTCTAGAGGAAACAATTCTTATCCGATTTGGCTGAAATTTTGCACAATGAATTCCGCTTTGGTCTCCAACAGTCCAACCAAAGACCCAATCGGTTCATAGCTTGGTAAAGCTGATAAAGCATTTCTATTCTTATCCATTATCCTTTGTTTGCCTATAAAGAGATACCGGCCAAAGAACTTGACAAACGTCATCCATGGTGGAAGGTATATAATATTCGGCCCGGCCGAACTAATCACGCTTTTACGCTTCCGGGGAATCATATAGGCTCTGGTCGATGACCTATCAGACTTTCATGATATACGTGGACAGTCAGGCGGCGCCGAACGCTCCGTCGTCGGGCCAGGGGTTGGATCCCAGACTATCAAAGAGTAGCGGGGAATTAAGCGGCCGACGAGCCAAATCGTGTTATTGAATCAGTGAGCCCTCCCCTGCGTGAGCTTCTGATAATAGAACTGTAACGATGGCATCATTTATTGCTAATATTCGCTGGATCATTAGGTAGAAACTGTTCCACTTTGTTGGCATTTCTTGTGGCAATGTGAGAGAAGTCTTCTTAAGCCGTTTTAAATTTTTCACCCGCTATAGTGCTTTGCTTGAAAAATCTGACTATGGTCTTAAACTTTGTAAATAAGGCTTATTTTAAATCGTCGTTGTCGAATTTTAAACCATCTTGAACCACATTCCAATGATTTAAAATATCTCTCAAAGGGTCTGCAATATTTTGAGCCAAATGGTTAGTTGTATTCAATAGTTTTCTTGTGGCTAATGACGATGTCTTCAAATCACAATCGTACACGAAAGGGCATGTGGTGGTAAAAAAGCTATGGTTGGCACTCGATGACCACAAATCACATGTGACAGGTATATCAGAAATACCTTCTACCATTATTTGTAGTTTAGCTGAAGTTTCCTTGAACATATTAAGCATCAGCACATCTCTTAGGTACAAATATCTCGGGGAGCCAATACCTGACAGTAGTTTACAAAACCTTCGGTTTCAACTATGGTATAAGGCTGCACATCCTCGGCAATCATTTCCGTCAAAGGCTTGTCAATGTCATTCTTTCGCTTTGAGTTTGTGCCACACAAAACGGCTCTTTTAAAGGAAGAAGCTACAGAATGTATCGACGATCTACAACTGCTGCTTGTCGAGGCGGTATTGTCAGTATCCGTCGAAATAGCTGGAATCTGGGACATACATTTCCAAGCCAGAGTGGTATCTTTTCAAATGATCGTGTAATGCACTTTGCAAATTTTTTTTTCATCTGACCTTTTAAAGTATTTCCATGCTTGTGAGATTTTACCTTTTCTTTTTTTTTGCCTCTCGTTCGCCAAATCTTTTTCAGAGTCGGTGCTGCAGTCAACCGCATGTCTGCCTTTCAGCGCTCGACACGCTGAGTGTGATGGAGCTCCTACATTTACCTTAAATTCAATACATAGTCAAAATACTTCATAACCACTTAAAAAGTAAACATTATACCTTTTTGAAGAAAGCGATCCATTTCTCTATATAACTCTCTTTTCTTTGCATACCTCTTTTAATCAATTCTTTCACAGATATTTTTTTAGCAGGAGCCACAAATGAACGCGGAAATTTTACTTGGTGATGTGAAAAAAAAAACTATCGACGATAGTATCTATCGATGGTAGCGATAGTGACCAACCATCCATAGTGCCGATAGTGCTATCGAAAGTTCTCCACCTCTACTATGGACATTAGAACTGGCAAACTATCGATAATCGTAACATTCGATAGTTTTAATTATAAATATCGATGCAAATGCTAATTTTGCCCATGAACATTCCACTAAGGAACAGGGGCAAACTTCTCACATATCAATGAAGTTTTACATGGCATAGTACCTCACAAATGTTGCCAGCAATAGGAGGGGAAAACCACCGCTGAAAATTGTTTCTGATGGTCTCGCCAGGATTCGCACCCAGGCGATCAGAGTCATAGGTGGACATGCTAACCGATCGATAAATATCGATGCTATCGTTAATTTCCCATCACCTATATTTCAAACGAAAATGAGAAGTAAAAATCAGAAGATCGATTTATGTAGAAATAATATCAATGCACAAACTAATAAAGTCAGTTGGAAGTCATGAGAGAAGTTATTGTACAAAATGCTTCCCTAATCGGATGAAAATTGTGCTCTCTATAGGCGCAATATATCTTAAAAGATACATTTAGTGTCGGTTGGCTTATTATACCCACCACCGAAGGATGAGGGTATATTCATTTTGTCATTCCGTTTGCAACACATCGAAATATCCATTTCCGACCCTATAAAGTATATATATTCTTGATCAGCGTAAAAATCTAAGACGATCTAGACATGTCCGTCTGTCTGTTGAAATCACGCTACAGTCTTTAAAAGTAGAGATATTGAGCTGAAATTTTGCACAGATTCTTTTTTTTGTCCATAAGCAGGTTAAGTTCGAAGATGGGCTATATCGGACTATATCTTGATATAGCCCCCATATAGACCGATCCGGCGATTTAGGGTCTTGGGCCCATAAAAGCCACATTTACTATCCGATTTTGCTGAAATTTAAGACAGTGAGTTGTGTTAGGCCCTTCGACTTCCTTCGTTAATTTGGCCCAGATCGGTTCAGATTTGGATATAGCTGCCATAGAGACCGATCCTCCGATTTATGGTGTTAGGCCCATAAAAGCCACATTTATTGTCCGATTTTGCTGAAATTCGGGACAGTGAGTTGTGTTAGGCCCTTGGACATCTTTCTTCAATTTGGTCCAGATCGGCTCAGATTTGGATATAGCTGCCATATAGACCGATTTTTTGATTTATGGTTTTGGGCCCATAAAATGCTCATTTATTGTCCGATGTTGCCGAAATTCGAGACAGTGAGTTGTGTTAGGCCCTTGGACATCTTTCTTCAATTTGGTCCAGATCGGCTCAGATTTGGATATAGTTGCCATATAGACCGATCCTCCGATTTATGGTGTTAGGCCCATAAAAGCCACATTTATTGTCCGATTTTGCTGAAATTCGGGACAGTGAGTTGTGTTAGGCCCTTGGACATCTTTCTTCAATTTGGTCCAGATCGGTTTAGATTTGGATATAGCTGCCATATATACCGATCCTTCGATTTATGGTGTTAGGCCCATAAAAGCCACATTTATTGTCCGATTTTGCTGAAATTCGGGACAGTAAGTTGTGTTAGGCCCTTCGACATCTTTCTTCAGTTTGGTCCAGATCGGTTCAGATTTGGATATAGCTGCCATATAGACCGATTTTTTGATTTATGGTTTTGGGTCCATAAAATGCTCATTTATTGTCCGATGTTGCCGAAATTCGGGACAGTGAGTTGCGTTAAGCCCCTTGATATACTTCTGCAACATCGCACAGATCGGTCCAGATGTGGATATAGCTGCCATATAGACCGATATCTAGGTTTTAGGTTGGTGCCATAAAAGACGCATTTATTGTCCGATTTCGCTGAAATTTGAGACAGTGAGTTTGGTTAGGCTCATCGACGTCCTTCCTTAATTGTGCCCAGATCGGTTCAGATTTGAATATAGCTGCCATATAGACCGATCTCTCGACTTCAGGTTTTGGGCCCATAAAAGCGACATTAATTGTCCGATTTCGCTGAAATTTGGGACACTGCTTTGTGTTAGCCTCTTCGACATTTTTATACTGATAGTTATAGTGACTTATGTAAGGCTTTTCGACATCCGTGTCGTATATAGTTCAGATCGGTTTATTTTTAGATATAGCTAGTGTACTTAATAATATTTGGTCCAAATCGGAGCATATTTTGATATAACTGATATGGGACATAAAGTATGAAATTTTTATCGAATTTTGATGAAAGGTGGTTAAATATATACCCGAGGTGGTGGGTATCCAAAGTTCGGCCCGGCCGAGCTTAACGCCTTTTTACTTGTTTTTGTTTAATTTTGCAAAAAAGTTAACTTTTTCGATGGTATCCATCGGGAAAAAATATCTATTGATATTCAGTCAAAAAATTTTGGTTCACGGGCCACAGAGATATATCAAGCAATTGTAGATCAGACGAGCTTGCAATAATAGGAATACCTAAACATTCCAAGGAACTTGAATTTGTATGCCTCTAGGGAAAACATCTGTTGTTGGCATATTCCCCAAGAACAAGGTCTTTTACTTAAGGTTCTCATTGAAGAGTTCTCCAAAAAAGCCAATGGTGACATTCGCAAGTTACCACTTGTCATCGTAAGTGTGATCATTTAAAGGCGCTTCTCAACATTTCTTTTCCCCCCACCCAAGTTGGGCGGAGGCGAGTTTTGGCCAACACCAATTTATGTTGGAAAGTTTTTGTCACAAAAATTTTAAGCTTAGCCTAATGAAGCAATTGTGATTTATAGCCGAGTTTTATTTGCACTTTCATATTTGAAAATTGCAAATCTGATAAGCTCATTGAAAGTGTCATTCGTCGCCGCAGACGACGTTATTGTCGTTGTGTTGACAATCCAATGATGAATTATCTAAACAATTTTATTCAGGTGCCCCGGAGACAACGAGAGTTATTTGCGAGCAGATGAAATAATAAAAAAAAAAAAAAAACAAAATAGGCAAGCAAAATTATGACGTTTTGCAAGTGTGGCACTTTGGATGACCATTCATATAAGTTTAGAAAATAAAATACAATACTCGTAGTAAAAATAATGACACTCCACAAATTCCAAGGTAATGTTTGGCTGCTGTCAACAAAAACAGTATCCGTTTATTTTTAAACTAAAAAAAATACGAAAATTATAAAAGACCATAGGCACAACCGCAGCGAGTTGCTGAAAAGTCTGCTACAACTACAACAATGATGATGGCATTGAAATTGGAATTGTTGTGATGACAAAGTTAAAACATGACCAAAACAGTTGACAATCTCAACACAAACATCGGCTCTAGCAAAAAACAAACCAAAAAAAAAAATTGCCTTTCCAACACCATGCAATTGCTGTTGTTGAACTACTCTGCCCATGGATCGACTATATGCAGCAGTTGCAGTTGTAACTGACATGTTGACAAAATATTGCTCAGATGATTGGTCACACGTTTATAGTGAGGTGTGAGTAGCGCAGGGGTACCGCCTGGGCATGGTCATATACTCACAATCTCCACCGCTAGTGAAAACGCCCGCTGAAGAAAATGTTTTTCCAAGCACGCCAAAGCTAAACTTGACATACATTTCTTCTAATGGCAAATCCATGACAAACACCAATGAACATGGGGAGACAGCAGCAGTTTTCAGCTTCATTGCTAGCAAACTTGAATTTGCTATGGATTTAAAACTTTTCTTTGTTTTGAGGGTATTCATATTTTTACAAGTTCGTTAAGAATGCTTCACAATAGCAGCTGCTTTGTCAACCCACAACCATTACGTACGTTTACATTGGCCACTAAATCCGGATTTATGGCCTTTTTTGGGATTTAATTGCTAAATCCTGTGTTTTTCTGACAGGTTTTACCATACAAAACTAAATCCCATTTTTGCTGGATTTATTTTTATATACCAAATAAACCCGATTTCATGGCTGAATAATCGATAAAAGTACCAAAATATGCAACTGTTTTCAAGAATTATGCATGGATGTGTGTGATATGCACATTCATGTATACGCATGTACGCTTGTGTATGTTACTCAAATCCCCAAAAACGCAGTGTTAACGGACAGGATTTGTTTTTGTATTTAGTTAAATCCAGATCATAAAAATTTCAATAAAATCGTGCTATAAGAAAGGCACTTGTAGCCTTGTTATACCCTCCACCATAGGATGGGGGGTATACTAATTTCGTCATTCTGTTTGTAACTACTCGAAATATTCGTCTGAGACCCCATAAAGTATATATATTCTTGATCGTCGCGACATTTTATGTCGATTTAGCCATGTCCGTCCGTCCGTCTGTCTGTCGAAAGCACGGTAACTTCCGAAGGAGTAAAGCTAGCCGCTTGAAATTTTGCACAAATACTTTTTATTAGTGTAGGTCGGTTGGTATTGTAAATGGGCCATATCGGTTCATGTTTTGATATAGTTGCCATATAAACCGATCTTGGGTCTTGACTTCTTGAGCCTCCAGAGGGCGCAATTCTCATCCGATTTGACTAAAATTTTGCACATAGTATTTTAGTATCACTTCTAACAACTGTGCTAAGTATGGTTCAAATCGGTTCATAACCTGATATAGCTGTTTTATAAACCGATTTTGGGTCTTGACTTCTTGGGCCTCTAGAGTACGCAATTCTTATCCGATTTGACTGAAATTTTGCACATAGTGTTTTAGTATGACTTCTAATAACTGTGCTAAGTATGGTTCAAATCGGTCCATAACCTGATATAGCTGTCATATAAACCGATCTTGGGTCTTGACTTCTTGAGCCTCTAGAGGGCGCAATTCTCATCCGATTTGACTGAAATTTTGCACATAGTGTTTTAGTATCACTTCTAACAACTGTGCTAAGTATGGTTCAAATCGGTTCATAACCTGATATAGCTGTCATATAAACCGATCTGGGGTCTTGACTTCTTGAGCCTCTAGAGAGCGCAATTCTTACCCGATTGGAATAAAATTTTGCACGACGTGTTTTTGTTATGATATCCAACAACTGTGCTAAGTATGATTCAATTCGGTTCATAACCTGATATAGCTGCCATATAAACCGATTGGGAATCTTGACTTCTTGAGCTTCTAGAGGTCGCAATTATTATCCGATTTGCCTGAAATTTTGTACAACGGATCCTCTCATGACCATCAATTTTATTATGGTCTGAATCGGTCTATAGCCCGATACAGCTCCCATATAAATTGATCTCTCTATTTTACTTCTTGAGCCCCCAAAGGGCGCAATGCTTTTCGAATTGGCTAACATTTTACACAGGTCTCCAACATATAATTTAATTGTGGTCTAAACCGGATCATATCTTGATATCGCTCTAATAGCAGAGCAAATCTTTTCTTATATCATTTTTTGCCTAAGAAGAGATGCCGGGAAAAGAACTCGACAAATGCGCTCCATGGTGGAGGGTATATAAGATTCGGCCCGGCCGAACTTAGCACGCTTTTACTTGTTGATACGTATGTCTGCTTCTGATTCTCCGTCCTTTGTTATTTTGCTACCAAGATAGAAGAAGTTGTCAACGTCTTCAATGACATGGTCGTTAATAGTGAGCGGTGTCAGATTTGAGTTCCTACTCTGATAGAAAAATGACGGTACTTTGCCAATACCACCTGGTATTATTTTTTTGCGTCATTGGCAAAGATTTTTAATACCATTTGGTATCAATTCAATACCAGACAAAGGTGGCTATTAGGATTTGTCGGCGGCACATTTGTTAAACAAATAAACCCGATTTCATGGCTAATTGTTAAACAAATAAATTATAAATAAAATGTTTTAATACAATTTGAGTGCGTTAAAACCTGCTCATATACTCGAGACCGTTGGAAATGGAAATAGTTCAAATTCTGGGAATCAATGGATATGGAATCAATTATTGAATACAAAGAATTGAGGTTGGTCACGGTGTAACATTACTATTGTAATAATTAACATAACTAATCGAAATAAAATCAGATTAAAATGATTTTTCAAGGTGTTTGCTTGTTAGGGTGAAGATCATTAAATATTACAATCTTTGTTTGTTTCTCTTTCGAGACGAGCTCAATGATCGGAGATGCAAATGGAAAAGAAAAGCCAATAATAGCAACACCCACCAACCACTATGGGACGTGTTTCGTCTTTGGTTAGAAGACTTTTCAACCATATTAGGTGTAATGGCTTCAAGGGCGTTGGTATGTTGTATTTGAATCGTATTAATAGCGAAAACGAATCTATGATACAATTACCACATAAACCAAGCTCGACAATCCTGCTTATTAGCTGCACTTTTCCTAATGCATGTATTATTGTGTAAAGACAGACATTCTGTCTGTGGCAAATTACACTTCTTCCGTACTACACATGATTTTGTGCAGCTGTTGGCTCTCGCTGTTGTTCCGTGTGCCCAGGTTCGAAACCTGGTCGGGCTCTGCCGAATTTTTCATTTTCAAATTTTTTTGCCTGTTAGGACGAAGATCATTAAATTTGACAATATTTGTTTGTTTCTCTTTCGAGACGAGCTCAATGATTGGAGATGCATTTCAAATGTTGTTTTTTTGGATCATTAGGAGGTGGGATAATCAATAACGGTTTGGTACTAAAACCATGTCATCCGGTTGTACTTACCGGATTGACCCGATGAAATGCTTCATCGGCAAGGGCTGCCGCCTCGGTGTGCAACACACTGCTACAAAAACAACTAAAACCAATAACGGTCTGGTGCTAAAAACAATAACATATTGGTATTAAAATTAACACCAATTCGGCAATATGTCTAGTACCAAACTGTACTAATCATTTATGTTTCATCCTTACCATCCGGTATTGTTTTTATACCATACGGTGAGGCTTTACTATCAATTCCGTATGGTACTGAAATGAGCACGTTTGGTATCAACTTTTCTCTGGGTGTATCCTCATCACCTTGGTCTTTGCTATGGTTTTGTTCAGGCCTACTATGGCAGCATTTCAGTCAATCGTTCCAGTTTAAGCTTAATGTGCTCGAACCGATGCGCAAATAAGCATATTTTATTCACGTAGTCGATGTGTCCTAGGAAGTCGTTAATACCCCAGCGTCACTTGCCATCACTTTATTTACTGCGTTTGGCAATACACTGGGTTGGGTCACCCTTTTTTGGGATTGTGATCATGATCCCCTTCTTGCATTTCGTGGGCACATCGTTTGTTTGAGCTATGGGGTGTTCCCTATACCGTAACAGTTCATCAGGTATATTATCAGGGTTGGCTGAATTGCTGTTTTGGGTAAGACCAGGACGGCCTCAATTCATCACAGGCGGTTGGGGCTGTAAATATATGCCTGCGTGGGTTTCGACGCACAGGGGGATTAAGAGGGTTGGATCTGAACTCATCGGTTGCTGGTCCTTTGGAGCCGAAGAAACCGCGCCATCGTTCCAATTGTTGTTCGGGTGTTGTTAATTCCGATCCATTCTCATCTTTTATTATTGCCGTTGGCCTTATTTGCCGCTCATTTGTTTTGTTAATTTGTAAATACTACACATTTTTCCAATATTAGCTGCATTTTCGTCTTACTCTGCCACCATATTGAAATATTGGGTTGCCCAAAAAGTAATTGCGGATTTTTCATATAGTCGGCGTTGACAAATTTTTTCACAGCTTGTGACTCTTTAATTGCATTCTTTCTTCTGTCAGTTATCAGCTGTTACTTTTAGCTTGCTTTAGAAAAAAAGTGTAAAAAAAGTATATTTGATTAAAGTTCATTCTATGTTTTATTAAAAATGAATTTACTTTCTTTTAAAAAATCCGCAATTACTTTTTGGGCAACCCAATATATTAGATTAACTCTGCGCGAATGCGCGATATTATGTCCTGGTCGCTGTTCTTGTAACACTTGATTTTGTCCATAGCAGAGCGTTGCGTAGACGTTTCGTTGCTTATGCACGGTTTTTGGGATCGTCTAGAAATGCCTACGATAGAGGTGGCAGTCTTCGTACATGCTGCTGTTATGTCTGGGTGATATTTTGCAGCTTCTCAGTTAATGCTGTTTCGTATTTGCGCGCGATTTCGGGGTTTTTTTAGGTGAAAGAGGTTGAACATTGTCCTTTTTGTTTGAGTTCTTTTTACGACAGCTGGGAGTAGACGTAACGCATGCAGTCACTATCGATGTCAGCTCCTCATCTAGTTTTTACATCCATCAGCGAACCCAGAAAGAGCATACTGATAAGTACGTGATCGATTTCATTACGAGTATTTCTATCTTGTGTTTCCCCAGTACATTTGTATAAATTTTTATGGGGGAATTTTGTGCCTGCAATAAAGAACCGGTTGCTTGCGCAGAAATCAACCAATCTGTCGTCATTGTCATTCCTGGTATCGCCATGTCCTTGCATTCTCATGATTGATTGTAGATTATTGTTGTTGGCATTGAAATCCCTCATATCCCTCCTTTACTAGAGAGCGAGTGTCACTGAGTCGAGTTGGGAATAGAATTGATTCTTTGTTTCGTCGGTTCGGTTGGCGCGTAGATTTGTACAATAGGTATTTTATGGAATTTTGAATTTAATCTTGCCGTCATGATGCGTTCGGATATGACTCTGAGTATAAATAATTTATGTGATTGCAGATCAATATTTCGAGTTGTTACAAGGTTAGTTTTCCCCCATTCCTATGGTGGTAGGTATAATAATCCCAGTGATGATATTTCCTGCTGCGTGAGCAGAATTTCTCGTTGCCATATTATAAGCAACACTGTCACAACTGTTGGCAGCTCTATGGCACTGTAACGCTATTGTGAATAGTTTCAAGAATGCAATGTATTTAGGCCGGTACGCACCTCTAACGGAATTGTCATTTCCATAGGTAATGCATAGAGCTTCGAAATTTTTCTGCTTCATTGCTAGAAAACTAAAGCTTGATCATTTTTTTGCACCACGTAATGGATTTATTTGTACAATATATGTACATATATATGGGTACTTTATCAGCAAAAAATTGTGGCAAATTTTTTGACCAAAGTATCGTTTTCTGGCAGTATGTGTTTGCAGCACTCATAGAAAAATCTCGGCTGAAAATAGCGAAAACTGTCTGCTGACTGCTAATAGTTAATGTTGCTGCTAGTACAGTAGTAGTTCCGCTATTACATCAGTATTTCTTAAATTTTATAACAACAGGCCTACTGCTGAAAAGTCTGTTGTTTGCTGAAAATTACTGCAGCTTAATTTATGATGGGTTTGCTAATAGAAATGAAAAGAAATTGTTTTGGAAAGTAAATAAAAAAAATTGGTTTCGGTCAGACACCCACACTGATGATATCCTTTAGTCGTTGTTCTTTATTACAAACACTGTTTGTAAAAGATTTTTGAGAATAGGCGCATGTGCGCCGCGTTTATGACAAGTAAAAAGGGTCATCGTTATTGTAAGTAATAAACAGCACTCATGCGCCATAAGCGTCAAATAGGTATGAATCATTTATGCGGCATTTCCCTGTTTAAAACACCTTTGGACTGTTGTTGTTCTACTGTACTGCACACGACAGATGTATTGTTGTTGTTGCGTTATCAGAACAACCAAACAGAGGGGTTTCCTCTCAAAAACGGAGATTAAAAAGGCACAATATATAGGTAGACCCAAAAAATTCCAGAAGGTTTTTCATAAAATATCGATATGAGTAGAAATGAGCTACAAAACCAGTAGTAGTAGTAACAGTGTGGGCATTAGCAGGGCAGTTAAATTGACGGGAGAGTTTTCGCCAATGTATATCATTGGCCGCCATGTTTATGTGTGCAAGAATCTGTTGATCGGTTAATTTCCTTTCAGTAATATTCCGCAAATTAAAATCTTTTCTCCCTTCGTAAAAAATGAGCAAAGTAATCAAAACACGTGACCTACCGTAAACTGCAGACATAATGTTCTATTGCATAAAAATTAAATTGTTGCGCTTTGTTTCTTAGTTTGTTTATCTGTTCCGTATAGACTCAAAAACAGCTGAACCGATTTTTATAAAATTTTCAAAGATGGTAGAGTTTGGGCCCCCGGTGAAAATAGGGTCATACATTTTTCCACATCCGAAGGTGGAGGGGGACCCTCCCCCATACCCCCATTTTCAAAAACGCCAGATCTCGAAGTTGCGTGTACCGATTTAAGCGAAATTGTTATCCCAAATTATGGTACCCCAAAAACAGGCAATTGGTATAAAATTTTTGGATCATATAAACTGGGGAGACGCCCTACCCCAAAACCCACCCGGACGGATATGTTTACCTATTAGGACAATAAGGGTATCAAATGAAGTGTATTTAAGAGTAGATCACGAACTTGGTATACAAATTTCGCCCATAGTGTTCGGGGGGTCCCCCCGCCCAAAAAAAAACCCCAACAGAACTCTTTCACAGCTTTGGGAAATATGGGTATCAAATAAAAGGTATTTAAAAGTAGAGTACAAATCTGACATAAAAATATATTCCTTTGTGCCTGAGGGTTCTCCTAACCCCCCCCAAACCCACCCGGACGGACATTTTTACCGATTGGGACAATATGGGTGTTAAACGGAAGGTATTTAAGAGTAGTGTACAAACTTGGTATACAAATTTCGTCCAAAGTGTTAGGGGGCTCCCCCACCCCCAAAATATTACCCAACAGGATTAATTCACCGCTTTTGGCATTATGGGTATCAAACGAAAGGTATTTAAAAGTTGAGTGGATATCAAATGAGTGGTGTTTGGAAGTTGAGTACACATCTGTTATAAGAATTAGGTCCAAGGTGTCTACGGGGCCTCCCCAACCCCAAAACCGCTTAAACTGCCCTTAATGTCCAACGTGACATAATGAAAGGTCTTTGGGAGTTGACTACGCATCTGATATACATATTTGGGATAGAGTCTGGGACTGGCTCACCCACTTAATACCCTTCAATAGGAGGTGAAGTTCGAGCGGTATAATATGTGAATTAAAATAAAGGTCTATGTCTGTAGAGTTCGAGTCTAATGTTGATATAAGGATTAAAGAATCTGGATCACGTCCAGCCGTCCTGCCGTTCAGCAGGACATGTATATCGCGACAATAAAGGACTCAAAAAAATTATCTTTTGGGTCTTAGCGTCGGGGGGAGCGACCCTCTCCTCCCAAAGAAAACAACACCAAACTGTCATGTAGGACGACAGAGAATATATTGTACTGAAATGTATTAAAAATAATATATGAAGGCCGATCAGGATAGAATAGGACAACAATAAAAGGTCTTTGGTAGTAGTAGAGTACACTTTTTACCCTCAAATTGGGATAGACACTGGAGGATCTACAGATCTTTAAAAATGTGGTATCCCAGGTGGTAGCTTTAAATATGATTTTGAATGTAGATAACCAAAACCAAAAAAAATAATTAATTAGTGAGGACCTGAACGAGACCCGTTGCACTGAATACATTGATAACCACCTTAAAAATCCAGGCCCCTAAACTCCCTTTAATCCGACCATGTTTGTCTACTATGGAAATAAATAATAAATAAATAGGCCAAGTGCTCTGGTGTCGTCACACCCCATTAACTCCAATAGCAATTGGGGCTTAAATAAAATAAATTTGCGCCCCACCCCTAAAACTCACCAAATAAAAGGTATTTGAGAGTAGAATACGAATCTGATATCAAAATGTGGGACCAAATATTTCGGGGACCATCCCATCCTCCAAAACACCCCTAAATCAGAGATATTTATCGACCATGGCAATATGGGACTCAACAAAAAAAAGTATTTGAGAGTAGAACACGAACCTGATATCAAAGTGTTAGAAATTGATACCCGCTTCCGGGACCAAGTATCTGGGTTTGTTTCATTCACTTTTGAGTGAATTCAGAGTGAATTCAAGAATGTAGGGGAACGATGGTAAACCGCAGCATTGCGCCATATCCTGCGAAAATAACTTGGCAAAAACCGCCTATTACATGCTGATGCGCTTTTACAGTAGAGTATCGCTATAATCTGTCAGGAGGGAGAGGGGGTGGTCTTATACGTGAGGATGACCCCATTAAAAGGGAGGGACTGGGGATGGTAATATACGTGAGCAAGATTTATTAAAATCCCTCAGGGGTGACGTTCGGTCACTTTTTTATCTAACAGGAGGATTCGGATATGGTCCAATATGCGAAGGAAGATCCCATTAATTCTCCGCTGTAAGAAGGTAGCCTTTGGTCATCCAGTTTTTGCCGTCGTGCATCAGACCATGGTAGAGACCAATATGTAGAGGCCCACCACCCATGTCAGAGTTCCAAGCTGGTAGAACAGGGTTTAAGCCCTCACATCGATACAAGGTGTTTATCCTCAGCAGAGTGTAACTCTATTATGGTTTAACCTTCGCGGTATAATACAGGTAACGAGAGTACACCTGCGTGGATTGGAAGAGGTTTCGGATCAAATGACTGATCACTTAAGGTCGAGTGGGTAGCACTGCTGCCAGCGGCACATTTGGCTGTGACTGACCTCTGGTTTTGCCAACTTAAGCTACATCGATGGATCAAAGCTGGAGGACAGAGTGGGCGTGGGAGCTTACTTCGAGGATCCAGGGACTGATATATGTTTCCGACTGTCTTAACATAATATAGTCCTGCAGGTGGATATACAGTCGGATTGCGAGAGGCAGTATGGTGTTAGCGTGAGGGCGTCGAGTGTGATAGTTAACTGGCCTGCAGGGCTATAACAACCAGGACGCAAAGGTTACAAACAGTGATGGAGTGCTGGAGATTAACACCTGATCAAAAAATAGCACGATCCTCATTGTTTGGATGCGGGAATGAAAGGGCAAAATGATTGGCCGTTAATGCCAGCGGACTGCCATCAGTGAACTTGGTGAATGGGAAACCTCTGAAATACTGATCTGGGACCAATATTATATATTCTTGATAGTCTCGATCTAGCCATGTCCGCCCGTCTGTCGAAATCACGATAGCTTTCGAACAAATAAAGATATCCGCTTGAAATTTGGCATCGATACTTAACATTCTAGAAGCCTCAATTTTTACTTGATGTTAATGAAATTTGGCACAAGGACATCTGTTTTGACTTTCAACATCTGTGCCAAGTATGGAACGAATCGGTCTATATACTGATATAGGCCTCCTTTAATACCGATATCCCGATAAAAACTTTGAAAACCTTAATATGGTTGTATCTCCTAAATAATGCGTCCTAGAGGCAGATAGGCCTAATTCGTGACTCCACCGAAAGTATCAAGTTTTAAAATGGCTGTATCTCCTAAACTATGCGTCCTAGAGGGAAATGGGCGTTAATTCGTGCCTCCAACGAAAATTTCAAAATTTCATCGAAAATTCATTAGAAATCTAATTTTCACTTTGAAAAATTTAAAACGCCTTTATCTCCTAGACTATGGTTCCTAGAGGGAATTGGGCCATAATTTGGGCCACCGAAAATTTAAAATTTTCGCAATGAAAACTTAAAATGGCTGTATTTCCTAAACTATGCGTGCTCCCTCTAGGACCATAATGGGCCATAATTCGTGACTCCACCGAAAGTTTCAAAATGTCATCGAAAATCCATCAAAAATCTAATTTTCACTTTGAACACTTTAAAATGGCTGAATCTCCTAAAATATGTGTCCTAGAAGGAAATGGGCTATAATTCGTGACTCCAACCAAAATTTCTTCCAAAAACCACTAAAAATCTAATGTTCACTTTGAAAACTTGTATCTCATAAACTTTTAAACGCCTGTATCTCCTAAACTATGTGTCCTAGAGGGAAATGGGCCATAATTCGTAACTCCAACGAAAATTTAAAAATTTCATCGAAAATTCATTAGAAATCTAATTTTCACTTTGAAAACTTTAGATGGCGGTATCTCCTAAACTATGCGTCCTAAAGGGAAATGGGTCATACTTCTTGAAATCATAGGAGCCGCAATCAACTCCCGATTTGATTGTTTCAAAATAACTCAAATACGAATTAAGGTAACAAAATAAAATTTTTAGCAGAATCCATGGTGGTGGGTACCCAAGGCTCGACCCGGCCGAACTTAGGATAATCTTCAAAATCCCGTTTTATCCCGTGAAATATGGGGTTTCAGGACTTTCTGCCTATAGGGATTGAATGAATTTTCTGCGGAGATGCAGAAGCCAATAGGGGATTTTTCTGAGTCTTTTTATACCCACCACCATGGGATGGGGGTACACTAATCTAGTCATTCCGTTTATAACACCTCGAAATATTAGTCAAAGACTCCATAAAGTATATATATTCTTGATCGTCTCGACGTTCGGAGTTGATCTAGCCATGTCCGACCGTCCGTCTGTTGAAATCACGATAGAGGTCGAACCCGTAAAGCTAGCCGCTTGAAATTTTGCACAAATACTTACTATTGATTTAGGTCGTTGGGGATTGCAAATGGGCCATATCGGTTCAAATTTAGATATATCTCCCATATTAACCGATCTCCCGATTTGACTTCTTGAGCTCCTGGAAGTCGCATTTTTTCTCCGATTTGGCTGAAATTTTGAACGTGGTGTTCCGTTATGATATTCAACAACTGTGCCAAAAACGGTCCAAAGCGGTATATAACCTTATATAGCTCCCATATAAACCGATCTCCCGATTTAATTTTTTGTGCCCCTGGAAGCCTCAATTTTAATCCGATATGGCTGAAATCTTGCAAATAGTTAAGTTAATAGTTATGATATTCAACGATTGTGCCAAGTGCGGTCCAAAACGGTATATAACCTGATATAGCCTGATATATAACCTCAATTTTAATCCGATATGGCTGAAATCTTGCAAATAGTATTCTGTTATGATATTCAACAACTGTGCCAAGTACGATCCAAAGCGGTATATAACCTGATATAGGTCCCATGTACACCGATCTCCGATTTTACTTCTTGAGCTCTTACAAGCCGCAATTTTTGTCCGATTGGGTTGAAATTTTACATATAGTGTTGTGTTATGACTTCCAACAACTGTGCCAAAAACGGTTCAAAGCGGCATATAACCTGATATAGTTCCCATGTACACAGATCTCCCAATTTGATTGAGATCAACAGAAAAAAAGAACATTTTTTTTAATAAAAGTCGCTTCCCTTTCCGTTTCTCCTCCTTTTCCAGAAATTGATTGATTTAAAAATCGAAGAAAATCAAAAGTATTCACTGGAAGAGATACAAAAGATATGCCAGCAAGTGATCAAGTATTCGGTGAAGACAAGTCATGGACGTTTTCACAATCAATTGTTTGGACAAATGGATCCTTATGGTTTGGCTGGCAGTTGGATAACGGAGGCCCTCAACACAAGTGCGTAAGTTAAAAAAAATCGATATTAGACATAAGAGAGTCAACGGTGAAGGCAATAACGATGATGATGATCTTGTCAAACAATGCCACGATGAATCATTAATCTGCTATTGCCAGCCAAATAAATATTTGCATAGGTGCGCGCTTGCGCCTTTTCTATGTCCATCAATGTCATTGTGTGTGTGTGTTTTTTTTTATAATTTTTGCAGTTACACATTTGAAGTGGCGCCAGTGTTCTCATTGGTTGAGACCGAGGTGGTGCGTAAAGTATGCGAATTATGCGGCTATGGTCAAGGTGATGGCATATTCTCGCCCGGTGGATCAATATCAAATATGTGAGCAAAAATCATTAAAACAGGCAGGGTGGATCCACTATATACAGGGTGGCTGATGAATATTGCTACAATGATGAATATTGCTACATTTTTTTTTCGGTGTATGGAATACATTTTTCTTTTATTCATGTTAAATTAAATTATTAAATTAATTATTAAATTATTATTAATTAAATTAATTAATTAATTAATTAAATTAATTATTAAATTATTATTATTAAATAGAAAAAAAGTTATTACATTTTTTTTTGGTAGCGGCTTTCATCAGCCACCCTGTATGTGTTGGCTCGACCTGAGGCCATAAATCACAAGAGGCTCTCTTGACAGCTTGATGTTTGCATGTGATGGCTAAATCATCAAACTGGCTGACTCTTGACTTTGTGCGCCAAGCTGGCAGGCATTGTTCAGGGGACTTACTATCAAAATAATGACTATTATTATGGAACTTTTAACCATTATGTCATTTTCATAGAGAGCGATTTTCAAGTATTCTAAGTTCTTCCTTTTTTTTTAATTTTTGATATTTTTTTCAAATTTGGCAGGTATGGTGTAGTCTTGGCTCGCTATCGAAGTTTCCCCAACATCAAGTCTTCTGGCATGTTTGGCATGCCGCCTTTGGTTTTGTTTACCTCTGAGGAATCCCACTACAGCTTCAAAAAAGCTGCCCATTGGCTGGGCTTTGGTGTTGATAATTGCGTGATAGTCAAAACCAATGCCAAGGGACAAATGCTTCCTGAAGATTTGGAAATTAAGATTATCGAGGCCCAGGGTCAGGGCAAGATACCGTTGTTTGTCAATGCCACAGCGGGAACCACAGTTTTGGGAGCTTTTGATGATTTCAATCGTATTGCCGATGTGTGCCAGCGATATGGTCTTTGGATGCATGTAGATGTAAGTATGAAGAAATACCTAATTTTCCTGGATTTATTTCAACAGAAAAAGTTGTTAACATTTTAAATTTTTAGTCATATCCTAGATGATTGTATAGGAAAATAAGGTTTAGATCCAAGTACATAGATCAAAAGGCTGCAAAAAGTTAGGAAGTTCGCGCGTAAACAACTACACCTTCTTGAATGTTCATTGTCGGGGGGTTCATGGGTCTGCATCCACACAATGTCTTGTCGATGTCATTCACCATCGTTAACATTAAACTTGAGTGGGGTGGCACTATCATTGTTATGAAAAAAGAATGCTTCGGGGACAAATTATGAGGTGGAGAGAGGCCATACTACAGCTCTATTAAAGAAACCATTCCTTTACCCCCAGTGATTATCAATAGTCCACTTGTAGGTTTGTAGCGCAAGATTCGATTTCTCGTCCTTTCCTTAATGTTGAATTTGATATTAAATCAACAAAAATTGTTCACACGATATAACGGGATTGAAGAAAATATAAGAACTTATGTATTATGGGTCAAATCAAGGTACACACACATCACGGATATTGTGGAAATGGGAATTGTTAAGAGCTTCCATTCTTCAGTGTCATCGGGGACTGCTATCATATTCTCGGCATTACTACAGAAGGACACAAATATTTGTTGTTCCATAGATCTCGCATATACCTCAAAGCTATGAGGCGAAGCTGGGCATTGTTCATATCTGAACCAACTATGCGACCCCATAACTTTTTGGACCTATAAGCTTTACCTTCATTCTGGTCAAGGCAATGCTCGGTCATCTTTATATCAAAGAAAATTATATGGGATTTCTTTGCGATAGTTGTTGTTGTAATGTAATACTCAAACGATGACTATCGTCGTTTGAGTATTACATAGTCATCGTTTGAGTATTACATTACATGGTAAATATAACCGGTAATTAATCTCGCCTCCACATGACCCTTTGGTCTACGAGGTTCAGTAGTTTTTAACGAACCTGAATTTTAAAGCCCTATTCCCGTTGGAAGTGGCTACCTTTTGGCATAAAGAAAAATTTAAGAAAGCTCTTTAAAATTTTAGAAAAATATGTCGATCTGAGTAAAAGTTCGGCCGGGCCGAATTTCAGGAACTCACCCCCATAGATAGATACTGCTAAAAATTTATACAAATAAATTTAGTTGAAGGGCATAATTTTATTCTACATACCGAATTTTCTGTCAAACCAGCAAAAATTAAAGCTTCTAGGAACCGAACATAAGTAATCGAGAGACCGGTTTACATGGGAGCTATACTAGGAATGAACTGATTTTGACCGTATTTACCACAGTTGTTAGAAGTCGTAACAGAGCATGCAAAATTTCAGCCAAATCGAGAAAAAATTGCGACTTGCAATGGCGCAAGAATTCAAATCGGGAGACCGGTTTATATGGGAGCCATATCAGGTTATAGACCGATTTATACCGTACTCGGCACAGTTGTTGGAAGTCATAACAGAACACTACATGCCTAATGTCAGCCAAATCGGGTAAAAATTGCCGCTTGTAAGGGCTTAAGAAGTCAAATCGGGAGATCGGTTTATATGGAAGCTATATCAGGTTATAGACCGATTCGAAACGTACTTAGCACAGTTGTTGCAAGTCTTAACAGAAGACTACATGCTCAATTTCAGCCAAATCGGGCAAAGATTGCGGCTTGTAAGGACTCAAGAAATCAAATTGGAAGATCGGTTTATATGGGAGCCATATCATGTTATAGACCGATTCGAAACGTACTTAGCACAGTTGTTGGAAGTCTTAACAGAAAATTGCGGCTTGTAAGGGCTCAAGAAGTAAAATTAGCAGATTAGTTTATATGGGAACTATATCAGGTTAAACATCATTTCAGACCGTACTTGGTACAGTTGGTGAAAGTCATAACAGAACTTGACGTACAAAATTTCAGCCAAATCGTACAAAAAACAAGTGAAAGCGTGCTAAGTTCAGCCGGGCCGAATCTTATATACCCTCCACCATGGATCGCATTTGTCGAGTTCTTTTCCCGGCATCTCTTCTTAGGCAAAAACTAGAGACTCAAGAAGTCAAGATCCCAGATCGGTTTATATGGCAGCAAAATCTGGTTATGAACCGACTTGTACTTTATTTGACATAGTTGTTGAAAGTAACAATAAAAAACGTCTTGCGAAATTTCAGCCAAATTGGATAAGAATTGCGCCCTTTAGAAGCTCAAGAAGTGAAGTCCCCAGATCTGTTTATATGACAGCTATATCAGGTTATGATGCGATTTGAACCATATTTGGCACAGTTGTTGGACATCATAACAAAATACTACGTGCCAAAATTCATTCAAATTGGAAAAGAATTGCGCCCTCTAGAGGCTCAAGAAGTCAAGACCCAAGATCGGTTTACATGACAGCTATATAAGGTTATAGACCGATTTGAACCATACTTAGCAAAGTTGTTGGATATCATAACAAAACACGTCGTGCAAAATTTCATTCCAATCGGATAAGAATTGCGCACTCTAGAGGCTCAAGAAGTCAAGACCCCAGATCGGTTTATATGGCAGCTATATCAGGTTATGGACCGATTTGAACCATACTTGGCACAATTGTTGGATATCATAACGAAACACGTCGTGCAAAATTTCATTTCAATCGGATAAGAATTGCGCACTCTAGAGGCTCAAGAAGTCAAGACCCAAGATCGGTTTATATGGCAGCTATATCAAAAGATGAACCGATTTGAACCATACTTGTCGCATTTGTTGAATATCATAACAAAACACGTCGTGCAAAATTTCATCCCAATCGGATAAGATTTGCGCACTCTAGAGGCTCAAGAAGTCAAGACCCAAGATCGGTTTATATGGCAGCTATATCAAAACATGGACCGATATGGCCCATTTACAATACCAACCGACCTACACTAATAAGAAGTATTTGTGCAAAATTTCAAGCGGCTAGCTTTACTCCTTCGGAAGTTAGCGTGCTTTCGACAGACAGACGGACGGACGGACGGACAGACGGACGGACATGGCTAGATCGACATAAAATTTCCCGACGATCAAGAATATATATACTTTATAGGGTCTCAGACGAATATTTCGAGTAGTTACAATCAGAATGACGAAATTAGTATACCCCCCATCTTATGGTGGAGGGTATAAAAACTGCAGCTTGTAAGGCCTCAAGAAGTCAAATCGGGAGATCGGTTTATATGGGATCTAAATCAGGTTATAGACCGACTCGAACCGTACTTGACCCAGTTGTTGGAAGTCTTAATAGAACACTACATCCAAAAATTCCAGCGGCTCAAGAAGTCAATTCGGGGGATCTTCTTGATCGCCTCCGCGTTATGAGTCGATCTAGCTATATCCGTCCGTCCGTCTGTCGAAATCACGATAGCAGTCAAACGCGTAAGGTAGCCGCTTGAAATTTTGCACAGATACTTAATATTGAAGTAGGTTGTTTTTGTTGTTGTAGCAGTGTGTCGTACTCCGAGGCGGCAACCCTTGCCGATGAAGGATTCCATCGGGTCATTTCGTTCGTACAACCGGCTGCCATAGGATTGGTATAGGCCTTTGGGGATTGCAAATGGGCTAAATCGATTCAGATTTCGATATAGCTCCCATTCAAAGAGATCTTCCGATTTGATTACTTGAGCCACTGGAAGCCGCAATTTTTGGCTGAAATTTTGCATGCGGTGTTCCGTTATGACTTCCAACAACTGTGCCAAATATGGTTCAAATCAGTCTATAACCTGAAATAGCTCCCATGTAAACCGGTCTCTCGATCATTCTTTGCTTTAATTTTTGCTGGTTTGATAGAAGTTTTGTGTGTAGAATAAAATTATGCCGTGCAACTGAATTTACTTTATATAAATTTTTACCAGAATCCATGGTGGTGAGATCCCTAGATTCGGCCCGGCTGAACTTTGCACGCTTTTACTTGATATTTCTCCTAGAGGTATTGTAGTATATTTACGTAACGACGTATAGTTCCAAAGACAAAAGTACCATGACGCAAAAGATCCAGAGTTTAACTCCCTATGTGTGATCCAATCCTGAACTCGCATATTTTGGATTTTTATGTAAAAGTCCAAAAACTCTCTATTTTCGCTCTTTTCGATTCTATATCGAAAATTTTAAAGGATTTTCCGTCAGGTAAAATCGTTGTTGCTGTGGAATTTATTGTGGATATCGAGGAGGCCACCATAGAACAGAGTTTAGCATATCCACCTATGACGCTGAACGCTTGCTTTCGAATCCTGGTGAGAACATCAGAAACAAGTAAATACGGCCTAAAGTCGGGCGAAGCCGACCTTTTGATACTACACCACATTGGGAAGGCAGCTTAAGAGATCGAAACTAAGCCATCGAAATTTGAAATGTAGAATTTCGGCCAAAATCAGGATATATTGTGGGAGTGAAAGAAAAAATCGAAGTGCAAAATATTGATAAGATAGGTTGGTAAATGCGTCAACAAAGGCCTTAAAAGTGAAAAATCGGGGAAAACATATGTATGGGAGCTATATCTAAATCTGAACAGATTTCTATAAAATTAACCAGTGATCAGAAATGTCATAAGAGAAACCATAGTGACAAATTTTGTGAGGATCGGTTAACAAATGACCAAATTATTGCAATATTAGTCAAAATCGGACAAAAATATATATGAGAACTATATCTAAATCCTAACAGATTTTAATCAAAATCGATATAAACAGTTTAAACTATAGAACAAGTAAAAACGTGCTAAGTTCGGCCGGGCCGAATCTTATATACCCTCCACCATGGATCGCATTTATCGAGTTCTTTTCCCGGCATCTCTTCTTAGGCAAAAAAAGCATATAAGAAAAGATTTGCTCTGCTATAAGAGCGATATCAAGATATGGTCCAGTTTGGACCACAATTAAATTGTATATTGGAGACCTGTGTAAAATGTCAGCCAATTCGAATAAGAATTGGGCCCTTTGTGGGCTCAAGAAATAAAATAGAGAGATCGATTTATATGGGAGCTGTATCGGGCTATATGCCGATTCAGACCATAATAAACACGTAAGTTAATGGTCATGAGAGAATCCGTCGTACAAAATTTCAGGCAAATCGGATAATAATTGCGACCTCTAGAGGCTCAAGAAGTCAAGATCCCAGATCGGTTTATATGGGAGCTATATCAGGTTATGAACCGACTTGTACTTTATTTGACATAGTTGTTGAAAGTAACAATAAAAAACGTCGTGCGAAATTTCAGCCAAATCGGAGAGAAATTGCGACCCCTAGAAGCTCAAGAAGTCAAATCCCCAGATCGGTTCATATGACAGCTATATCAGGTTATGAACCGATTTGAACCATATTTGGCACAGTTGTTGGATATCATAACAAATTACTACGTGCCAAAATTCATTCAAATTGGATAAGAATTGCGCCCTCTAGAGGCTCAAGAAGTCAAGACCCAAGATCGGTTTATATGACAGCTATATAAGGTTATGAACCGATTTGAACCATACTTGGCAAAGTTAATGGATATCGTAACAAAACACGTCGTGCAAAATTTCATTCCAATCGGATAAGAATTGCGCACTCTAGAGGCTGAAGAAGTCAAGACCCAAGATCGGTTTATATGGCAGCTATAGCAGGTTATGAACCGATTTGAACCATACTTGGCACAGTTGTTGGATATAATAACAAAATACTACGTGCCAAATTTCATTTCAATCGGATAAGAATTGCGCACTCTAGAGGCTCAAGAAGTCAAGACCCAAGATCGGTTTATATGGCAGCTATATCAAAACATGAACCGATATGGCCCATTTACAATACCAACCGACCTACACTAATAAGAAGTATTTGTGCAAAATTTCAAGCGGCTAGCTTTACTCCTTCGGAAGTTAGCGTGCTTTCGACAGACAGACGGACGGACGGACGGACAGACGGACGGACATGGCTAGATCGACATAAAATTTCACGACGATCAAGAATATATATACTTTATGGGGTCTCAGACGAATATTTCGAGTAGTTACAATCAGAATGACGAAATTAGTATACCCCCCATCTTATGGTGGAGGGTATAAAAAGAAAATTTGGCTGGGCCGAATCTTATATACACCATGGATCGCATTTGTCAAGCTTTTTGGTCGATATCTCTTGATAGGCAAACAAAGGATAATGGATAAGAATTGCTAGGCTATGTGAACTATACCAAGTTATGAACCGATTGGGGCCATACATGTTTTGGCTGTTGGAGACCAAATTGAAATTCATTGTGCAAAATTTCGGCCAAATCGGATAACAATTGCGACCTATAGTGGCTTACGAAATAATATCGAGAGATCGGTTTATATGGGATTTATAAAAGGTTGTAAACTGATTTAGACAACTTTACTTGGCACTGTTGTTGGAAGTTGAAACAATTTTCAGATATTTATTGTGCCCTAGCGGCCCAAGAAGTAAATATCCGAGAGCTGTTTATGTGGATGTTGTATCAGGTAATGAACCGATTTGGGCGATACTTGGAGCAGTTATTGGAAGTTGAAACAATTTCCGGATATTAATTGTGCCCTAGCGGCTCAAGAAGTAAAGATCCGAAATCGGTTTATGTGGATGCTGTATCAGGTAATGAACCGATTTGGGCGATACTTGGAGCAGTTGTTGGAAAAAACCTGTAAGTAAAGGCAAAAGTCGGAAGGAGCCCACTATATAATATCCTACACCACCGAGTCAACGTACTACTTTTAAAACATGGAACCTATGTTGAAATCTAGTCAGACTTTAATTTTGCATACCTTTCGAAATATTTAATAGAACCTTGCAAGATTTTCTTACGAAAGGAGCTAAATTGTGTCTACTACAGCCTTAGAGGGCCATATCGGATGAAAGATATATATGAGTGATATATCTAAATCTGGACCGACTTTGATGAAAGTAAACACACGTGCCAGGACTTCAAATAAAACACCTCACATAAATTTTATTAAGAGCGAACCAAAATGCAGCTTTTAAAGCGTTCAAGGGCCATATCGGATGAAAGATATATACGGGAGCTATATCTAAACCATTTCCGATTTTTTTTTTTCAAAATCAAAAGCGTTCGTCCTTGAACCAAAAAAAAGGGGCCTGTGTACACGTCTTGGAACGTCGAATAAAACATATCGTGCTACATTTTGTAAAGATCGGTGCAAAATTTAGGCTACTACAGCTTTAAAAGGCCATATGGGAGAAACGATATTTGTGGGAGGTACATGTAAATCTGATCTGATTTTTTTCGAAATCAATAGCGTTCGTCTTTGGACCAAATAGAGACCTGTGCATAATTTTATAACAATCGGATAGACGGACATGGCTAAATCAATTCAGAAAGTGATTCCGAGTCGATCGGTATACTTTTCAATGGGTCTGGCTCTTCTTCTTCATACAAATGCACGAAGTTATAATACCCTGTACCACAGTGGTGGTACATCCAAATCGAATAGAATTGTGACCTCTACAGGCTCAAGAAGTCAAGATCTAGGATCGGTTTATACTGCAGCTACATCAAAACATGGACCGATATAGCCCATTTACAATCCCAACCGACTCACACTAAGAGGAAGTATTCGTGCAAAATTTCAAGCGCCTAGCTTTATTCCTTCGAAAGTTTGCGTGCTTGCAACAGACGGTCTTCTTAATATCTACATCACGTACATCAGGCGGAAGATTAGCCGATATTTGGGCTGGAGCCTCAAAATCGTCCCTGGGGCTATTTGACCGTGACCAGAGGCGAGCATAGGCGATAGAACAGCGCCCGCCTCTCTTTTTACCAGTCTTCCGCATCGTCTCCCAAGTTCTCCTAACAATTAGGCTGAGGAAGTCTGGTACCTGGTTCTCCTCAAACTTTGGGCATTCTGCTGTGAGATGGAGATGTGGCATTGCGGCTTGCTATTTGCGGTGCGACTGATTCTATACCTGGGAGTTCTACTTTGTTGACGGTTGGACATAATTTTTGCGAAAAGGAATTTTTGGGGTTGGAGTATTCGTCATTTCCGAGGACTAGTACTTCTAAATTGGATGGGGGAACCTGGATTGATAATCAGGAAATCGTATAGGGCGGAAGCGGTAATTTTCAGGCGGACGTATTTGAGATTCTGAAGGTATGGATGACGATGTGGACGGCTCGATCAGTTTCTCACAATGTACATGTACACACCCAGGCGGCTAAAAGGCTCTGGTGTCAGGTCATCGAGACTGGTTAGGAGAGCTTTTTTGAACCATGAGAAAGGCTGTAAGGATCTACTGGCTCCCGGGCCATCAAGAGGTGCCTGGAGACGAAGGACCCGATGAGCTGGCCAAGAATGGCTCGGTGCCTAGCGAGGATCACGCTATGGAACCAGTGAGCCATCGCCTGTGCGCGAGCTTCTTGGTTGGATGGACCCCTTCTACAATGACCGCGAGCATAAGACGCAGGTTCCGGGTTGCCAAGACATAGCATATGCTGGGGCTGATCGACGCAACGTGTCCCAACCCTGCAATTGCTAGAATATGACCCGGTCTAATGGTTGTACAGCACTTTCCGTGGCTGGCTAGTCCTCTCGTCATTCTGTAGTTCTGTAGAGGCGCTAGTTGACTGACTGAATCATACTCTCACCGGTAAGAGTTGCTTCCCACTCCGTCTGATTCCCTACAATTTTGACTGGTTGTTTGAAATTTTTATGACGTTTTTCGTCTTTCCGTTTGTAAGTAATTGGAATATTGATCAGAGACCCAACAAAGTATATATATATATTCTTGATCGTCTTGACGTTCTAAGTCGATTTAGCCATATCAGTCCGTCTGTCGAAAGCACGATAACTTTCGAAGGAGTAAAGCTAAGCTCAAATACAAATTGTAAATAGGCCAAATCGGTCCATGTTTTGATATAGCTGTCATATAAACCGATCTAGAGCCTTGACACATTCGATGTGGCTGAAATTTTGCACGTACCTTTTTGTTATGACTTCCAACAACTGTGTCAAGCTGCCGTATGACTTGATTGATTGAATGTGCAATTACAATATTATCCGATTTGACTGAAATGAAGTGCTTGAAGTGTTTTGGAATGACCATCAACAACTGTGTCAAGTATGATATAAATCGGTTCATAGACTGATATAGCTGCCATATAAACCGATCTAGGATCTTGACTTCCTGAGCCGATAAAGGACGCAATTCTCATACGAAGTGGCTGAAATTTTGCACTTAGTGTTTTGATATATTGGGTTGCCCAAAAAGTAATTGCGGATTTTTTAAAAGAAAGTAAATGCATTTTTAATAAAACTTAGAGTGAACTTTAATCAAATATACTTTTTACACTTTTTTCTAAAGCAAGCTAAAAGTAACAGCTGATAACTGACAGAAGAAAGAATGTAATTACAGAGTCACAAGCTGTGAAAAAATTTGTCAATGCGGACTATATGAAAAATCCGCAATTACTTTTTGGGCAACCCAATATATTTGAACAATTGTGCCAAACACGGTCCAAATACGTCAATAATCTGATATAATGTCTTTTTCTTGGATGTGTAACATTTGCGCCGAGTATGGTCGAATCGGTTCAAAACCTAATATAGCTCCAATATAAACCGATCTCCCAATTATAATTCTTGAGCCTCTAGAGGGCGTTATTTCGATCCAATTTGGATGAAATTTTGCACAGTGACTTTTTCTATGACCACATAACATACGTGCCAAATATTGTCTGAATCGGTCCATATCCTGATATATGTAGCTCCCATATAAACCGATTTCCCGATTTAACTTTTTGAGCCCTACAGGGCGCAATGCTGTGGTCCCCAACTCTATTTCAGTTCTCATCCATTTTCCTTTGTTTGCCTATAAAGAGATACCGGGAATAAGTGATGTTCTGCTTTGCGAATTACTCGGCCACAGGTCTTTTCCACCCTGCAACACACAGCACAAGCCCAAGACTCTTTCGCGTGGTCATTGTTGAAATTGTTCACACTACTAAGAGATGCTCACCGATTCCATTCTGTTCTTAATACCAATCCATTCCAGACGAGCTCGTCAGCCGAGTTACCCATAATGTTCTGGGGTTACCTGCACATTGTGCACAGCTAAACAGTATTTTTTTTTTAGAAATCACTGAAATTTGCATAATATTACTCGTATATTAAAAATTGTTATTCGAACCTATAAATTGGTCTTTGCCGTTTACTTTTTATACCCACCACCATAGGATGGGGGTATACTTATCCAGTCATTCTGTTTGTAATACCCTGAAATATTCGTCAAGTGTATATATAGTCTTGATCGTCTTAACGTTTTGAGTCGATCTAGCATCGTCCGTCCATCTGTCGAAATCACGATAGAGGTCGAATGCGTAAAGGTAGCCGCTCCACTTTTGAAATTGTTGCCAATAGAGCTCGAAGGACCTTCCATTCGACCTTGAGAAAAATTTCTATGGACATACTGCTTTTAGGCGCAGGCGTTAGTCTTCAAGGGCCTGCAATTCAATATTGTTGTTTGTATGGGGTTTCTTTGCAGGGTATGCAATCTTGATGTCGTTTTTGCATTTGTTGCCATTGAAATGGTCGAGACTCGTCCTCCTCTTTTTCAATGATATGCGATAGCGCTCGGAGAATCTTTTCCTCAATCCTCAGCCACTTATCTGTGGACTATCGATCCTCAGGACTACTTTGTTCCGGGATATTCACTTTCAATTCAGGCGGTGATGACTCGTATCTTGACCTATTTGCCCTCAGACGTCTGGGTGTCGCAGTCCATGTCAGTCGTTTTCCACAGCCTGTGTGTTCTGCCGACATTTGCAAGCTTTTTAGAAATTTTCCTCTCTAAACCACTGAAAATTTATTTTTACAGAAAATTGGATCTTAATATGTTTTTTCTCATTTTTTTATTCCTTTTTCTTCATGCAGGCTTGTCTGGGAGGTTCAGCATTGCTCTCCTACAAATATCGCAACCTACTTAAGGGTCTAGAACGTTCGGATTCCTTTTCCTGGAATCCCCATAAATCTTTGGGAACTCCATTGCAATGTGCCCTCTTTTTGACACGTCATGCCGAACTTTTGCCGCAGGCCAATAGCACGGCCGTGCATTATCTCTTCCAGCAGGATAAGTTCTATGATATCAGCTACGATACAGGCAATAAGAGCATACAATGTGGTCGCAAAATTGATGCCTTTAAATTTTGGATCATGCTTAAGGCTAGAGGTTATGGCAGTTTTGGACGTTTAGTGGATCATGCCTTGGATATGTCCAAAGTGTTTATGGACAAGCTGAGGCAAAGGCCCGGATTCCGTTTAGTATTGGATGATTATCAGTATGGCAATGTGTGTTTCTGGTATGTGCCCAAGGCAATGAGAGAACAAACAGAGGATGACAAATGGCGGCAAAAGCTTTATGAGGTGAGTTTTAAGGGTTTGATGAGAATTTTAATGGGTTTCCAACTGTTTTTTGTTTTATTATTGTCAGGTGGCTCCCAAAGTCAAAGAGCTTATGATTCGTCAGGGTACCCTTATGTTGGGCTATTCACCTTTGCAGTATCGTAATATTGGTAACTTCTTCCGCATGGTCTTCACCTGCTTCCCCATTATGGATGAATCAGAATTGGATTTCATTTTGAATGAGATCGAAAGATTGGGCGATTGTACTAGTCTATCAAATGGATGTCTTTGAAAGGCTTCTTTCCCCCCTTATGTAGTTCAAACAAATCACATATTCAGCCATTTTGTTTACCTTAGTTTTAAGATAGTCATACTTAAATTTAGGCTATAAGAACTTTTATACGTATTACCACAGATTTAATTTTAAATAAAATTTATTATTAATTGAAAGTTTTCTTTTTAAATTTTTCTTAAATTTTTGGAAGGTGTCATTGGTGGCAGTGTAACGTTTTTTCTTACCAGTCTAAATATTGGGTTGCCCAAAAAGTAATTGCGGATTTTTTAAAAGAAAGTAAATGGATTTTTAATAAAACTTAGAATGAACTTTAATCAAATATACTTTTTTTACACTTTTTTTCTAAAGCAAGCTAAAAGTAACAGCTGATAACTGAAAGAAGAAAGAATGCAATTACAGAGTCACAAGCTGTGAAAAAATTTTTCAACGCCGACTATATGAAAAATCCGCAATTACTTTTTGGGCAACCCAATACATCTACAGACAAAGTTCTGAATGCTTTCCTTACCTTGGGCATATAGCGCAAAATGCATTGATTATCATTTTTTTTTTCAAAAAATTTTAAAGTCTAAAAATTTTAAGTTTCTTTAAAACTCATCACCCTCTTGAGCTCTTGAAGACACTGCATCTTTCGCATCATAAAAACGTTATGCGTCACGTTTTTGCATTTAGTTGTCGTTAAATGTGGCGTGCAATAAAATTAAATCAGGCGTGTAGCATTTAACGCAAATATCCCGTCGATAATTCATTAAAGTTTTCTTTGTTTATTTTCAAAATTTGCAGGCCTTTTTTTTATTTGCATGGCTGCTTCGATGATGGCAATGACATCGAAAAGCGGCTGCGGATGATGGTCGCCCTCATCATCGTCATGATGATCAGCCACACGATTTGCGTTAATGATGCTGAAGGAGTAGCTAGCTGATGCTTGAGTCGAATGCGATGTTTGTATTTCGACACTGGCAAAGCAACTGCAAAGTCTTCAATTACACGTTACATGCAACATGTTTCAAATACTGTTAAAGTTTCAGCAGAGTTTTTTTTTTCCTAAGGCGATTTTTTCTTTTTTTTTTTAATAAACAAAAAACTCCAACGCATTGTACGAAAGAAACATTTTGTTAAACTAAGCTAATGTCATGCAAGCATACGACCATATATGTAGGTATTTAAAGGCACGAATGTTTTCTCTGCATTAACCCTTTTAGGCGGCGTGTGTGGTTAAGGGCGCATGCGCAACTAGATGATGCTCAATATGTTCTTCAAAAATTAAATTTTGATAACATTTATAAGAAAAATTAAATTTTAAATAGAATTTTTTAAGAAAATCTAATTTTTATCAAATTTTCTTTGAAAATATATTTTTAACAAGTAAAAACCAGGATTGCAGAGTCGTAGTCGAGCTAGTTTGCCCGAGTCGGAGACGAGATAATTTTCTCGACTCCGGACAAAGTAATAAAAAATCTTTCACAAAAAAAAAATTAATTCTAACAAGTAAAAGCGTGCTAAGTTCGGCCGGGACGAATCTTATATACCCTCCACCATGGATCGCATTTGTCGAGTTCTTTTCCCGGCATCTCCTCTTAGGCAAAAATGGATATAAGAAAAGATTTGCTCTGCCATTATTATAATATTACATGTTGGAGACCTGTGTAAAATGTGAGCCAATTCGAATAAGAATTGCGCCCTTTGGGGGCTCAAGAAGTAAAATAGAGAGATCGATTTATATGGGAGCTGTATCGGCCTATAGACCGATTCAGACCATAATAAACACGTATGTTAATGGTCATGAGAGAATCCGTCGTACAAAATTTCAGGCAAATTGGATAAGAATTGCGCCCTCTAGAGGCTCAAGAAGTCAAGACCCAAGATCGGTTTATATGACAGCTATATCAGGTTAAGGACCGATTTGAACCATACTTGGCACATTTGTTGAATATCATAACAAAACACTTCGTGCAAAATTTCAGCCAAATCGGATAGGAATTGCGCACTCTAGACGCTCAAGAAGTCAAGACCAAATAAATTTAGTTGAAGGGCATCATTTTATTCTACATACCAAACTTCTGTCAAACTAGCAAAAAATAAATCTTCTAGGAACCGAACAAGGATGATGGAGAGACCGGTTTACATGGGAACAATATCGGGTTGTACACTGATTTAGGCCGTGTTAGGCACAGTTGTTGGAAGTCGTTACAGAACACCACATGCAGAATTTCAAATCGAACTCAAGAAGTCAAATCGCGACTTTGGTTTATGCAACATGAACATTCCACTAAGGAACAGGGGCAAACTTTTCACATATCAATGAGTGCAGTTCGATTCAAGTTTAGCTCAATGATAAGGGGCCTCCTTTTTATAGCCGAGTCCGAACGGCGTGTCGCAGAAGAAGTTTTACATGGCATAGTTTTACAGCGTCATAAGCGGACATGCAAACCTCTAAGCTGCGGTGGCCTCCATGGTTGGTTTATATTGAAGCGTATATGGGAGCTATATAAGGTTATAGATCGATTCGCACCGAATACTAAATGCAAAATGTCAGCCAAATCGGACAAAAATTGCGGCTTTTAGGTGCTCAAGAAATCAAATCGGGAGATCGGTTTATATGGGAGCTATATCAGGTTATAGACCGATTTTGACAGTACTTGGCACAGTTTTTGGAAGTTATAACAGAATACTACATGCAAAATTTTAGCTAAATCGTAAAATACTTGCGTCAAGGGGCTCATGAAGTCAAATCGGGAAATCGGTTTATATGGGATCAGGTTACAGACCGTTTTGGACCGTACTTGGTATAGTTTGTGGAAGCCGTAACAGAACAACGCGTGCAAAATTTCAGCCAAATCGAACAAAAATTGTGGCTTCCGGGGCTCAAAAAGTTAAATCGGGGGAACGGTTTATATGGAATTTACATCACGTTATAGACCGATTCAGACCGTACTTACAATTGCTGTTGGAAATCATAACGGAACACCACATGCAAAATTTCAGCCAAATCGGACAAAAATTACGGCTTGTAAGAGCTCCAGATCTCAAATCGGGAGATCGGTTTATATGGGAGGTTATAGACCGATGTGGACCGTACTTGACACTGTTGTTTGGAAGTCATAACAGAACACTACGTGCAAAATTTCAGCCAAATCTGATACAAATTACGGCCTCCAAGGGGCTTAAGAAGTGAAATCAGGAGCCTAGCTTTACGCGTTCGACCGCTATCGTGATTTCCACAGATGGAAATCGGTTTATATGGGAGCTTAACACGGATTACAAGTCATAACTGAACGCTTAGTGCAAACTTCCAGGCAAATCGGATAATAATAGCGGCTTTCAGAGGTTCAAGATCTCAACTCGAGAGATAGGAAGCTATTTAAGGTTGCACGGAGGCCATAGCGCAGAGGTTAGCATGTCCGCCTATGATGCTGAATGCCTGGATTCGAATCCTGGCGAAAATATCAGATATAATTTTCAGCTGTGTTTATCCCCTGCTAATGTTGGCGACATTTGTAGGGTACTACGCTATGTTTAAACTTCTTCCCGAAGAGGTGTCGCACTGCGGCATGCCTTTCGGATTCGGCTATAAAAAGGAGACCCCTTATCATTGAGCTTAAAATTTGAATGGGGCAGCATACAGTGATATGTGAGAATTGCTCCAGAACCTTGGTGGAATGCATATCAGATTATACCCCGATTTGGATCATACTTGCAACAGTGATTGGAAGTTGTTACTACGAGCAAAATTTCATTCAAAACGGATAATGATTGCGCTTCCAGTGGATCAAGACGGAAATTCGGGAGATCGGTTTATATGGGAGCTATTTAGCACGGTTGTTGGAAGTTGTAAAAGATCAGTAGATGCAAAATGTTTGCCAAATCGGATAATAATTGCGGCTTCCAGAGGCCAACATATTCAAGTCGAACAAAATCGGGAGTAGGGGAGCAGGGGGTATTGCCCGGGAGTCTCCACTATTTGTGGAGATAGTGTCCGGAGTCGCCGCTCTGGACTGAGACTGCGGTCCACCCGAATATCTAATAATGGACAAATACAATGGGGCAGGATTATCAATGTGATCTGGAACACGTATCCTGAGCATCATTTCTTTAATCTGGCTCTATGTCTTGTAATCTGAGTATATCCTGCGTATGTATTGTAGGCAAACTGGGACTGTACTCTTATACGTCATCTTTCGGTCTGCAGGAGTTCCTTAGACTAGACACAACCTTGACAAAGTAGTTCTAAATGTAGGTCTGCATACTTGGGAGATGATCAGTGTTACCATTGTGCGACTAAAGTCGGTATTTGCGACCTTTTGAAATTTACACTTTTTGTTTAATTTTTCTTCAAGAGTACGACTTTTATACAGTTTGCAGAAAATTATTATACCCTCCACCATAAGATGGGGGTATACTAATTTCGTCATTCTGATTGTAACTACTCGAAATATTCGTCTGAGACCCCATAAAGTACATATATTCTTGATCGTCGTGAAATTTTATGTCGATCTAGCCATGTCCGTCCGTCTGTCCGTCCGTCTGTCCATCCGTCCGTCCGTCCGTCTGTCTGTCGAAAGCACGCTAACTTCCGAAGGAGTAAAGCTAGCCTCTTGAAATTTTGCACAAATACTTCTTATTAGTGTAGGTCGGTTGGTATTGTAAATGGGCCATATCGGTCCATGTTTTGATATAGCTGCCATATAAACCGATCTTGGGTCTTGACTTCTTGAGCCTCTAGAGTGCGCAATTCTTATCCGATTGGGATGAAATTTAGCACGACATGTTTCGATATTATATCCAACAACTGTACCAAGTATGGTTCACATCGGTTTATAACCTGATATAGCTGCCATATAAACCGATCTGGGGTCTTGACTTCTTGAGCCTCTAGGGTGCGCAATTCTTATCCGATTGGAATGAAATTTTGCGCGACGTGTTTTGTTACGATATCCAATAACTGTGCCAAGTATGGTTCAAATCGGTCCATAACCTTATATAGCTGTTATATAAACCGATCTTGGGTCTTGACTTCTTGAGCCTCTAGAGGTCGCAATTATTATCCGATTTGGCTGAAAATTTGTACGACGGATTCCCTCATGACCATTAACATACGTGTTTATTATGGTCTGAATCGGTATATAGCCCGATACAGCTCCCATATACATCGATCTCTCTATTTTACTTTTTGAGCCCACAAAGGGCGCAATTCGTATTCGAATTGGCTGACATTTTACACAGGTCTCCAACATATAATTTAATTGTGGTCCAAACCGGACCATATCTTGATATCGCTCTAATAGCAGAGCAAATCTTTTCTTATATCCTTTTTTTGTCTAAGAAGAGATGCCGGGAAAAGAACTCGCATTTGTCGATCCATGGTGGTGGGTATATAAGATTCGGCCCGGCCGAACTTAGCACGCTTTTACTTGTTTTTAAGTAAACGTAGAAAAATCAGAAAGCGCTTCTTTGTTGTGGGTTTTTTATTTATTTTCCACTAAAAATTCGAGATATGTATTTGTTGCCGATCTCTGTTTCGGTTTGTGTGAACCGGCAGATGATTATTCCCATGATTTTCTTGTTGGAGCAATACCTTAATGGATTGTTCCTGTTCCATAATGGACTGTTCATGGGCATAATTTTGCATTGCAACTTCATTGGTTCATTCAAATCCCAGTCAATGTAGGCGGTTTATTTATCAAATTTTTGCTAAAGGCAAAGAGGTAAAGATAAAAAAATCACATGACAGATTGTCTCTTTGTTTGGCACTGAATGGTTCGGAGATTTTCTTCTGTAATTTATCTGATGATCAAGTGCCAGATAATGTTAACTTGCAAAAAGTTTGGACTTAGATGTAATTCCATGTACATACATTACCCAATTTTGATTTATAGAGGCGTAACAAGCTCATGTGCCAACAACTTTTTGCAAAAACTGGACTTCTTTTAATCCAATTTGGACAATTTTTTACATTGGTTAGGGTTTCTCAAAGTCACGAATGCTCGGCAAACTTAGTAGGTTGTTTGTATTCTGTTGTAAAGTGTTGATTTTTTTTGAGAACTTTTTTAAGAACAATCGCCTTTGTATGCGACATTTTCTAAATTCTCAACTTTAACTCTAGAGATGGTACGGTCAACAGGAAGGTGACAAAGGGAATGCCTCAAAGAGGAGTGTTCTAGCCGATTCTCTGAAAACTTAGGACAAACGAAGCCCTATGGGATCTCAACGCTTAGCCAAACGAATCCAACATGTCGAAAGAGGACGAACAGTTATGATCACAGTTCCATTCTAGTAGCTATGGATGCTCAAATTAGTCTAAAGAAGGCCGCACCGAAATCGATACTATATAAGATCTTAAGGACTCACCTTTCCGAAGGAGAGAATTGTGCTTGATAACGATGAGACCTCTGCCTTCATGGTTCACTGTTCCATGGTGAAGTCAAGTGCTGGGCTTCTACTTCGATGAACTCAATATCAGTATGTAGCTGAGACTACCGTATTTGATTATGGTCTTTCGGGCTGAAATCTATGCTATTACGATAATCGCAAGTGAAACCCGGGGAAGGATTTACCTCTTACAATACTCAGGATATGGCGACACTCATTGCCCTTGGATCAAGGACAATGAGATTAAATTGTTTAGAATCCCTGACAAACCTCCAAGCTCATGACCACGATTTAGGTGGACATTATGAAGGCACTGAAAGCCTTGTATCAAGGACAATGAGTGATGTGCGTGGTAAAATGTTTAGAATCCCTGGGTTCTTGGACACGATAGTGTTCGGGGAAATGAGAATAGAACGTAGAGAAATATACCAGAAACAGCTCAACTACGACAAGTGAACCAGGCACTGGTCTTGAATACATCCGATTCATCGAGCTTAGGTCTTCAATGATGGACGCAAGTATGGCATTGTGGCCTACGTCGATTCAACTGCTATCTGTAAATCGCTTAGACTGCCGGACGATTGAAAAGTCTTTCAGTCAGGCGCAGATCCGTCTCTGGATATAATAATCCCTTAAAAACCCAGGCTCATAGCATAGCGCTGATTGGGTTCTTGGACACGATGGTATTACAAAACATAAAAAGTGATTACTGCAGAAACGGAATTTCTTCGTTTGTATGATGTTGGAAACAAATTTCTGGGGGGTCGGTATGACTCCGATACGAAGCCCCAATGAATCTCTACTAAAGCTATCTCCGTCACTTACAAATACATTTAATGTTGCGTGCATCAGGTTATCTCATGTGTGTGTCTCTTGGTCAGGACAGCAAGATAAAGAATCCAACAGATACAAAGGTAGCGGACAGACACAGCGAAGGAAGAGTGAGAGATGTTCTGTTGCCAGTGATGCCCACCCAACCGTGATCACAATGCAAAAAATGTCCCTAAGGGAAAGGTTATCATTATGATCCCTATCCAAATCTGATCCGATTTTTTCCAATTTCAATAGGCTTCGTCTCCAGCCCGAAAAACACGCCCATACCAAATTTGAAGACGATCGGATGAAAATTGCGACCTGTAGTTTGTACACAAATTAACATGGACAGACAGACAGGCGGACATTGCTAAATCGAATGAGAAAGTGATTCGGAATCGACCTGTATACTTATCAATGGGTTCGGCCGGGCCGAACTGTGGATACCCACCACCTCGGGTATATATGTGAACCACATTTCGTCAAAATCCAGTGAAAAATGCATACCTTATGCCCCATAGCAGCTCTATAGATATCATCCGATTTAGACCAAATGCTTATAAGTACAAGTCATTGTTCAACCGAGAGATCGGTCTATATGGCAGCTATATCCAAATCTGGACCGATCTGAGCCAAATTGAAGACAAATATCGAAGGGCCCAACACAAGTCATTGTCCCAAATTTCGGCGACATCGGACAATAAATGCGCTTTTTATGCGCCCAAAACCTTAAATCGAGAGATCGGTCTATATGGCAGCTATATCCAAATCTGAACCGATTCGGGCCAAATAGAAGAAAGATGTCGAACGGCCTAAGGCAAATCACTGTCCCAAATTTTAGCAAAATCGGATAATAAATGTGGCTTTCATGGGCCTAAGACCATAAATCGGACGATCGGTCTATATGGCAGCTATATCCAAATTTGGACCGATATGAGCCAAATTGACGAAGGATGTCGAAGGGGTCAACGCAACTCACTGTCCCAAATTTCAGCAAATTCGGATAATAAATGTGGTTTTTATGGGCCTAAGACCATGAATCGGATTATCGGTCTATATGGCAGCTATATCCAAATTTGGACCGATCTGGACCAAATTGACGAAGGATGTCCAAGGGATCGACGCAACTCACTGTCCCAAATTTCAGCAACATCGGATAATAAATGTAGCTTTTATGGGTCTATAACCCTAAATCGGAGGATCGGTCTATATGGCAGCTATAATCAAATCTGAACCGATCTGAGCAGTATTGACGGAGGACGTTGAAGGGTCTAAGACAACTCACTGTCCCGAATTTCAGCAAAATCGGGTAATAAATGTGGCTTTTATTGGCCTATGACCCTAAATCGGAGGATCGGTCTATATGGCAGCTATATCCAAATCTGGACCAATCTGGGCCAAATTGATGGAGGATGTCGAAGGGCCTAACACAACTCACTGTCCCGAATTTCAACAAAATCCGATAATAAATGTGGCTTTTTTTGGCGTAAGACCCTAAATCGGAGGATCGGTCTATATGGCAGCTATATCCAAATCTGGACCGATCTGAGCCAAATTGACGGAGGATGTTGAAGGGCCTAATACAACTCACTGGCCCAAATTTCAGCAAAATCGGATAATAAATGTGACCTGTGCAAAATTTCAGCTCAATATCTCTATTTTTGAAGAATGTAGCGTGATTTCAACAGACAGACGGACGGACATGTCTAGATCGTCTTAGATTTTTACGCTGATCAAGAATATATATACTTTATAGGGTCGGAAATGGATATCTCGATGTGTTGCAAACGGAATGACAAAATGAATATACCCCCATCCGTCGGTGGTGGGTATAAAAAGTGTTTTTGATCTTCTCGCCAAGATTGGAACGTGCGGCTATAGGAGCACGTTCTAACCCATGGACCTGCGTTGCCATATTCATAAATTCGCAAAAATTTTAAATAATTGTACGATTTCCTACATATTTTTCAATTCTGTCAAAAACAGTTTTTTATACGTCGGAGTTTCCGACAGACCATCTCTGAAGCTCACATCTTTTCTTTACTTTTTCTACAACACTTATTTTCTCGATAGACTAGAGAATTTTCAGAATATTTCTAATTTCACGTAAATTGCTTATTACAAAAACCAGTTTTAGATTAAATTTTCTGGAAAATCTAAACTTAATGTAACAATGTTTTTTTTTTTTTTAATATCTGAAATCTTAACTTTGTTCCCACATTAAAACTTCCCTAGTCCCAACCAACCCCTTGACCAGAAAGAAATTCTGCCCTACAAAAACTATTCTATTCCTCTGCCGAAACTTTAAAATCCACCAAATTGTAGTGAGGTATTATGCTTAACCACACCCTTTGGATTTGATGAAGTAGCTCCTGCGAATGATGATGATGGTGGCGATGCATTGTGTTCATGTACTTTTATGCACTGTCGCCGTCATCGACATCGTCGATGCTTATTGCCTGTTGAATGTTGGGTTTGTTATGCTTAATTTTTTTCTTTAGGATTCAAGTTCGAAAGAAATCAGCATTTTTTTTATGTTAAGGTTTTTTATTTAATTCTGCAGTTTTTTTTTTTCTTTTGATGTAAGTACTCCAGAGTATCTTGAGGCACGTTTCGTTTGTTATTGCTTCTGTCCCTTGGCTGGATATTTACTGTAGATTAAGCAATGGCGAGCGGTGAATGAGGCAAAGCATGATGTTTGAATGTGTGTGATGGAAGCGGGCCTAAGGTTCTATTTAATGAATAGGTGGGAAGGCCTTAAGCATTCTAACATAGGTAGAAACTTGGTCACGGCAGGAAGAGGGGCCAAACTCATCCAAAACCAAAACAGAAAGTATTAGAAAACCAGTAAGGAAAGGCAAAAGTCGGGCGGAGCCGACTATATAATACCCTACACCTACCCAACAATTATAAATTCGGCCAATATGCAAATATATTGGGTTTTTTTTTCATATAGTCGGCGTTGACAAATTTTTTCACAGCTTGTGACTCTGTAATTGCAATCTTTCTTCTGTCAGTTATCAGCTGTTACTTTTAGCTTGCTTTAGAAAAAAAGTGTAAAAAAAGTATATTTGATTAAAGTTCATTCTAAGTCCTATTAAAAATGCATTTACTTTCTTTTAAAAAAATCCGCAATTACTTTTTGGGCAACCCAATATATGTATATGAGATCTATATCTAAATCTGAACCGACTTTCAAACAGGTCGTTTGAAAATTGTTTTTACATCCATATAAGTGCAAATCCGGCGATAAATATGTATGGGGCTACATCCAAATTTGAACCGATTTTGATAACAAAGCTGTCCGTGCCAAATTTTGTGCAGATCGGTTGAAAATTGTAGCTTCTACAGCCATTTAAGTGCAAATCGGGCGATACATATATATATGGGAGTTATATCTAAATCTAAACCGATTTTGATGAAATTTTGCAGATATATTAAGATCGGTCACAAAAAACTCTGTGCCATATTTTGTGTAGATTGGTTGAAAATTTTTGCTACTACGGCCATTTAAGTGCAAATCGGGCAATACATATATATGGGAGCTACATCTAAATCTGAACCGATTTTGATGAATTTTTGCAGATATGTTAAGATAAGTAAAAAAACAATCCACACCAAATTTTGTTCAGATCGGTTTAAAATTGTAGCTACTATGGTCATTTAAGTGCAAATCGGGCAATACATATATATGCAAGCTACATCTAAATCTGAACCGATTTTAATGAATTTTTGCAGATATGTTAAGATCAGTAACAAAACAATCCACATCAAATTTTGTGCAGATCGGTTGAAAATTGTAGTTACTACGGTCATTTAAGTGCAAATCTGGCAATGCGTATACATGACAGCTTTATCTTAATTTAAACCGATTTTGATAAAATCTTGTACATATATTAAGATCAGTGGTGACACAATTTGTGCCAAATTTTGTGCAGATCAGTTAAAAATTGTAGCTACAGCGGCCATTTAAGTGCAAATCGGGCGATTCATATATATGGGAGATATATCTTAATCTGAACCGATTTTGATGAAATCTTGCACATATGTTAAGATCAGAAACGAAACAATCCGTGCCAAATTTTGTGCTGATCGGTTGAAAATTGTAATAACTACGGCTATTTAAGTTCAAATCGGGCGATTTATACATATGGGAGCTATATCTAAATCTGAACCGATTTTTACCAAAACCAATAGCGTTCGTCCTTGGGCCAAAAAAAATGATATGTGCATTTCGTGATGATTGGACAACAAATACGACCTGCATTTTGATTACAAGAATACATGGACTCACAGACGGACGGACGGTCGGACGGACATGGCTAAATCGAATCAGAAAGTGATTCTGAGTCGATCGGTATACTTATCAATGGGTCTAGTTCTTCTCCTTCTTAGCGTTGCAAACAAATGCACAAGCTTATAATACACTGTACCACAATGGTGGTGTAGGGTATAAATATGATTCCTCAGAGCACTACGTGTAAAATTTCAGCCAAATGGGATAACAATTGAGGTTTCCAGGGGCTCAAAATGCCAACTTAGGAGATCGGTTTATATGGGAGAAATATCAGGTTACAGACTGATTTGAACTGTAACAACATGTTTTCCACTACTGCTGGGGTTAAGCTTGGCAGGTGTCCAGGGTCGTTACACACTTTTTTTTTTCAAGAGATTTATAGAAGAGAAAATACGAAGGGGACTTTATTTTCATATAACGTTATAATATTTACTAATTTTTTTCCACTACGCGTATTTTTTTACAAAAATTATATTTTTAATAGTCTGGGTACAGTGAAACACGCCATAAACAAGCACTTCGTTTTCCGCTGGCTGGTTGCACCTATAGTTGGCACTGTGGGCTTCTTGCATTCGACGAACGAGAAGGATGAGACGAGTATCAACTCTATGTCTGTACGACGACGTTATTGCTTTAGTGAGAGGAGTGCGACGGGTGTCCATTCCACGTCTGTACGACGCCGTGATTGCTTTAGTGAGAGGAGTACGACGGGTGTCCATTCCACGTCTGTACGACGACGCGGTCGCTTTAGCGAGAGGAATGCGACGAGTATCCACCCTACGTCTGCACGTTTAGCCAAGGAGATATACCCCAGAGCCTCTAGCACTGACCTAACTTGGGCATGCGAAGTAAGAGCTAAAGATCCACTTCAACTCCCTACTTCCTACACTCCAATCTAAATCTGTCTTACCTCGGCGAGTTCGCTGGCGAATAGACTCTGTAGTTTGTTGGCTCCTCCTTTTATAGTCCTTGGCTGCCCACACACACTCTTACGTCTGCCTTTTGCCATTCGCCATCATTGTCTCTTTGTTTTTATACCCTCCACCATAAGATGGGAGGTATACTAATTTCGTCATTCTGATTGTAACTATTCGAAATATTAGTCTGAGACCCCATAAAGTATATATATTCTTGATCGTCGTGAAATTTTATGTCGATCTAGCCATGTCCGTCCGTCTGTCTGTCGAAAGCACGCTAACTTCCAAAGGAGTAAAGCTAGCCGCTTGAAATTTTGCACAAATACTTCTTATTAGTGTAGGTCAGTTGGTATTGTAAATGGGCCATATCCGTCCATGTTTTGATATAGCTGCCATATAAACCGATCTTGGGTCTTGATTTCTTGAGCCTCTAAGTGCGTATTTCTTATCCGATTGGGATGAAATTTTGCACGACGTGTTTTGCTATGATATCCAACAACTGTGCCAAGTATGGTTCAAATCGGTCCATAACCTTATATAGCTGCCATATAAACCGATCTGGGGTCTTGACTTCTTGAGCCTCTAGAGTGCGCAATTCTTATCCCATTGGAATGAAATTTTGCACGACGTGTTATGTTACGATATCCAACAACTGTGCCAAGTATGGTTCAAATCGGTCCATAACCTTATATAGCTGTCATATAAACCGATCTGGGTCTTGACTTCTTGAGCCTCTAGAGTGCGCAATTCTCATCCGATTGGAATGAAATTTTGCACGGCGTGTTTTGTTACGATATCCAACAACTGTGCCAAGTATGGTTCAAATCGGTCCATAACCTGATATAGCTGCCATATAAACAGATCTTGGGTCTTGACTTCTTGAGCCTCTAGAGGGCGCAATTCCTATCCGATTTGAATGAATTTTGACACGTAGTATTTTGTTATGATATCCAACAACTGTGCCAAATATGGTTCAAATCGGTTCATAACCTGATATAGCTGTCATATAAACAGATCTGGGGACTTGACTTCTTGAGCTTCTAGAGGGCGCAATTCCTATCCGATTTGGCTGAAATTTCGCAAGGCGTTTTTTATTGTTACTTTCAACAACTATGTCAAATAAAATACAAGTCGGTTCTTAACCTGATATAGCAGCCATGTAAACCGATCTGGGATCTTGACTTCTTGAGCCTCTAGAGGTCGCAATTATTATCCGATTTGCCTGAAATTTTGTACGACGGATTCTTTCATTACCATCAACATACGTGTTTATTATGGTCTGAATCGGTCCATAGCCCGATACAGCTCCCATATAAATCGATCTCTCTATTTTACTTTTTGAGCTCACAAAGAGCGCAATTCTTATTCGAATTGGCTGACATTTTACACAGGTCTCCAACATATAATTTAATTGTGGTCCAAACCGGACCATTTCTTTATATCGCTCTAATAGCAGAGCAAATCTTTTCTTATATCCTGTTTTGCCTAAAAAGAGATGCCGGGAAAAGAACTCGACAAATGCGATCCATGGTGGAGGGTGTATAAGATACGGCCCGGCCGAACTTAGCATGCTTTTACTTGTTTGCATCTAAATATTACCCGCTTGGCGGCGCCATCTTTTTTATCAGTTAAATTCTAAACATTATTTAAACAGAGAGATAATTCATTATTTCAATCAAATTAAAAAAAAACTCTTACATAATTTCTTCTTTAAATAATATAATGTTATATATAATGCAGAGAAATCAATTAACAATTCATAGCCGCAAATGTGTTGCTAAAAACAAGGGTCCCCCGACTTTTGCCGTCACAGGACCGTACTTTGCGAGGTTGTTAGGAGCCGTTACAATACTTGCAAAATTTCAGCTCAATTGGATAACAATTGTGGCTTCTAGGGGCTTAAGAAATCAAAATCGAAGGACCACTTCATATGGGAGCTATGGATTGCCCAGAAAGTAATTGCGGATTTTTTAAAAGAAAGTAAATGCATTTTTAATAAAACTTAGAATGAACTTTAATCAAATATACTTTTTTTTTACATTTTTTTCTAAAGCAAGCTAAAAGTAACAGCTGATAACTAACAGAAGAAAGAATGCAATTACAGAGTCACAAGCTGTGAAAAAAATTTGTCAACGCCGACTATATGAAAAATCCGCAATTACTTTTTGGGCAACCCTATATATGCAAAATCAGAACTGATATAGCCAGCTTGCAATCCCCAATGTACGGACAGATGTGACTAAAACTACTACAAAACGATCAGAAATATACATATATACATTTTGGGGTGGAGATCAATGTTAACCTCCCATTCTATGGTGGTGGGTATACAAATTCAGACACTATAACCCACAAAAAGGCCTTCGGTCACTCCTCCTTACTACTCAATTCTAACTCTGGCTGTCTATAACCCGTCCTGGTTTTCTTGTGTCATTGTTGATTATTCGGAACGATCACCACAAGCCAAGTTCTTGTATGTTTTTTCGATTTTGTTACTTAACCCTCTGTCATTGTGTCGTGTTGGAAACCCCATTGCCATCATTTGCGCTTGCGTGTTCGTGTGTTCATTGTAAATGTCAAAAACAATAATACTCCTCGCTTCGTGTACGCAGGATTGAAGAATACATACGTATACACTGGCGAAAGCTTGCTTTCCAATGTCAGCATCTCAAATGGAATTTATTGTTGTCGTTGCACGAGTACTTGTTACTTCTATGAACGTTCTGAGCATTACAGCTTTTTTTGTGGTACTGTTTTTATACCCTACACCACCACTGTGGTATAGGGTATTATAGATTTATGCATTTGTTTGCAACGCTAAGAAGGGGAAGAGCTAGACCCATCGATAAGTATATGGATAGGCTTAGAATCACTTCCTGATTCGATTCGAGCTATGTCCGTCTGTCCATGTATTCTGGTAATCAAGGTACAGGTCGCATTTGTTGTCCGATTTTCACAAAATTTTGCATAAGTCTTTGTAAAAAATTTTGCATAAGATTTTGTAAAAAATCGGTGCAGATTTAGATATAGCTCCCATATATATATTTCAACCGATGCCCCCTTTTAAAGCTGTAGAAGTCACAAATTTGGCACAAAGTATTTTCTTTTGATGTCGCATATATGTGCAAAATTTCATCAGAAAATCAAATCAGATTTATATAAAGCTCCCATATATATCTTTCATCCGATATGGTCTTTTAAGACTATAGAAGACGCAATTTTGGTCCAATCTTTACCAAATTTGGCATGAAGTGTTTTTTTTTAACGTCCTAGTATGTGTTCAAAATTTTATCAGAATCGGATCAGATTTATATACAGCTCCCATATAAATCTTTCATCCGATATGTTATTTTAAAGCTGTGGTAGCCACAATTTTGGTCCCATCCTTACAAAATTTTGCAGGAGATGTTTTATTTGACGTCACACTGCATGCTCAAAATGCCATCAAAATCGAACCAGATTTAGGTAAAGTTCGCATATATATCTGTTAATCGATTCGAATTTTAAGGCTGTAGTAGCTACAATTTTGGTCTGATCTCTACTAAATTTTTTTGAGATGTTTTAATTGACCAATTAAAATTTAAATACGTGTGCAAAATTTTATCACAATCGAATCAGATTTAGATAAAACTCCCATATATATCTTTTATGTGTTTCGACATTTAAGGCTATAGAAATCATAATTTTCGTAGCATCGCAAGAAAATCGTAGAAGTTTCTATTCGATATTTCAATAGGCATGCAAAATTAAAGTCTGACTAGATTTGGATATATGTGTTTTATAGTAAACGTATTACTTAGAGTCGTTTATTCGATATGTCAATATTTCAATATTAAAGACTTACTAGATATGGAGATAAGTTTTATATATTAAAAATAGCACGTATACTAGGTGGTGTAGGGTATTATATAGTCGGCGCCGACCGACTTTTGCCTTTCCTTACTGGTTTTTTCGCAAGATTTTTTTTCGGTTTATTTTAATTTTTATTTTTTTTCTGGCATCACTTTAACACTTGCATGAGGAGATATTTACGTTTACATTGCCCAGAGCTAAGATGGAAATTTGTGGTTCCCAAACGAGGGCAATAATATTCTGAGCAATTTGTTTATGACTCGGTACTTACACGACGCCCCAACTCACTCTACTCTACTCTACTCTACTCTACTCTACTCTACTCTACTCTACTCTACTCTACTCTACTCTACTCTACTCTACTCTACTCTACTCTACTCTACTCTACTCTACTCTACTCTACTCTACTCTACTCTACTCTACTCTACTCTACTCTACTCTACTCTACTCTACTCTACTCTACTCTACTCTACTCTACTCTACTCTACTCTACTCTACTCTACTCTACTCTACTCTACTCTACTCTACTCTACTCTACTCTACTCTACTCTACTCTACTCTACTCTACTCTACTCTACTCTACTCTACTCTACTCTACTCTACTCTACTCTACTCTACTCTACTCTACTCTACTCTACTCTACTCTACTCTACTCTACTCTACTCTACTCTACTCTACTCTACTCTACTCTACTCTACTCTACTCTACTCTACTCTACTCTACTCTACTCTACTCTACTCTACTCTACTCTACTCTACTCTACTCTACTCTACTCTACTCTACTCTACTCTACTCTACTCTACTCTACTCTACTCTACTCTACTCTACTCTACTCTACTCTACTCTACTCTACTCTACTCTACTCTACTCTACTCTACTCTACTCTACTCTACTCTACTCTACTCTACTCTACTCTACTCTACTCTACTCTACTCTACTCTACTCTACTCTACTCTACTCTACTCTACTCTACTCTACTCTACTCTACTCTACTCTACTCTACTCTACTCTACTCTACTCTACTCTACTCTACTCTACTCTACTCTACTCTACTCTACTCTACTCTACTCTACTCTACTCTACTCTACTCTACTCTACTCTACTCTACTCTACTCTACTCTACTCTACTCTACTCTACTCTTCTCTGTATTGAATTGAACAACACTTCGGCAAAAGATTCCTTTTTTTTATTTTCGGTTGATCTCAAGATCTCTTCTGCTTTGAGAACCTCTGCTTTATTGCTCTTATGTTTTTATTTCCAAGCTTGCCTCACAATACACTAACCCGTCCTTTGAATTTCATTCCTTAAGCGGTACTTGCACTACTATCGTGGCCATCGTATTGATGTCACACGCACATTGGATGTGGGCATTGCGGTAGGCACAAACTAGGAACACACTTTAGAACTCCAAAAGAGCACTTCAACGAGAATGCATACAGATCGAGCAACGGCAGACGATGAACAACAGCAGAAAAAGAAAAAAAACAAGTAAAAGCGTGCTAAGTTCGGCCGGGCCGAATCTTATATACCCTCCACCATGGATCGCATTTGTCGAGTTCTTTTCCCGGCATCTCTTCTTAGGCAAAAAAAAGGATGTAAGAAAAGATTTGCTCTGCTGTTAGAGCGATATCAAGATATGGTCCGGTTTGGACCACAATTAAATTATGTGTTGGAGACCTGTGGAAAAAGTCAGCCAATTCGAATAAGAATTGCGCTCTTTGTGGGCTCAAGAAGTAAAATAGAGAGATCGATTTATATGGGAGCTGTATCGGCCTATAGACCGATTCAGACCATAATAAACACGTATATTAATGGTCATGGGAGAATCCGTCGTAAAAAATTTCAGGCAAATCGGATAATAATTGCGACCTCTAGAGGCTCAAGAAGTCAATATCCCAGATCGGTTTATATGGCAGCTATATCAGGTTATGGACCGATTTGAACCATACTTGGCAAAGTTGTTGGATATAACAACAGAACACGTCGTGCAAAATTTCATTTCAATCGGATAAGAATTGCGCCCTCTAGAGGCTCAAGAAGTCAAGACCCAAGATCGGTTTATATGGCAGCTATATCAGGTTATGAACCGATTTGAACTATATTTGGCACAGTTGTTGGATATCACAGCAAAACACGTCGTGCAAAATTTCATTCCAATCGGATAAGAATTGCGCACTCTAGAGGCTCAAGAAGTCAAGACCCAAGATCGGTTTATATGGCAGCTATATCAAAACATGGACCGATATGGCCCATTTACAATACCAACCGACCTACACTAATAAGAAGTATTTGTGCAAAATTTCAAGCGGCTAGCATTACTCCTTCGGAAGTTAGCGTGCTTTCGACAGACAGACGGACGGACGGACGGACGGACGGACGGACGGACGGACGGACGGACGGACGGACGGACGGACGGACGGACAGACGGACGGACATGGCTAGATCGACATAAAATGTCACGACGATCAAGAATATATATACTTTATGGGGTCTCAGACGAATATTTCGAGTAGTTACAAACAGAATGACGAAATTAGTATACCCCCCATCTTATGGTGGAGGGTATAAAAATAATACAGCAGCAATTGAAAAGCAGAAAAACGGCACAAATTATATATTTTTATAGGTCGAACATGAAACATTTGTGCGAGTAACTGCAGCTTTAATGCCGTTTAATCTTAAGGGGAGGAGGTGGAGAGTGGGCAACGTTTGACTTTTGTAGTCAACCATCTTTGCAAAAACGGGTAAATTGTAATTCCAGCATAAGTCACACACGCTGATAAATCCATAAAACATAAAGTACAGGCAAGTACAGAGTAGTGTTGTCAATAAATGGAGCAATCGGTTATTGGTATGAGAGATATCAAGCCAAGCATCTGGTGGTGAGATTAGTAGGTAGCGGAGGTCTGAAATAAGACTACAATAGCGATAGACCAAAGCCTAGTGTGGAAATCAAACTCATGACCTCCGTACTGATAATCACTACAAACTAAACTACCGGTGCGGTTACTGCTTAATAAAGCTAATCTTGGAATATTTTTCGGACAAGCTAAGAGGAATAGAATAGATGTCGGAATAGATTCCAAATAGAAAATCGTCTCTAAATCAATCCCGAAATTATTGATTAATCTCTCCTAAATAAAGGGTGATTTTTTTGAGGTTAGGATTTTCATGCATTAGTATTTGACAGATCACGTGGGATTTCAGACATGGTGTCAAAGAGAAAGATGCTCAGTATGCTTTGACATTTCATCATGAATAGACTTACTAACGAGCAACGCTTGCAAATCATTGAATTTTATTACCAAAATCAGTGTTCGGTTCGAAATGTGTTCATTCACCGTAACGTTGCGTCCAACAGCATCTTTGAAAAAATACGGTCCAATGATTCCACCAGCGTACAAACCACACCAAACAGTGCATTTTTCGGGATGCATGGGCAGTTCTTGAACGGCTTCTGGTTGCTCTTCACTCCAAATGTGGCAATTTTGCTTATTTACGTAGCCATTCAACCAGAAATGAGCCTCATCGCTGAACAAAATTTGTCAAAATTTGAACACATTTCGAACCGAACACTGATTTTGGTAATAAAATTCAATGATTTGCAAGCGTTGCTCGTTAGTAAGTCTATTCATGATGAAATGTCAAAGCATTCTGAGCATCTTTCTCTTTGACACCATGTCTGAAATCCCACGTGATCTGTCAAATACTAATGCATGAAAATCCTAACCTCAAAAAAATCACCCTTTACTTTTTGGGTCTTAGACGAATATTTCGAGGTGTTATAAACGGAATTACTAGATAAGTATACCCACCTCCTAGGTCTATGTAAAAACAAAAAAATACAACAGGTCGCAGAAATGAAGTTCCGCAATAGAACCATAGAGATCAGCAACAGTTTCAACTATCTACACCGAAAGAAATATTGATACCGTATGGTATCAACGAAATTGATAGTGCAGTAATGTCGTGAATTAATATCAACACAATACCATGAGGTATTGTTTTGGTATTAATTTCAGATCGAGAAAGACAATGAAGGAGATCAGGGAGAAACATCTTTCAAAAGTAATAGAACATAATAATATCCGATAGCATGGACTGATTGTGTTGGCCAATTATGGGAAAGCGCAAATATTGGCCGGGCCTTACTTCTATTTTGGATAGGAAAGATTTGATAAATAAATTAAGTTTTTCGTTGCCGTTCATTTTCTTTACAAACTTGAAAATATTTAGACAAGACAAAATATGTGTCTATTCATAGAACATTTTTCTGCGATTCCGGTAAAGTGGAAACTGCGAAATATATATATTTGGTCGAAAGATCGAGCAGATCGCTTAAGTCTGCATCTCCTAGAGCCAAACCAAGAGGCAAACAGCGGCCGCTATTGTGGATCCCATAGCTAGTTGGTCTCAGGAAGGGTTGAAGAAGTCACTTCAATGCAACATCCCTATTGTCTTAAGTTTTCTTCTAAGTAAAGGGTGATTTTTTAGCTATTATCTTTTTGGCAACACTGGTTTAAACAACTCACACACATTTGGTGTTTTGTTTCACTGGTAAACATCTTCAGTTTGGTCTATAATTTAACCATGAATCGTCTTACAAGCGAATAACGCTTGCAAATTATTGAACTTTATTATCAAAATGCGTGCTCTGTTAAGAAAGTTCATTGTGTTCAGCGACAAAGCTCAAAATAGGCAGAATTGTCGATTTTGGAGCGAAGATCAGGCAGAAACATTGCAAGAGCTACCAATGCATCCAGAAAGGTCACAGTTTGGTAAGGTTTATGGGGTGGTGGCATCATTGGACCATGTTTCTTCAAATATGATGCGAATCGTAACGTTATGGTGAGCGCTATCGTAAGATGATATCCAATTTTTTTTCTGCCCAAAATGTAAGAGTTTGACTTGCATGACATGTGGTTTCAACAAGACGGTGCCACATGCCACACAGCACGCGTAAGAAGGATTGCGATGTTTTATATTTCCAAGTTAAAGTCTACACTTACTGTGATTTTTCCTACTTATCAAACTTTTTATGTCAGGCAGTCTTGTAAGGTGACCCAGTCTCATGAAGCGACTCAGACGCAATAAGCAACTCAGTTTTACAAGGCGCCTCATTCTTTTAAAGTTTCTTAGCATATCTAAAGAGGCTTAGTTTTGTTAAACAATTCGGCCTGATGAGGCAACTTAACCTTCCAACGCGACCCAGTCTCAGTGCCCTAAGCGAATCAATGTCCTTAAGCGACTTAATATTTTAAACTGACTCCTGTATCCTGAAGCTAGTGAGTGCCCTTAAATGACTCAGTCTCTTAAAGCTACAACATCCGATACAGAGACAAGTCTTTTTAAGCGGTTCAGTTTGATTAAGCAAATAAGTCTTATTTAGTGTTACTTAAGCCACATAGTATCCCCTGTGTCACCTAAAGCAATTTAGCCTGTTAACAGACTTAGTCTCTTTAAGCGAATCTGCGTCCTTAAGCGTCTCTGTCTCTAAAAGCGACTTCGTTGCTTAAAGCGACTCAGTTTCCTAAACCTACTAAGCTTCCGTAAGCGACATAGTCTTCTGAAGCGACTCAGCATATGAGTTACCTTAAGCGACACAGTCTCCTGAAATGCCTGAAAGGAATCTGCGATTCAATCACCTAAAACGACCCAATCTCGTAAAGCAACTAAGACTGTAGAAGCTACTAAGACACTTGGACAATTCTGTCCTTAAATCATGATTTTTTATACCCACAACCGTATTCATTTTGTCAATCCATATGCAACACATCGAAATATTGATCGTCGTAAAAATCTAAGACGATCTAGGCACGTCCGTCTGCTTGTTGAAATTACGCTACAGTCTTTAAAAATAGAGATATTGAGATGAAACTTTGCACAGATTAGCCATGTCCGTCCGTCCGCCTTTCGAAATCACTATAGCGATCGAACGCGTATAGCTAACCGACTTCTAACAACTGCGCCAAGTACGTTACAAATCGTACCTGATATAGCTCCTATATAAACCGATCTCCCGATTGGACTTCTTGAGCCCCTGGAAGCCACATTTTTTTGACCGATTTGTAATGACTTCCAACTACTTAACCAAGTAAAGTTCAAATCGGTCTATAACCTGGTATAGCCCCCATATAAACCGATCTCGTGATTTGACTTCTTGAGTCCTTACAAGCCCCAATTTATTTCGATTTGGCTGAAATTTTGCAAATAGTGTTCTGTTATGACTTCCAACAACTGTGCTAAGAACGTTTTTTGTTCGATTTGCCTGAAATTTTGCATGCAGTGTTCTTTTAAGTACTTTCCAATGAGCCTATAACCTGATATAGCTCCCATATAAACCGTTCTCTCGATTATCCTTGTTCGGTTCCCAAAATTTATAATTTTTGCTGGTTTGACAAAAGTTTCGTTTGTAGAATAAAATTATGCCCTTCAACTAAATTTAGTTGGTATACGTTTTTAGCAGAATTCATGGTGGTGGGTTCCCATGCTTTTACTTGTTAGCGCACAATCGCTATGGTCTTTCACTCTTCTCATTTTCTTTAGCTATCTCTAACTCTAACACACTTACTAATATAATTTCAATAAACCCATATTGTAACGTTAACTTAAAATCCTCTACCTTTTGTGGGTTTTTCTGCGCTCATCAGCAGGGTCTCGCAATTTGCCTGGGCGACTCTGTCATCATCCACCTTCTACATTCATTCGGTCTTGCCTATTTAAATTGTAAGATTTCCCCCATACCTCTTTAAACCTTAAAGCTACTCAGTCTTTTAAAGGCGCTTTAGCCTCCTAAAACGAATCAGTCTCTTTCAGCGACTCAGTTTGCTAAAGCGACGTAGTTTCCTAAAGCGACTCGGTTACCAAAATAGACTGTCTCCACAAACAATGCAGCCTCTCATAACTACTGAGCTTCCCAAAGGCACTTAGAGTCCAAAAGCAATGCAACTATGTCTCTCAAAGCGGGATCAGTCTCCCAAAGCGTTTTTGTCTCCCAAAGCGATTCTGTGCATTAAAGCGGCTCAACCTTCAAAAGCTATTTAGTCTCCTCGAGAGAAATTTAGTCACGTATAGCGACTATGTCTCCAAAAACTACCAGTCTCTTTACAAGCAGTCTGTTAAGACATCTAGTCTCCATGAGTGAATCTGTATCCAAGAGTGACTCTGTCTCGGTCTGTTAAGACATCTAGTCTTCTTAAGTGAATCTGTATCCAAGAGTGACTCTGTCTCCTAAGAGGACGGATTCGCTTAAAGCTATTCAGACTTTTAAAGCGATTCAGTTTCTTTAAGCAGTCGTTACCTAAAACGGCTCAGTCTTTAAAAGCGACTGAGTGTTTTTAAGAGACTCAGTTTGCTAAAGAGACTCCATCTGCTAAAGATGCTTGCTCTAATACCATCCCATATCGTCTGCCAAAAGCGATTCACTTAAGTGACCCAGTCTTCTCAAACTGTTCAGTTTTCTCCTCAGTCAGAAAAGGTTTCGTCAATGAGACTAACTGCAAAGGCGTCTAAGGTGACAGATATGCAATCTTGTAAAAATACCAATTCATGAAAATGCTCTTAGGACTCGAAGCTAGTGAAAAGAAACGGAGCCTTGCAGTATGGTCAAGTCATTCAAAGTTGCAGAATACTCCAATGGGATAATGTTGAACACAGAATTCGAGTCGTCTAAACCAAAAGAGGATCAATTCGAGGTAAAACCCCAAGTCTATCAAAGAGACTGAGCAATCTAAAGTGTCCGCGTCGCTTAAAGTGGACGAGACTGCTAAAGTTACAGCGACATTGACACATTGAGTAGTCTAAAGATACCGAGCTGCCTAAACAGACTTCCAAGACTTTATAAGACCAAGTCTTGGAAAGTCACCGGTTCGTGGAAAGACAACATGTCGTTCAAGTTCACAGACACAGGTTAGTCCAAGAGACCCAAATTGTATTAGGGACCTCGAGTCGTCTTAAGAGACGAAATTATCTGTATTCTGAAGAATTCGTATCGTCTATGATATAGAGTCGACAAGATTTAATGGGGAAAATATTGGGTTGCCCAAAAAGTAATTGCGGATTTTTTATATGGTCGGCGTTGACAAATTTTTTCACAGCTTGTGACTCTGTAATTGCATTCTCTCTTCTGTCAGTTATCAGCTGTTACTTTTAGCTTGCTTTAGAAAAAAAGTGTAAAAAAAGTATATTTGATTAAAGTTCATTCTAAGTTTTATTAAAAATGCATTTACTTTCTTTTAAAAAATCCGCAATTACTTTTTGGGCAACCCAATATAACAAACCGGTCGAAGACATCTCCCAAGAACCAAGAGAACTACTCGTCTAGGTTAGCTAGGTTGAAGGGACTGAGTAATCCTTGAACATTTAGTGATCGAAAAAGCCGAGTCAAAAAGACTGAAGATACCGAGCAGCTACCAAGTCGTCTAAAAATATCAATTCATTTATAAGACCGAAATGTCTTAAAACAAGTAAAAAGGCGTTAAGTTCGGCCGGGCCGAACTTTGGATACCCACCACCTCGGGTATATATTTAACCACCTTTCATCAAAATTCGGTGAAAATTTCATACTTTATGTCCCATATCAGTTATATCAAAATATGTTCCGATTTGGACCAAATATTATTAAGTACACTAGCTATATCTAAAAATAAACCGATCTGAACTATATACGACACGGATGTCGAAAAGCCTAACATAAGTCACTGTGTCAAATTTCAGTGAAATCGGATTATAAATGCGCCTTTTAGGGGGCCAAGACTTTAAATCGAGATACCGGTCCACATGGCAGCTATACCCAAATCTGGACCGATTTTGGACAAGTTGCATAAAAATGTCGAAGAGCCTAACACAAAGCACTATCCAAAATTTCGGCGAAATCGGACAATAAATGCCTCTTTTATGGGCCAAAAACCCTTAATCGAGAGATCGGTCAATATGGCAGCTATGTTCAAATCTGGACCGATCTGAGCCAAATTGAAGAAGGACGTCGAAGAGCATAACCAAACTCACTATCTCAAATTTCAGCGACATCGGACAATAAATGCGTCTTTTATGGCACCAAAACCTAAAACCTAGATATCGGTCTATATGGCAGCTATATCCACATCTGGACCGATCTGTGCGATGTTGCAGAAGTATGTCAAGGGGCTTAACGCTACTCACTGTCCCGAATTTCAGCAAAATCGGACAATAACTGTGGCTTTTATGGGCCTAACACCATAAATCAAAAAATCGGTCTATATGGAAGCTATATCCAAATCCAAACCGATCTGGACCAAATTGAAGAAAGATGTCCAAGGGCCTTAGACAACTCACTGTTCCAAATTTCAGCAAAATCGGATAATAAATGTGGCTTTTATGGGTTTAAGACCCTAAATCGGAGGATCGGTCTATATGGCAGCTATATCCAAATCTGAACCGATCTGAACCAAACTGAAGAAAGATGTCGAAGATCCTAACACAACTCACTGTCCCGAATTTCAGCAAAATCGGACAATAAATGTGGCTTTTATGGGCCTAAGACCATAAATCAGAGGATCGGTATATATGGCAGCTATATCAAAATCTGAACCGATCTGGACCAAATTGAAGAAAGATGTCCAAGGGCCTAACACAACTCACTGTCCCGAATTTCAACAAAATCGGATAATAAATGTGTCTTTTATAGGTCTAAGACCCCAAATCGGAGGATCGCTCTATATGGCAGCTATATCCAAATCTGAACCAATCTGAGTCATATTGACGGAGGATGTTGAAGGGCTTAAGACAACTCACTGTCCCAAATTTCAGCAAAATCGGATAATAAATGTGGCTTTTATGGGTCTAAGACCCCAAATCGGAGGATCGGTCTATATGGCAGCTATATCCAAATCTGGACCGATCTGATCCAAATTGACGGAGGATGTCGAAGGGCCTAACACAACTCACTGTTCCAAATTTCAGCAAAATCGGATAATAAATGTGGCTTTTATTGGCCTAAGACCCTAAATCGGCGGATCGGTCTATATGGGGGCTATATCAAGATATAGTCCGATATAGCCCATCTTCGAACTTAACCTGTTTATGGACAAAAAAAGAATCTGTGCAAAATTTCAGCTCAATATCTCTACTTTTAAAGACTATAGCGTGATTTCAACAGACAGACGGACAGACGGACAGACATGTCTAGATCGTCTTAGATTTTTACGCTGATCAAGAATATATATACTTTGTAGGGTCGGAAATGGATATTTCGATGTGTTGCATTTTTATACCCACCACTTATCCTTCGATGGTGGGTATAAAAATGGAAATTTATAAAAATCTCTGGTCCAAAAAAATTTAATGACCTATTCGCTCTGACAATACAAACTCACCTCAAATAACACTAATGTGCCAATTCCTAAAAGTGTTATTCGCTCTTCCTCCACACACAACATCCAGAAATTATTTGGGTTGAAAGTCTGGTTTTTGTCAACCCATTTTGTGGCAGCGTACGAGTACTCTTAGTGAATATTGTGTCAATAAATTAGTTCATTAGCCAATACATGTTCTCTTTTCATTTACTTGTCATGTTGCAATTTTTTGTTTGCTTGGTTTGTGTTTGTCTTCCTTTGCAATTATTAACATTGAAAAGTAAAGCCAAACAGAAACATATTTTTGCGTTTTATGTTAGCGCTTTGAAATTGTGGCGGTCAATTACTTTTGGCGTCACTGACGAATGGGTTTGAGCGTTTTTAAGCGTATCTCCATCGAGCCTTAGTTGAAGGCAACTAGATGGATGGACGGATGAATGGATGGATGGGTGAACGCTTTAACATTTCGATTTAAAGCCAGAAGGAACTGATGATGAAGACAATGATGGTTATGACAGTGGAGGATAACTGCCGCATGGACTTTAGTCGCACAGTGTTTGCAGAGGTGAAGGTGAGAAATTGTCTTTAAAAATACAAAATAAAAACTTGACTGAATCGCCTTTCACAAAAACTAAAACAGTCTCTAGAATGTGGGTCATCATTGTCAGTCATTGGTGGCAGACTGGCGATAAAGTTACATAGTAAGTCTTAAGATGAAGTAAGAATAAAGCGAAGAAACACACCAGAACCCTACCCATGTAGACCCAAACCGAAAGGAAAGTTGAAGGATTTATCACAGAATGACATATACACTACTATTCTAACCAGGGCTGCGGAGTCGAGCTATTTTGCCCGAGATCATTTTCTCCACTCCGATTCCGGATAAAGTAGTAAAAATTCTAAAATTTTTTTAAAATGTAAAGAATAATTGTTTTTTATACCCACCACCGACGGATGGGGGTATATTCATTTTGTCATTCCATTTGCAACACATCGAAATATCCATTTCCGACCCTATAAAGTATATATATTCTTGATCAGCGTAAAAATCTAAGACGATCTAGCCATGTCCGTCTGTCTGTCTGTTGAAATCACGCTACAGTCTTCAAAAATAGAGATATTGAGCTGAAACTTTGCACAGATTCTTTTTTTGTTCATAAGCAGGTTAAGTTCGAAGATGGGCTATATCGGACTATATCTTGATATAGCCCCCATATAGACCGATCCGCCGATTTAGGGTCTTAGGCCCATAAAAGCCACATTTATTATCCGATTTTGCTGAAATTTAGGACAGTGAGTTGTCCTAGGCCCTTCGACGTCCTCCGTCAATTTGGCTCAGATCGGTTCTGATTTGGATATAGCTGCCATATAGGCCGATCCTCCGTTTTAGGGTCTTAGGCCCATAACAGCCGCATTTATTATCCGATTTTGCTGAACTTTGGGACAGTACGTTGTCTTAGGCGCTTCGACATCCTCCGTCAATATGGCTCAGATCGGTTCAAATTTGGATATAGCTGCCATATAGACCGATCCTCCGATTTATGGTCTTAGGCCCATAAAAGCCACATTTATTATCCGATTTTGCTGAAATTTGGGACAGTGAGTTTTGTTAGGCCCTTCAACATCCTCCGTCAATTTGGCCCAGATCGGTCCAGATTTAGATATAGCTGCCATATAGACCGATCTCTCGGTTTTAGGTTTTGGGGCCATAAAAAGCGCATTTGTTGTCCGATGATGCCGAAATTTGGGACAAAGAGCTAAGATAAGCCTCTCCGCATATTTCTGCAATTTGGTCTAGATCGATCAAGATTTGCATATAGCTGCCATATAGACCGCTTTTTTAATCCGATTGCACTGAAATTTGACACATTGATTTATGTTAGTCTTTTCGACATCCGTGTCGTATATAGTTCAGATCGTTTTATTTTGTTATATACAATTGAACAATGACTATTATATTATTACTATTTGGTCCAAATCGTAACATATATTGATATAGCTGCTATGGGGCATAAGGTATGAGTTGTGCACCGGATTTTGACGAAAGGTGGTTTACATATATATCCGAGGTGGTGGGTATCCAAAGTTCGGCCCGGCTGAACTTAACACCTTTTTACTTGTTTTATAGTAGACTGTTGTATTCAATTTTGCTGCTTCTAAATACAAGCTCGAGGTCTTTTTGTTTTTTTTTTATTTAAATTATTGCAGAAAAATTATATTAAATTATAGTCTCAAGGAAAAACTTCATTAGAATTTTGTGCTAAGAAAAAAATTTCATTCAAATTTTGTTCTTAGGAAAAATCTCATTAAATTTTTTTCTTTAAAGAAAATTGAATTAAATTTTTTTATTTAGAAAAATTTGAAAAAAAAAATATCAATAAAATTTCTCTAAAAATGTCTTTGTATGTATTAAATGTATTAAAAAATGTCCTAGAAATTTTGTGTTGAGAAAATTTTTGGTTAAAAATTTTCTTCAAAAAGATTTAATTTAAAAATGCATTAGAGAAAATTGCACCAAAATTTTGTTAAAAAAAATTGCACTAAAATTTTGCTGTGTTTGGATGAATTTTAATAAAATCTTGAATATATGTAGAACTAGCTGGACTGGGCCCGCTTCGCTGCGCTTTCTTTTACTTTATATGGAACAAAAATTGCCTTGGAATATTTATTTTCGACAATTTAAGAGTTTTTAGTGAAATACCATGCTACGAAAATTGTATATCGCTTGAAAAAGAGTTTAACAATATAAGTGCCTTTATCTGAATCCCATATGATCTTGTTGGTCTACGAATTTAAGATTGGGTGTATGGTGTACTCCATTATTAAAATACTTTATTTCAGTTCGATATTCTCATGATGTGTGATTTTGGGGTCTTTTCGGGGGTGAGGTGGTCCCCCAGACACTTGGCCCTTAAAAAATATCAGCATATTGCCATTAGGGGTAGACCCCCAGAAAATTGGTCCCGAAAGTGGGGGTCAATTCTTGCTCTACCCCCCAATTCCCCATATTGATTTAGGGGTGTTTTGGGGAGTGGGTTGGTCCCCCAAACACTAAGCACTGAAAATATATCAGCAACGTGCTCTATTTTCATATATTTCCATATTGCCATCGGCCTTAAAATTGGATATTAAATTCGTTTTCTTATCTCAAATACCATTCACTTAAACCCCTTATTGAAAAAGCCAGCAAATATTAAAAAATTCGAGCTCCACTGTCTTCAAGACCCAAATTGTCTTGGTGAGCAAATACGTGCTACTTTGTTGTTGTTTTGGTGGTGGGTCCCCTAGACAGTTGGTGCCGATTGTTGATGTCAGATTCATGTCAGATACCATTCATTTGAGTTCCATTTTTCCTTAGTCGGTAAATATGACCGGTTTGGGGGATGGGGCGGCCACTCAGTGACATGGTTTTGAAAACATATATCAGATTCGTGTTCAACTCTAAAAAAACGTCTAATTTGAGCCTCATACTGCAATGGTCAGCAAATACTTTCTATTTGGCTAGTGTTATGGGGGTGGGGTGGCCCCATAGACACTTTTCCCGAACATTGATATCAGATTCGTGCTTTAATTCCAAAGACCTTTCATTTGGGTCCCATATTGCTATGGTTGTAAATTTGTCTTCTTTGGGGTATGTTTTCGGGGCCCCACATCTGGATATCAGATTCGTATTCTACACTCAAATACCTTTTATTTAAGCCCCATATTGCCATGGTCAGTAAATAAGTCCTGTTTGGGGGGTGTTTTGGGAAGGGGGTTGACCCCCAGAAACTTTGTCCCAAATTTGGATTTCAGATTAGTATTTTACATGCAAATATCTTTCAGTTGAGTCCCATATTGCCATGATCGGTAAATATGTCCGATCTAGAGGTGTTTTGGGGGCTGGGGTGGTCCCCCTAGCACTTGGTTCGACAAATGGATATCAGATACGTTTTCTTATCCTAAATACCTTTTATTTGAGTCCCATATTGTCTTGATTGGTCTAAATATATGTTCGGTAGGTTTTAGGGTGGGGCGGCCCCCCTAGGTACCCCATCCGAAATTTGGATACTAAATTTTTATTTCTAGGGTACTATATGAGGGCACATAAAATTTCGCTTAAATCGCACCACCTATCTCCGAGATCTGGCGTTTCTGAAAATTAGGGTAAGGGGGAGGTCCGCCCCCCCCCCCCCTTCAGGTATCAAAAAATGTAGTACCCTATTTTCACCACGGGATCATTATGCACCATCTGTGAAAATTTCAAGAAAATCGGTTCAGCCGTTTCTGAGTCTATAAGGAACACAAAAAGAAATAAATAAACAAACAAACAATTGATTTTTATACCCTCCACCATAAGATGGGGGGTATACTAATTTCGTCATTCTGTTTGTAACTACTCGAAATATTCGTCTGAGACCCTAACTTCCGAAGGAGTAAAGCTAGCCGCTTGAAATTTTGCACAAATACTTATAATTAGTGTAGGTCGGTTGGTATTGTAAATGGGCCATATCGGTTCATGTTTTGATATACCTGCCATATAAACCGATCTTGGGTCTTGACTTCTTGAGCCTCTAGAGTGCGCAATTCTTATCCAATTGGAATGAAATTTTGCACGACGTGTTTCGTTTTGATATCCAACAACTGTGCCAAGTATGGTTCAAATCGGTCCATAAACTGATATAGCTGCCATGTAAACCGATCTTGGGTCTTGAGTTCTTGAGCCTCTAGAGGGCGCAATTCTGGACCGATTTGACTGAAACTTCGCACGACGTGCTTTGTTATGATATCCAACAACTGTGCCAAGTATAGTTCAAATCGGTTTATAACCTGATATAGCTGCCATATAAACCGATCTTGGGTCTTGACTTCTTGAGCCTCTAGAGTGCGCAATTCTTATCCGATTGGAATGAAATTTTGCACGACGTGTTTTGTTAGGATATCCAACAACTGTGCCAAGTGTGGTTCAAATCGGTTTATAACCTGATATAGCTGCCATATAAACCGATCTTGGGTCTTGACTTCTTGAGCCTCTAGAGTGCGCAATTCTTATCCGATTTGCCTGAAATTTTGTACTACGGATCCTCTCATGACCATCAACTTACATGTTTATTATGATCTGAATCGGTCTATAGCCCAATACAGCTCCCATATAAATCGATCTCTCTATTTTCTTGAGCCCCCAAAGGGTGCAATTCTTATTCGAATTGGCTGACATTTTACACAGTTCTCCAACATGTAATTTAATTGTTGGACCACAATAACATGTCTTGATATCGCTCTAATAACAGAGGAAATCTTTTCTCATATCCTTTTTTGCCTAAGAAGAGATGCCGGGAAAAGAACTCGACAGATGCGATCCATGGTGGAGGGTATATAAGATTCGGCCCGGGCGAACTTAGCACGCTTTTACTTGTGAAATATAAGATGGGGTCTTGGACAAATATTGCGAGGTGTTACAAACGGAATGACTAGATTCGTATAATTCCATCCTATGGTGGTGGGTATAATAAATTTAGTTGAAGGGCAGCCAAATATGATAAAAATTGCGGCTTTTAAGGGTCAGTTTATAGACCGATTCGAATTGTACTTGGCACAATTGTTGGAAGTCATAACGACACACTACATGCTTAATTTTAGCCAACTCGGGCAAAAATTGCTTCTTGTAAGGGCTCAAGAAGTCAAATTAGGAGAACGGTGTATATGGGATCTATGTCAGGTTATAGAACAATTCGGACCGTATCTGGCACTGTTGTTGGAAGTCATAAAAGAAAACTACATGCGAAATTCAGTCAAAGCTGACAAAAATTGCAACTTGAAATGGCTCAAAAAGTCAAATCGGAAGATCGGTTTACATGGGAGCTATATCAGGTTATAGACCGATTTGGACCGTATCTGGCACTGTTGTTGGAAGTCATAACAGAACATCGCATGCAAAATTACTGCCAAATCAGACAAAACTTGCGGCTTCCAGGGGCTCAAGAAGTCACATCGGAAGATCGGTTTATATGGGAGCTATATCTAAATTTGAACCGATAGGGCCCGTTTACAATCCCCAACGACATACATCGATATTAAGTATTTGTGCAAATTTTCAAGCGACTAGCTTTACGCGTTCGACCGCTATCGTGTTTTCGACAGACGGACGGACGGACATAGCTAGATCGACTCAGAACGTCGATACGATCAAAAATATATGTGCTTTATGGGGTCTTAGACACATATTTCGTGGTGTTACAAACGGAATGACCAAATTGGTATACCCTCTTCCTATGGTGGTGGGTATAATGAGTTCGTCAATAACAATTTTGTGGTTCCTTTCCTCTTTTCCTGTCATCGAAGACAAACTTGCAGAGATTTTGGTAAATTGTCATTAACGAATATATGAGGGAACTGTCATCTATATATTCTTTGATGACATTTTCGTTCACAATGTCGCTTAAAATGTCATGCATGATTTCCGCGAAAACTATATGAAAATGTCATAAAAAATTTGTATGGTCTGTCGACTATATGTCATCAACGATTTAACAAGGTCATGCACCCTTCTTTTAAGACGGCGCATCCTGCTGGGTTTGTGTTTCTCTTTCTCTCACGCACGTTTGTCGTTTTTGAAATGACATATTAATGACGAGATGGCAGATTGCACCATATGATCTGTGGTTGTTGTACAAATGAGAGCACCTTTAATTGTTTCGCTATGGTCGCATATAAGGACTTAATCTTAACTTAAAACGACAATGTAACCACACTTTTCTTGATTTTCTGCTTAAGTTTCCTTATTCAAGATGCTTTGTGATATTCCTCTTCAAACACTGTGCTTTTCAAGTTTCACATCGTATCGCACATGTCTCTCTAACACACATGATTATTCTCTGTCCAATTTCCCTAGTCTTTGGGATTCAATTTCGTTTGCCAAGTAGTCGCACTCCTCTTAAGTCCAAGAGGTCTTGAAGGGGCCAACTTTAAATGAAATTGTACGGTTACGCTAAGAAATTGTCTGCCACTAAATCAAAATGTGAAAATAATCGAAAATAATAATCATGGGATAAATACAAAATGGATAGATAAGGAAAAAAGAAGAAGACGTTGAGGAGTATGATCAGTGGGAGTAAGCTGAAACCAAGAGTGAAGTGAAGACACAAAAAGAAGCCTCATGCACTGCAACTTGCAAGCAGTGGTGGACATGATCACAATGAGGGAAAAAATGAATTGAAATAAACTAAAATGAAGTGAATTGCATTCAAGCGTAATTATCATTGAAATTTGGAGAGACATGCAACTGTGACAAACTTCAGCAATAACCATGGGACACAAAATGGATGAAACCATGATGGACGGACAAGTCAAGGCATGAATGGTTGCTTAATGCATGGTTGGTCGTCAGCCAGTATTCAAACATTGGTTTTCATAAATGGTCAACTAGAGATGATGTCCAAGTTGCTGTACAACTCGCTGCGATTGTAACTCTTATGGCCTTAACGACCAAGTGGGTGGGTGATGTCTTTTTCGCTTTGTGATCTTTTGGTCTTCTGGTGGCCATTTATTATTGATAAGACAAGTAGTTTTTATTTTGTGTGGCTGATTATAATTGATGTTGCAACCTACCAAGAGATGTAACAAAACAAAAAAGAGAGGAAATGGAGGTTGGACAGTGAGTGCTGCATGTGTCAGATGTATGCCTCTATTAAGTTGATAACATGGAAAATGCGAAAAAAACATGACATGCTGTGGAGTTTATAATACAAAGACTCCAAGCATGACACCATGAACGGTAGGATGGATTAGCTTTCTCTTCTGTGCAACAATGACCATAAATGATCGAAGCTAGCTTAGAAGAAGATTTTATTAGGGAAGTCCATAAGATAACAAAATGTAGTGAACCCAAGTCAATTGTAGAGCAAATACGATAAGATGGGAAATATTTCACTATACAGAATACTTTGAGAAGGTACTAACTCTTTTTAAGTATTCCTTTTAATACTTCTGCAAATCTACATACTCTATACATCTTATTCTTGCTGTATGATATACAACATTTACCTCAATTCACATGCAGTGTAAATACAATAATAATAATAATAATAATTTTTTTTTGCAAATTTATGTATAAGAAATGAATTGAAGTTCTTGTATTCAGTAACATAAACAAAGACTGTAAGTGATATGCAAAAAAGTTAGCCTGAAACTCTACAAAACCTTATCATCATTTGTGCCACACCCTAAGAACGAAGGACTTCAAAATGGCAAAGGCAACGATTTTTTCAATATTTACCAACTTGAGATTTAAATTTATTCAAATCCTTCACAAAGCCCCAAGACAAAAGAATAATGCAACCAAGATGCATTGCTAAGGAAATATATAATTCCAAGTGAAATGAAAGGGGAAAAACACTGTCCGACAAATGTTTAAGGTAAAGGTTAGCTTGCTGTGGCAAACATATTAATCAGAGAGCATTACTTTCTCATGTATCAGTGGCTTTGGAAAAGTCATCACACGCACGTTCTGCCACAGATATAAAACAGAATATATACAACCGGGCACACGAAGTGTGCTTTGTATCCGAAGGTGGAGATGAGGAAACCACAAAATCAATTCCGCCTCATCAGAATGATGTTCATATAGTAGTCACCCGGCTGTAGACAATCAAGGCAGCAGGAGGCCATGGGTTGCACTCTGAACTGTTTAAGACAGCAGACTTAACGCTGATGAGGCAGCTAATTTGACCTAACAGGCTAGAAGAACGCATAAACGATGATTGGCATCGCAGTATGCGGTGTCCTGTTTTGATTTAAGAATCATCACTGAAGACGAAATTCTCATCGTTCTTTAAAACAGCTATCGCCCTACAATTTTTCTTTTTTGGGAAAGAAAATATTAAGAATGTTATTCCGAGTCGACGCAGCCCGATTTGAGGACGTACCTACCGACTATATCGCGAAACAACGATATAGTCGGTAGGACGGGGAGAATCCTATGGAGTGATTCGGACCATGAGAGGACGAGGCTATTACTGAAAAGAAGTAAGAAGGAGGTCAGTATAGCTTTTGGCGTCATAACGGGACACATAGAACTACGAGCTCACTTGTGCAAAATCAGTGCGGCATGTGGGGAAGATGATGAGACGTTCGAGCATTTTCTATGTCATTGCCTGGCTTTCGCGGCTAACAGAATGCCCTCTTTTCATAGCCAATGCTAAAACTATTTAGTACTAAGAAATATTCAGAGCTAAATAGTTTCCTAAATGAAACGATCTTTTTACTACCATTTTCAGAAGGAAAGTGTAGCTTTAGTACCTTTTCCCAAAGGAATTGTTAGTTCTGTTACGCTTTCTAAAAAAAAGGGGTGGTTTTAGAACCCTTTCTAAAGGATGGGTGGTTTTAGTACCCTTTTCCAAAGGAAAGGCTAGTTTTAGTTCCCTTTTTCAAAGGAAAGGCTAGTTTAAGTACCCTTTCCCATAAGAAAGGGTAGTTTTAGGACCGTTTACCGAAGGAATGCGTAGTTTGACTAACCTTACCCAAGGGAAAGTGTAGTTCAAGTACCCAATACCAAAGGAATGGGTAGTTTGAGTAAAATTGTTAATAGGAATGCGTAGTTTTGGTACCCTTTTCCAAAGAAATGGGTGGTTTTGGTACCGTTTCCCAAATAGTGGGTAAATTCGGTACCTTTCCCAAAGAAATGGGTACTTTCGGTTCCCTTTCCCAAAGTAATGGGTAGTTTTGGTACCCTTTCCCATGGGATTAAGTAGTTTTGTTACCCTTTTTCAAAGAAATCAATGGTTTTGGTACCCTTTTCCAAAGAAATGTGTGGTTTTCATACCCTTTCCCAAAAGGAATGGGTAGTTTTGGTACCCTTTTCCAAAGGAATGGGTAGTTTTGGAAGGGAAGTGTAGTTTTAGTACCTTTTCCCAAAGGAATTGTTAGTTCTGTTACGCTTTCTAAAAGAAAAGGGTGGTTTTAGTACCCTTTCTAAAGGATGGGTGGTTTTAGTACCCTTTTCCAAAGGAAAGACTAGTTTTAGTTCCCTTTTTCAAGGAAAGGCTAGTTTAAGTAGCCTTTCCCATAAGAAAGGGTAGTTTTAGGACCGTTTACCGAAGGAATGCGTAGTTTGACTAACCTTACCCAAGGGAAAGTGTAGTTCAAGTACCCAATACACAAAGGAATGGGTAGTTTGAGTAAAATTTTTGATAGGAATGCGTAGTTTTAGTACCCTTCCCCAGAAGCAAGGGTAGTTTTATTACCCTTTCCCAACGGAATGGGTGGTTTTGGTACCCTTTTCCAAAGAAATGGGTGGTTTTGGTACCGTTTCCCAAATAGTGGGTAAATTCGGTACCTTTCCCAAAGAAATGGGTACTTTCGGTTCCCTTTCCCAAAGTAATGGGTAGTTTTGGTACCCTTTCCCATGGGATTAAGTAGTTTTGTTACCCTTTTTCAAAGAAATCAATGGTTTTGGTACCCTTTTCCAAAGAAATGTGTGGTTTTCATACCCTTTCCCAAAAGGAATGGGTAGTTTTGGTACCCTTTTCCAAAGGAATGGGTAGTTTTGGTACCCTTTCGCATGGGAATTGGTAGGTTATTTACCCTTTCCCAAATAGTGGGTAAATTTCGAACCCTTTGCCAACAGAATGGGTAGTTTTGGTACCCTTTCTCAAAGGAATGTGTAGTTTTGGTACCCTTTCTCAAAGGAATGTGAAGTTTTGGTACCCTTTTCCAAAGAGATGGGTTGTTTTGGTACCCTTTCCCAAAGGAATGGGTAGTTTTGGTACCCTTTCCCAAAGGAATGGATAGTTTTGGTACCCTTTGCCAAAGGAATATGTAGAATTGGTACCCTTTCCAAAGAAATGGGTAGTTTCGGTACCCTTTCTCAAAGTAGTGGATAGTTTTGGTACCCTTTCTAAAAAGGAATGGGTAGTTTTAGTACCCTTTCTCAAAGGAATTGGTTGTATTGGGACCATTTTCCAAAGGAATTGGTAGTTTTGTATTTTAAGTACCACCTCCTAATAGAAGTTGTAGTTTTAGTACAATTTCTCAAATAAAATTAAACCTTATACCTAACCAAGTACCCATAACTTAGTGAGAGAGTAGTTTTAATGCCATTTACTAAAAGAAAGAGTAGGTGGTTTAGTTCCCACTCCTAAATGAAAGGACAATTTTAGTACACTTTTTTAAAGGAAAGAGTACTTTAAATTCCGTTTCTGCACAAAAGGATAGTTTTAGTACCCTTTCCGAAAGAAAATGATACAAATTAGTACAATTTCTCAAATAAAATTAAACCTTAAACCTAACCAAGTACCCATAACTTAGTGAGAGAGTAGTTTTAATGCCATTTACTAAAAGAAAGAGTAGGTTTAGTTCCCACTGCTAAATGAAAGGACAATTTTAGTACACTTTTTTTTAAAGGAAAGAGTACTTTAAGTTCCGTTTCTGCACAAAAGGATAGTTTTAGTACCCTTTCCGAAAGAAAAGGGTAGTTTTAGTAAAATTTACTTTAGGAAAAAGTAGTTTTAGTACCCATTCCTAAAGGAATGTTTAGTTTAAGTTGCATTTCTCAAACGAAAGGATAGTGTTAGGACCATTTTCCAAAAGCAATTATATTTGTTTGTAGTTTTAGTACCATTTCTCAAAAGAAATTCAAGTTTTTGGTACCCGTCCAACGAAATTCTAGTTTTAGTACCAGTTCCAAACGAAATGTAGTTTTTGTACAAGTTCTCAACGATATTGAAGTTTTAGCACCCTTTTCTCGAGGAAATGGTAGTTTTAGTACCATTTCTCAAAATTTATTAAACTTTTCATACAAGTTTCCAACAAAATTTTAGTTTTATTTGCAGTTTCCAACGAAATTTTAGTTTGGTGCCAGTTCCACTTTCCTAGAGGAAATTGTAATTTTAAACCGTAGTTTTGTAACCATTCTCTTCAGAAAGGATAGTTTTAGTGCCCTTTCCCAAAGGAAATGGTAGTTATAATTTTAGTACCCTCTCCCAAAAGAAAAGTACTTTTCCAAAGGAGAAGATGATTTGAGAACTTTCCTTTTCTAACGTAGACGGTAGTTTGAATACCCTTCCCAAAAGGACATTCTTGTTTTATTACGGGGAGGACGGGGAAGTTTTAGTTTCCATTTCAAAAACGAAGCGGTAGTTTTAGTGTCCTTTCCTAAACCAAACGGTATTTTTGGGACCTTTCCCAAGGAAGACGGTAGTTTGAGTACCTTTTCCAAAGAAAACGGAAGTTTTAGTACACTTTTCCAAAGTAACCGGTCGTTTTTATACCCACCACCGAAGGATGGGGGTATATTCATTTTGTCATTCCGTTTGCAACACATCGAAATATCTATTTCCGACCCTATAAAGTATATATATTCTTGATCAGCGTAAAAATCTAAGACGATCTAGGCATGTCCGTCCGTCTGTCCGTCTGTCCGTCTGTCTGTTGAAATCACGCTACAGTCTTTAAAAATTGAGATATTGAGCTGAAATTTTGCACAGATTCTTTTTTTGTCCATAAGCAGGTTAAGTTCGAAGATGGGCTATATCGGACTATATCTTGATATAGCCCCCATATAGACCGATCCGCCGATTTAGGGTGTTAGGCCCATAAAAGCCACATTTATTATCCGATTTTGCTGAAATTTGGAAAAGTGAGTTTTGTTAGGCCCTTCGACATCCTTCGTCAATTTGGCTCAGATCGGTCCAGATTTGGATATAGCTGCCATATAGACCGACCCTCCGATTTAGGGTCTAAGGGCCATAAAAGCCACATCTTTTATCCGATTCCACTGAAATTTGGAAAAGTGAGTTTTGTTAGGCCCTTCGACATCCTTTGTCAATTTGGCCCAGATCGGTTCAGATTTGGATATAGCTGCCATATAGACCGATCCTCCGATTTATGGTGTTAGGCCCATAAAAGCCACATTTATTACCCGATTTTGCTGAAATTTGGGACAGTGAGTTTTGTTAGGCCCTTCGACATCCTTCGTTAATTTGGCTCAGATCGGTCTGGATTTGGATATAGCTGCCATATAGACCGACCCTCCGATTTAGGGTCTAAGGGCCATAAAAGCCACATCTTTTATCCGATTCCACTGAAATTCGGGACAGTGAGTTGTGTTAGGCCCTTCGACATCCTTTGTCAATTTGGCCCAGATCGGTTCAGATTTGGATATAGCTGCCATATAGACCGATCCTCCGATTTATGGTGTTAGGCCCATAAAAGCCACATTTATTACCCGATTTTGCTGAAATTTGCGACAGTGAGTTGCGTTAGGCCCCTCGACAGCTTTCTTCAATTTGGCCCAGATCGGTTCAGATTTGGATATAGCTGCTATATAGACCAATTTCTTGATTTAAGTTTTTGGGCCCATAAAATGCTCATTTATTGTCCGATGTCGCCGAAATTTGGGACAGTGAGTTAAGTTAAGCCCCTTGACATACATCTACAATATCGCACAGATCGGTCCAAATGTAGATATAGCTGCCATATAGACCGATATCTAGGTTTTAGGTTTTGGGGCCATAAAGACGCATTTATTGTCCGATGTCGCTGAAATTTGAAACAGTGAGTTTAGTTAGGCTCTTCGACGTCCTTCTTCAATTTTGCCCAGATCGATCCAGATTTGAATATAGCTGCCATGTAGACCGATCTGTCGATTTAAAGTCTTTGCCCCATAAAAAGCGCATTTATAATCCAATTTCACTGAAATTTTACATAGTAACTTATGTTAGGCTTTTCAACATCCGTGTCGTATATAGTTCAGATCGGTTAATTTTTAGATATAGCTACTGTACTTATTACTATTTGGTCCAAATCGGAACATGTTTTGATATAACTGATATGGGTCATAAGTTATGAAATTTTCACCGAATTTTGATGAAAGGTGGTTTACATATATACCCGAGGTGGTGGGTATCCAAAGTTCGGCCCGGCCGAACTTAACGCCTTTTTACTTGTTTTTAATTTTCCTTACGTATGGGGTAGTTTTTGTACATTGTCCCAATATAAACGTCAGTTTTTGTACTTTTCCTTAAGTTGAGGGTAGTTTAAGGACATTTTCCCAACCAAAGTTAGTGATAGTTTCAGAACAATTTCGTTCAAGCAAGGGATAGTTTTAGTTAACTTTCCCAAAGTAATGGGACATTTTAGTACATGTTACCAAAGTAGTGGGACATTTTAGTATATTTTCCCAAATATATGAGACATTTTAGTACATTTTCGCAAAGTAGAGGGTAGGTTAAGGCCACCGTAGCGAGCAGGATAGGATGTCCGCCTATGACGCCAAACGAGTGGATTCAAATCAAAACATCTGAAAAAAATTTTCGGCGGTGATTATCCCCTCCAAACACCGCCGAAAATTTTTTTCAGATGTTCTCGCCTCGATTTATATTTTACGCTGGAGGAGCTGCAGATATTCAGCAATCCTTCGGATACTTGATATACCGAATTCACCGACATACGGTAAAACGATATTGGCCGACGATATTGGCCATACTGAATATGTGCATGCGAAAATAATGTCTATTCTTCAAGAGACGAAATGCGTGGTGCCCAGAAATATTGGCAACCATCCTGAGTTTAAATAGACCGAATACGGCATCACGAATTACGATGCCTGATATTGGTACTTCTCGAAAAACAGAATGCCTTCCTATTATCCTATAAAAATACGCTACTTAACAAACTATTAAGGAATACCATACTCTCATTCCCAAATTAAGTTTCAGCTTTCCTTTGTGTAGTCGGGTCCGAACTGAGAGACACAGAGCGACATCTCTTGGTAGTGAACTCTTACTAGGCGAAAGGCCTTGCATGTTAATGCAGTGAATAACCACCGTTGCAACTTTTTTTGACGATCTCACAGAGTTCGAAGGCAGGCTTATCATTGAGCTATGGTCGACTCCCTTTTCACTACTTGCTTGCCTGTTAATCTCCCAATTTAATGTTCGTTTATAGTTTTTTTTTTGTCTTTTGAGGAAGAAGTACACACAGATGTGGATACTTCAGATTAATCTGGTGATAAATTTTTATTTTTAAAACAATTTTTTCCGCTAAGAACTTTCTATCTTATCAACTGTGTAGACTAGTTCTTTAAACCTACCTCTAAGCCACAAAACTAAGATGGGCATAACTGGAGTGCTGGCTAGAAGTAACCAGAATTTAAAATTTGTAAAAACTTTCAGCTGACAACATATAATCAAGTCACAAACAACAGCCAAGCAACTAGCACACTGACAAGACAAGATGAACGAAGACAAGTCCAGACGAAGCAACCGATGTTTATGATGGTGGCAATGATGACGATGATGATGATAATGATGCCTGAAACGCTAAGTAAAGCTTAAACACAAATAAAAGGTTTTGCTGGCATCTCAAGCGACTGACAAACAGACAAGACTGCAGGCAACAATTGAAACATGAGAATGAACATAAGAAATTTTGAATTGATTTACAACAGAACACAACAGTGCTTGAGCTGCAGCTCAGAATAAGAATCAGAAACCAGGAAAAGATCGCACAGAAAAAAAAGGTCTTTGCAACATGAATAAGAAATCCTTGCAGTAATCTCAAGAAACAGAGAACGAGCGAGTGAAAGAAGAGACTCTGGAAGAAGATGCTGGCGGCAGCATTTCAGGTTCGTATGTTGTGCCCATCTCACAACCACTAATCAAATATTCATGAAAATACGCCACACAAAACGGGCACAACATTTCAACATTGCGAGCAGTCAGTCAGTCAGTGGTTATATTCTGTGAATTCAAAGAGGATTTCATAGCAGACGACGGCCATTTGTGGTAGGCATGTCGCCAAAGTTTTTAAGTAGAGGTTACCCATAGAGTATCATAAGGGAAGATTATCTGGGGACGGAGCACATATCTTTCATCGAGAGCTCAAAAAAGGTCGCTTAAATCATAAACTTACCAGGAAGCTTTAAAGTTCCTGTTCTCTTGAACTTGAAAAGTAGTTTGTAGGGCTTTTATATAATAGTCTCAGATAGCTTCCTGTTCTCAAATTTTTTCTTCCTTTCCAGTTAGAATGCTTAGCTGAAATGTCAACAAAGAAATATCCTCCATCCAATTCCATGCATGTTGAACAGAAATGTGCAACAAATTGTTGGACAAAGACTCTTCTGTCTTTGGGCAAGCTGAGGTAACTTGCAACAAAAGACCGGCGGACAAGTCAACCCCGTTCTGAATAGGCTTATGGTGGAAGTAGTTGCTATTGTTTGCCACATTCACTGATACTGCCCATCGACCGCGGATGCTGGCGCACACCGCTGCATTCAGAATTAAAAATTAATCCCTGAAAAAAAATAACACAGAACACAAAGAGGGTAAAACACATGAGTCTATGTACTCTGGGGAAAGCATGAGTGGCAGGGTATGGTTCGATTTTAACACGAGCCACAAACCAAGACAGTGTAAAAACTACCTCTGTTGAGAGGTACTTATAGAGTGACCATAACTAAGCATTTGCTTAAATTTTTTTTTTTTTTTTTTAGACCGAATCATTTTGGCTTGTAAGATTTCATTCCACACGACCAAATGAAAAGAAGGGGCACCTTTTTTCATTTTACCCAAGGGAAAGGGTAAATTTAGAACCCTTTTACAAGGGAAAAGGGTAGTTTTAGTACCCTTTTCCAAAAAAAAGATAGTTTTAGTACCCTATTCCAAGGGAAAAGTAGTATTCAAGGGAATGGTAGTTTTAGTACCTTTTTCTAAAAGTACCCTCTTCCAAGGGAAAGGTAGCTTTAGTACCTTTTCTAAAAGAAAGAGTACGTTAAGTACTTTTCTAAAGGGAAAGGGTAGTTTTAGTATTCTTTTCCAAAGAAAAGGGTAGTTTTAGTACCTTTTTGCAAGGATAGTTTTAGTATCCTTTTCCAAGGAAAAGGGTAGTTTTAGTACTTTTTTCCATGGGAAAGGGTAGTTTTAGTACCATTCTCCAAGGGAAAGGGTAGTTTTAGTACCCTTTGCCAAGGAAAAGGTTAGTTTTAGTACCCATTTCCAAGGGAAAGGGAAGTTTTAGAACCCTTTTCCCAGGAAAAAGTTATTGGGTTGCCCAAATTGAGGATTTTTCATATAGTCGGCGTTGACAAATTTTTTCACAGCTTGTGACTCTGTAATTGCATTCTTTCTTCTGTCAGTTATCAGCTGTTTCTTTTAGCTTGCTTTAGAAAAAAAAGTGTAATAAAGTATATTTGATATTAAAGTTCATTCTAAGTTTTATTAAAAATGCATTTACTTTCTTTTAAAAAATCCGCAATTACTTTTTGGGCAACCAATAGTTTAGGTACCCTTTTCCAATGGAAAGGGTAGTTTTAGTACCCTTTTGCAAAGGAAAGTGTAGTTTCAGTGCCCTTTTCCATTATTATTTTTACAAAGAACAAAGTTTTTATAACTTTTTGTCGAAGGAAAGGCTATCTTTTTATACCTTTTTGCCTCAGTTGGTCACTCATTGCCTAAACTTCACCCCAAACAACTTCTACTTAAGAAACTCTGAAAGCTTAACAAAGCATTTGCAGCTAAACCGGTTTCCATCGTGGCATGCCGCATTTGAAACTTCAGATGACATTCATGACCATTTAATGACATACCATGTGATACTCACATGCACATATGAGTATGTAGAACCGACATATGTATATGGGCTAACTGATTGACCAATGCAGGGAAAAGTGGGGTGGATGGATGATGGACGGTCCAAAAGATTGCCTGACCATATGCCGAACATGGGCCTGCAATTCGTAATGCAGACAAGCTACTCGTTGTTACTCTCCTGCACTCGAATCGTGCAATTTTTCATGCTGATGATGATGCTGATGAGGCCAGTGATGCGGATGTGAGTGTTGGCCGACTGGCTCTGCTATTGTTAAGATGATGATCGTTGATAGTTGAACAGATGCTACAATCATGGCATAGAGATTGCCAACCTACCTTGCTGACCAATGGTCAACAGGGGTAAGTAGGATGGCATTGGCGCTCTTAAATAGGCACGCATACAGAGAGTTTCCAGGGAAAAATGCCAGACAAGACAATGAAAAAGAAAAACGCACATGACAAAATTCGCTTGAGTCAAAATGAGCGATCAAAGCTTTGAACGTTTGACCACCTACCAATTCTATTTTCAATGCTACAATAAGGACAATGGAAGAGGTGGATGTAACAATAGAAGCGTTTGTGGATTAAATGGCCTAGGAGCTATTCCTTTGGAAAAAGTTTATTATATTCAAAAACGTTGGCCAGCTGTTATAGTGCAAGAAATTGAAGAAGACCATGTATTTTAAAGTTTAACATTTTGGCACAGAGGATGGCCTGACCGCCTATGACGCCAAACGCCTGGGTTCAAATCTCGGCGTGAACAGAGGTTAACATATTAACCTGCTCTTACCTGACTTTGATTCGAGAGTATGGTCGTACCAGCTACACTTTAGGGTATTGTGCAACGTAGTCAGCGGTGATTGCATCTATCATCACCTTCGGCATCGTCGTCGTTAGATAAGTACCCCTTCCCAAAAGGAATGGGTACTTTTAGTATTCTTCATTATGAAAATGGTACTTCAAATACAATTTTCCAGCTGAACGTTTTATCATCCTTTCCTAACGAAAAGTGTAATTATAGCAGCCTTTTCCAAAGGAAAGCTTAGTTTCTATCATCTTTTTTCAAAGGAAAGCGTAGGTTTTGCACCCTTTGCCAAAGGAAGCGCAGTTTTTGCATTCTTTCTCGCAGGAAAGCATAGTTTAAGCTTCCTATCCCTAAGGAAGTGGTACCTTTAGCATACTTTCCTTTCCCACAGAAAAGCGTAGTTTAATCATCGTTTCCCAAAGGAAGCGTAGTTTTAGCAATATTTCTTAAAGGAAAGTGTTGTTTAAGCATCTTTTCCCAAAGGAATGCAAAGATTTAGCATCATCTCCCAATGGAAGGCGTAGTTTTAGAATCTTTTCTTAGGGTGAAGCTTAGATTTAGCATCCTTTCTCAAAGGAAGTCGTAGCTTTAACATCCTTTCCCATAGAAAAGTGTGGTGTCCCAAGGTAAAGCATCCTTTACCAAGGTAAAGCATCCTTTACCAAGGTAAAGCATCCTTTCCCAAGGTAAAGCATCCTTTCCCAAGCTAAAGCATCCTTTCCCAAGCTAAAGCATCCTTTCCCAAACGAAGGCGTATTTTTAGCATCTTTTCTTAAAGGGAACTTTGAATTAGATTTCTTTTCCAAAGAGAAGCGTAGTTTTAGCACATTTTCTTAAAGTGAAGCTTAGATTTAGCATCCTTTCTCAAAGGTAGTGGTAGCTTTAGCAACCTTTCCCATAGGAAAGCGTAGTCCTAGCATCCTTTCCGATCGGAAAGCGTAGTTTTAGCATCCTTTCCCAAAGTAAAGCGAAGATATAACATCCTTTCCCAAGGGAAGGCGTAGTTTTAGCATCTTTTTTTAAGAGAAGCTTAGATTTAGTGCCCTTTAACAAAGAAAGTGGTAGCTTAAGCATCCTTTCCCATAGGAAAGCGTAATTCGTTTCCAATAGGAAAGCGTAGTTTTAGTATTTGTTCCCAAAGCAAAGCGTAGCTTTAGCATCCCTTTTCAAAGGAAATCTTACTTTTAGTACTCTCTCTTAAAGGAAAGCATAGTTTTAGCATCCTTTCCTAACGAAAAGCGTTGTTTTAGCATATTTTCTTAGAGGAAAGCTTAGATTTAACATCCTTTCTCAATGGAAGTAGTAGCTTTAGCATCCTTTTCCATAGGAAAGTGCACTTCTAACATCGTTTCCCACAGGAAAGCGTAGGAAAACCATGCTAAAACTATGCTTTCCTATGGGAAACGATGTAAGTCCCATAGGAAAGCATAGTTTTAGCATGGTTTTCCAAAGGAAAGCATAGTTTCTAGCATCCTTTCCCAAAGAAACGGGTTGTTTTAGCTTCCTTTGTCTCAGGAAAGCGTTGTCTAAGCATCCTTTCCCTAAGGATGTGGTACCTTTAGCATCCTTTCCCAGGGGAAAGTGAAGTCCTAGCATCCTTTCTCAACTGAAAGCGTGGTTTTAGCATCCTTTTCCAAAGGTGAGCGTAGTTTTGGAGTCCTCTCCAAAAGAAAAGTGTAGTTTTAGCATACCTTTCCAAAAGAAAGCTTAGTTTTAGCATCCTCTCCCAAAGGGGAGCATTGTTTTAGCATCCTTTTCCATAGAAAAGCATGGTTTTAGCATGCTTTCCCAAAAGAGGGCTTCATATGGCATCCTTACTAAAAGGAAAGCGTACCTTTATGCACATTTTTTTGTTTTAGAATCCTTTCCTATAGGAAAGCGTAGTTTTAGAATCTTTTTTTATAGGAAATTCTAATATTTGCATCCTTTTCAATAGGATTGCATTGTTTTAAAATCCTCTTCCAAAATAAAGCGTAGTTTTAGCTTGCTTTACTAACAAAAAGTATAGCTTCAGCATAATTTCCCAAAGGAAATCGTTGTTTTGGAATCTTTTCTCAAACGAACGCTTAGTTTTAGCACTCTTTTCCAAAAGAAAGTATAGTTTTACCATACTTTCTCAAAAGAAAGCGTCGTTTTAGCAACCTCTCCCAAAGGAAAGTGAAGTTTTGCTGTCATTTCTCTAAGGCAAGCGTAGCTTAAGCATCCTTTTCCGAAGAAAGCGTAGTTTTAGCATCATCGTTTCCCAAAGCAAATCGAAGTTTTCCTGTAATTTTTCCACGGCAAGCACAACTTTAGCATCCTTTCCCTAAAAAAGCATAGTTTTAGCATTCTTTCTAGCAAGAAAGTATAGTTTTACCATAATTTCCCTATGAATGTTGCACTTATAGCATCCTTTCCTAAAGAAAATCCTAGTTTTAGAGTTCTTTCCTAAGGGAAAGCGTAGCTTTGGCATCCTTTCCCAAAAAAAGTGTAGTTTTAGCATACCTTCCGAAAAGAAAGAGTAGTTTGAGCATCCTCTCCCAAAGCTCAGGTTCAGCATAATTTCCCAAAGAAAAGCGTAATTATAGCATTCTTTCCCAACGAGAAACGTAGTTAAGTATCGAAAGGAAAGTCTAGGTTTGGCATTCTTTTCCATACGAAAGCATAGCTTGAGCATTCTTTCCAAAAGAAAAGCTTAGTTTTAGCATCGCTTCAAAAAGGAAAGCTTTGTTTTAGTCTCCTTTCCCAAAGAAAAACAGAGTTTCTAGTTTCCTTTCTCAAAAGAAATTATTGTTTCTCAAAAGAAAGCATAGTTTCTAGCAGGGACGTTGTCGAAATCTTTTTTTTGGGGCGGGAGGGGGGAATAATGTTCGCATTATCTTCGTCACCATTTTTTTTTATAAAGCGTGTTGACAGTTGTTCGTGTGAAAAGTCGAAGTTTGTACTAGGCTTAACGACGAAAAATACCCAAGAATAGAGCTGACTTAGAAAAATTCTAGCTAGAGTTAGGAAAGAGGTATCGTAATGGAACTTGGATTGGTGTAAAGCAGATGACTAAAACAAGTTACAACAATTTTTCCCGTCAAAAATCAAACGAAAAAATTTCTCAAAATTCTTAGGAGTGAGATTTCTGAAATCTGTTTTAATGTCTTGTTGCATTTGATGGTTTCTATTTAAAATAAATTGATTTCAATAATCCTACTTCTTTTGAAAGCAGGTTCTGTTTTATGCCAAAATCATTACGTCGAGCTTTTATTGCTAAATGATCGTAAAATATTAAGAAAATTATTTTTTTTTTAGGGTAAAACCCTAGGCGGCATGCCATCAAATGCAACAAGACATTAAAACGGATTCCAGATATGAACAGATTTTTTTTTCAAACATTTTTATACCCACCACCGACGGATGGGGGTATATTCATTTTGTCATTCCGTTTGCAACACATCGAAATATCCATTTCCGACCCTATAAAGTATATATATTCTTGATCAGCGTAAAACTCTAAGACGATCTAGACATGTCCGTCCGTCTGTCTTTTGAAATCACGCTACAGTCTTTAAAAATAGAGATATTGAGCTGAAATTTTGCACAGATTCTTTTTTTGTCCATAAGCAGGTTAAGTTCGAAGATGGGCTATATCGGACTATATCTTGATATAGCCCTCATATAGGCCCATAAAAGCCACATTTATTATCCGATTTTGTTGAAATTTGGGGCAGTGAGTTGTGTTAGGCCCTTCGACTTCCTTCGTTAAATTGGCCCAGATCGGTTCAGATTTGGATAGAGCTGCCATATAGACCGATCCTCCGGTTAAGGGTCTTAGGCCCACAAAAGCCACATTTATTATCCGATTTTGATGAAATTCCGGACAGTGAATTGTGTAAGGTCCATCGACATCCTTCGTTAATTTGGCTCAGATCGGTCCAGATTTGGATATAGCTGCCATATAGATCGATCCTCCGATTTATGGTGTAAGGCTCATAAAAGCCACATTCATTATCCGATTTAACTGAAATTTGGGACAGTGAGTTGTGTTAGGCCCTTTGACATATTTTTTCAATTTGGTTCAGATCGGTGCAGATTTAGATATAGCTGCCATATAGACCGATTTCTTGATTTATGGTTTCGGGCCCATAAAATGCTCATTTATTGTCCGATGTCGCCGAAATTTGGAACAGTGAGTTAAGTTAAGCCCATTGACATACTTCTGCAATATCGCACAGATCGGTCCAGATTTGGATATAGCTGCCAAATAGACCGATATCGAGGTTTAATTTTTTGGGGCCATAAAGACGCATTTATTGTCCGATGTCGCTGAAATTTGAAACAGTGAGTTTGGTTAGGCTCATCGACGTCCTTCTTAAATTTTGATCAGATCGGTCCAGATTTGCATATAGCTGCCATATAGACCGATCTCTCAATTCAAGGTTTAGGGCCCATAAAAGAGGCATTTATTGTCCGATTTCGCCGAAATTTGGGACAGTGCTTTGTGTTAGGCTTTTCGACATGTTTATGCAACTTGGCCCAAATCGGTCCAGATTTGGATATAGCTGCCATGTAGACCGATATCTCGATTTAAAGTCTTGGCCCCATAAAAGCCGCATTTATAATCCGATTTCACTGAAATTTGACACAGCGACTTATGTTCGGCTTTTCGACATCCGTGTCGTATATAGTTCAGATCGGTATGAGGTATATGAGTATAAGGTATGTAATTTTCATCGAATTTTGATGAAAGGTGGTTTACATATATACCCGAGGTGGTGGGTATCCAAAGTTCGGCCCGGCCGAATTTAACGCCTTTTTACTTGTTTTCATTGCTAAAATTCTAAGAAAAAGGAAAAATCATAAATTTTGGTCCAATTTTTTTTAGGGTATGACGCTGAACGCTTGGGATGCACTCCTGGCGTAAATGTCATAAAAACAGTATTGGTTATCGCCTATTTTATGCTGTGAGGGTTGACGCTAAATCGAGCCCATTTCGGATTCGGCCATAAAAGGCCGAAAACTTGATTTGGCCAACCCTCATTGATATGTGAGAAGTCCGACATGTTCCCTAATGGAATGCTCATGGATAATTTGCTAAAAAAGGTACATCTAACAAGTCACTTTATTAAAAACTTAACTGAGGAATTTTCAATATCTTTATGGAAATTGAAGAAGTTTCATTTTCTGCTTCGTGGTAGGTCTCCAATGACCGATGACCGGTATTAGTTTTGTTATTGACAATTTTAAACTAAATTGAGGAAATTTTCTCTCCAAGCTGCTAATGCGATTGCCATTAGTTTTAATTTGACTTCAAAGGCAGTTGCAACGTTCCGCCAGGCATTTTAGAGCGATTTCTTTATATTACTGTTATGATATCAAAGCAAAACTTTGCAATGACAATAGTCATGATGGAGTTGGAGGCGGTATTGGTGGTATAGTGAAGATTGACCACACTGACGATGTACTGCTGACGATGATTTTAATGATTGCCTTTTACAATCAACAGTTTTGAAGCACGACTGCTACGTACTACGAGCATAGTCTTAAAAGACTTCCATATAGCTGGGCTAAATTGTTTTCGTTTCATATCAATTCTGGAGGGAAAATGTTGTTGTGGACTTTTTCTCTTAGCTATGGTGACACCAATGAATGTGCTGCGCTTGCTTGTGTCCAGATGCATGCATGCCAGTCCATAAATGTTGCACAAAACGCATTGTGCTGGTGTCCCCATTCCCAAATGCGATGAAGTTGACTGTTGTAGGCCACTACTGCTACAACAACTACTACTCGCTGTGATTGGTACCGAATAGCAATTGTAAAAATACAAGAGAAACCAGTAACTGTTGCATGTATCCCAAAACGCATCGCACGCAACAATTGTCTTTAATTTGTTCCTTAAAGTAATCTCACTTAAGGAAATCTTCAAATCTTTGATTGAATCTAATTGTGGTATTAAATGCAATTGCAAATGCCGAATGGAAAAATGCCACAGCTATTGATGGGATTAGTTAGGTTTGAAAGAGGTTTCGAAATGCGAATGTTGATGGTAGTTAAAGTGAATGGTAGACTTAGATGGGTACTTTCATTACAAACATACACACATACGAAAAGAAGACCAGATTCGGAACAATCTACTGGGAAATGAAGGGAGCTGTTATTATATCAAGGAGTGATGAAATGAATGAGATCGGTTTAAATGGCAGCTATATCTGGTTATAGACTGATTTGATCCTTACTTTGCATGGACATTGCAAGTCATAACCAAAGAGAACTCTCATATACTATACATCTTAATCCATTGTGGTACCACCGGTCGATGCCTTCTATAGTAGCTACCGTTCAATCCGCTGGATCTTATAGCTCTGAGTTTTAGTGACAGTCTGTAATCAGATTCACTTGGACAATTTAGCCCATTTTAGTACCACTGGGACCCTGCCCGATACGGAATAACTATGAGCACCACACAGGCTGGAACTTTGAGCTCCGACTTGTGTGAGGTCCATCGTTATCACGGGAAGCTTGGCTGAAAGCTACCGGGCGCGTCCACAGGTTGCGGATGGTGAAAAGCTCCGTTTTTATGCGGAGTAGCTGCAAATGCAGCCGCGGGCAGTCAGCGATTTTCGAGAGGAGAGTCTCAGTGAGGAGTCAGGTGGCACTGGCTCTTAATTAAACACTCAGTGCCAATGATACTCGACATGACAAGGCGAGTTATTGGCGCCTTCAAATAACCAATGGCCAACATCAGCATCTGTTCCCAGGTTAGGGGCGGCGAGCGTCGGATCTTGGAGCAAGCGGCTCGTCGCAACGAGGGATACATGCAATCCCACAAAACATAGAACTACTGTGAAAAACAAAGGAATAGTAAAAACGGACACCCCCCCAACTTTGACGACCCACGCAAACGAAAAAAGGACCATGATTTGTGGATCTGCACCTAGAATGTCCGCACTCTTTATAGAGAAGGTGCAGTATACGCGCTGGCAGATGTATTAGAGAAGTACAAGGCAGAATACTGAAACACGTTGTCTCCGGCTTTACTCCAGTGGATGAGAGGCTAGACACAATCCGCATACAAGCCAAATTCTTCAACATCAGCCTTATTTGTGCCCATGCCCCGACGGAAGACAAAGACGAGCAGACCAAGGAAATATTCTACGAGCGCCTAGAGAGTGCAGTGTCAGATCGTACTTTCCTAGCCATGTTCAAATGGCTGCGAACCTTTGCTGCAACAAGGTAATGAACAGAATCTATATTCGCTCCACGGATCGATCATACATCTAACACGCTGGATGAATGCCTTCCATCTATCACAACGTGATCAATTTGGTTTCTCGTGTTTTGATCGGGTGACAGCCATGTGGTTTTGTAAATATTTTATGTTGAAATCTGGTGCTACTAACTACCAAGTTTTTTGTCGCGGCGTTATCTCATGGAGGCTAAACTTTCCGACTGTTGGACCAAAAATGTCTACCTTCCCTATCTTCGTATTAAAATCTCCCAGAACGATTTTAATATCATAGGCGGGGCAGCGGTCATATTCTCTCTCTAGGCGCTTGTAGAAAATGTCCTTGGGCTGCTCGTCTTTGTCTTCCGTCGGGGCATGGGCACAAATAAGGCTGATGTTGAAGTATTTGGCTTTTATACGGATTGTGGCTAGTGGGTTAATTAAAACCTCCCGACATCTGACGTAAATATGGTTCAGATCGGTTCATATTTAGATATAGCTACCATATAGACCGATCTACCGATAAAGGGTCTGAAGACCATAAAAGCTTTATTTATTACGCGATTATGCTGAAATTTGCAACAGTGGGTTATTTAAAACCTCCCGACATCTGACGTAAATGTCAGATCGGTTCATATTTAGATATATCTGTCATATATACCGATCTCCCGATAAAGGACCTGAAGGCCATAAAAGCTATATTTATTACCAAAATTTCCCTGAAATTTTAAATAGTTAGTTTTTTTGAGCCTCACGATATCCGACCTTAATATGGTTCAGATAGGTTTATAATTGGTACTACAAAATTGAATAGTGGCGTATATATATTAGACCACTCAATGTCCGTGGCGAATTTGGGTGCCTAAGTTGTCCAATTTTCACTGGATTTTGAAGAAATGGGGTTCACATATATACCAGAGGTGGTGGGTATTCAAAGTTCGGACCGGCCGAACTTAAAGCCTTTTTATTTGTTTTAGTCTCTTTAAAAATAATCGTCTTCCAATTTAATTCGCTATTGCTATTTTGCTAGTAACATCTTGAATTTGTTAATAGTCTTAGGAATGAAAACAAATAAAAAGATGTTAAGTTTCTCTGGACCGAACTGTGGTCCGTTGGTATATATGAAAACCACCTTTCCAGCTATATCGAAATATGGTCCGATTTGGACCAAACTCGGCACGGACATTGAGTGGTCTAATAAGTACAAGTCATTGTTAAATTTTGTAGAACAAAATATTTGCCTTTTTGGTAGCTATATCCAAATGTAGACCGATGTGAACCATATACGACACGGATGTCGAAAAGCCTAGTAAGTCAATGTCTCAAATTTCAGCGAAATCAGATTATAAATGTGCTTTGTTTTGGTCCAAGACCTTAAATCGAGAGATCGGTCTATATGGCAGGTACATCAAACACTGAAACGATCTAGGCCAAATCGAAGAGGGATATCAATGGGCCTAACACATTTCACTGTCTTAAATTTCGGCGAAATCTGACTATAAATGCGCCATTAATGGGTCCGAGACCTTAAATCGAGAGATCGGTCTATATGGCTTATATACCGAAATCTGGGCCGATCTAGGCTCAATTGCAGAAAGATTTCGAGGGGACAAACACAACTCACTGTCCTTAATTTCGGCGAAATTTGACTATAAATGCGCCATTAATGGGCCCAAGACCTTAAATCGAGAGATGGGTCTATAAGGCAGCTATTGTATATCCAAATCTGGACCGACCTAAACCAAATTGAAGAAAGATGTCGAAGGCCCTAACACAACTCACTGCCCCCAAATTTCGGCGACATCGACAATAAATGCGCCTTTTATGGGCCCATGACTTTAAATGGAGAGATCGGTCTATATGGCAGCTATGTCCAATTCTGGACCGATTTGGGCGAATTACAGTAAGATATCGAGAGGCCTAACATAAGTCACTGCGTCAAATTTCAGCGAAATCGGATTATAAATGTTTCTTTTATGGGCCCAAGACCTTAAATCGAGAGACCGGTCTATATGACAGCTATATCAAAATCTGAACCGATCTGGGCCAAATCGAAGAGGGATGTCGAAGGGCGTAACACAACTCACTGTCCTAAATATCGGCGAAATCTGACTATTAATGCCCCATTAATGGGTCCGAGACTTTAGATCGAGAAATCGATCCATATGGTTGCTATATCCAAATCTGGACCGATCTGGGCTAAATTGCAGAAAGATGTCGAGGGAGCTTACACAACTCACTGTCCCAAATTTCGGCGGCATCGCCGGGCCCAAGACCTTAAATCGGTCTGTAAGGCAGCAATATCCATATCTGTACCGATTGAAATTGAAGAAAGATATCGACTGGCCTAACACAACTCACTCTCCCAAATTTCAGCAAAATCGGATAATAAATGTGCCTTTTATGGGCCTAAGACCCTAAATCAGCGGATCGATCTATATGAGGGCTATATTAAAATATGGTCCCATATAGCCCATCTTCGAACTTAACCTGCTTATGGACATAAAAAGAATCTGTGCAAAGTTTCAGCTTAATATCTCTATTTTTAAAGGCTAGTGTGATTTCAACAGACAGACGGTCGGACATGGCTAGATCAGGTTCAGATGGGTTGCAAACGGAATGACAAAATGAATATACCCCAATCCTTCGGTGGTGGGTATGAATATATATGTAAAATTATTAATATTTAAAACATATCGTCAAATCGCCTAAAGATTACCTGATCAAACCACTTAACCAAAGTGTCATTAGTGGTGTCACTAGATGATATGCCTACCTGCCTTCATAAAGATGCTATGTTTATGTTGTTGTCTCTACGATATGCAGATTGTGTCGTACATAGAGTGTTGTCCAGTCAGTACCTGTTGTTGTTCTAAGTGGGATAATAAAAAATGCTTACGAGTGTAAGTGGGTATTTTTTTTATCAGATGGCGATAAAAATCTGCATTGTAGGTAGTAGTAGATGTTTTTTTTACCCTTGAGGTTAGCTAAGCTCTATGACAAAGGAGTAGAGAATGAAGCTTAAGGATGATAAAGCGTGTACATGGCTAATAAGGAGGAAGATATGAAGCAGTAGGGGACTTGAAGGACGTCTGTTACTATTATAAGGCCTCTTATATGATAGGCCTAGACCCTCATAAAATATCTTCATATCCATACATTATGGCTAATTTTTATAAGAAGATGCCATTTGCAAATTTCCATTTTAAATCATTTCAGCTATTTCTGTATATCTGTCGGACTGTTCCAACTATGCTACAATTATTAAAAAATAACAAGCAAAAGCGTTCTAAGTTTGGCCGGGCCGAATCTTGGGAATCCATCACAGTTTTATTCTACATACCAGACTTTTGTCAAAACAGCAAAAATTAAAGCTTCTAGGAATCGTACAAGGATGATCGAGAGACCGGTTTACATGGGAGCTATATCAGGTTATATACCGATTCAGACCTTAATTGGCAGAATTATTGGAAGTCATAACGGAACACCATGTGCTCAATTTCAGCCAAATCGAACAAAAAATGCGGCTTGTAAGGGCTTAAGAAGTCAAATCAGGAGATCGGTTTATATGCGAGCTATATCAGGTTATAGACCAATTCGGTCCGTGCTAGGCACAGTGGTTGAAAGTCATAACAGAACACTATGTGCTCAATTTCAGCCAAATCGAACAAAAAATGCGGCTGGTAAGGACTTAAGAAGTCAAATCAGGAGATCGGTTTATATGGGAGCTACATCAGGTTATAGACCAATTCGGTCCGTGCTAGGCACAGTGGTTGAAAGTCATAACAGAACACTACATGCAAAATTTCAGCCAATTCGGACAAAACTTGCGGCTTTCAAGGGCTCAAGAATTCAAATCGGGAGATCGGTTTATATGGGAACTTAGCACAGATGTTGGAAGTCATAACAAAACACTATATGCAAAATTTCGGCAAAGTCGGACAAAAATTGCGGCTTGTAAGGTTCAGGAAATTAAATCGGGAGGTCGGTTTATATGGGAGCTTTATCTAAATCTGAACCGATATGATCAATTTGCAACCCCCAAACGACCTACATTAATATTAAGTATCTGGGAAAAATTTCAATCTGCTAGTTTTACGCGATCGACCGCTATCGTGATTTCGACAGACGGACGGACGGACATTGCTAGATTGACTCAGATCATCGAGACGATCAAGAATATATATACCTTATGGGGTCTTAGACGAATATTTTGAGGTGTAACAAATGGAATGACTAGATTAGTATACCCCCATCCTATGGTGGTTGGTATAACAAGTAAAAGCGTGCCTAGTTTGGCCGGGCCGAATCTTATATACCCTCCACCATGGATCGCATTTGTCGAGTTCTTTTCCCGCCATCTCTTCTTAGGCAAAAAAGGATAAAAGAAAAGATTTGCTCTGCTATTAGAGCGTAATCAAGATATGGTTCGGACCACAATTAAATATCAGCCAATTCGAATAAGAATTACGCCCGTTGGGGGCTCAAGAAGTAAAATAGAGAGATCGATTTATATGGGAGCTGTATCACGCTATAGACCGATTCAGACCATTATAAACACGTATGTTGATGGTCATGAGAGGATCCGTCGTACAAAATTTCAGGCAAATCGGATAATAAATGCGACCTCTAGAGGCTGAAGAAGTCAAGATCCCAGATCGGTTTATATGGCAGCTATATCACGATATGAACCGATTTGAACCTTAATTAGCACAGTTGTTGAAAGTCATAATAAAATACGTGGCGCAAAATTTCAGCCAAATCGGATAGGAATTGCGCCCTCTAGAGGCTCAAGAAGTCAAGATCCCAGATTGGTTTATATGGCAGCTATATCAGGTTCTATATCGATTTACGCCATGCTTGGAAGAGTTGTTGGATATCATAACAAAATACTTCGTGCAAAATTTCATTTAAATCGGATAAGAATTGCACCCTCTAGTGGCTCAAGAAGTCAAGACCCAAGATAGGTTTATATGTCAGCAATATCAGGTTATTGACCGATAAATGAACATAACTTAACACAGTTGTTGGAAGTCATGGCTAAACATGTCGTGCAAAATTTCATTCCAATCGGATAAGAATTGCGCCCTCTAGAGGCTCAAGAAATTAAGACCCAAGATCGGTTTACATGGCAGCTATATCAAAACATGGACCGATATGACCCATTTACCAACCGACCAACACTAATAAGAAGTATTTGTGCAAAATTTCAAGCGGCTAGCTTTACTCCTTTGAAAGTTAGCGTTAGACAGACGGACGGACTGACATGGCTAGATCGACTTAAAATGTCATGACGATCATGAATACATATACCTAATGGGGTCTTTGACGAATATTTCGAGGATCTTAACTTCTAGAACCACTAGAGGGCGCAATTCGTATCCGATTTGACTCAAATTTAGCATGACGTGTTTTGTTATGATTTCTAAAAACTATGCCAAATATGGTTCACATCGATCCATAACCTGATATAGCTGTCATATTAACCGATCTGGGATCTTGACTTCTTGAGCTTCCAAGGGGAGTAACTTATGTCCGATTTGGCTGAAATGTTGTACAACGGCTTTTCCCATGACCTTCAACACACTTGTCAAATATCGGTATATAGCCTGATACAGGTCCCACATAAACCGATCTCGCTATTTTACTTCTTCAGCCCTTAAAGGGCGCAATTCTAACTCGAATTATGGTCTCAAACATTCAGCAGCTCGAACAGCTCCAATATTATAGCAATTCTTTTCTTTTATTCTTTGTTTGCCTCAAAAGAGGTATCGGGAATAGAACTCGACAAATGCGATCTATAGTGGAGGGTATATAAGATTCAGACCGGCCGAACTTAGCACGATTTTACTTGTTTAAAATTTCAAATAAATTGGCATTCATGGCCGTATTATCGATAAAAGTACGAAAAAATGTAACTGTTAACAAAAAATGTGTACACCCAGAGTTGATACCAAGCATGCTCCTTTAAGTCTTGATAGTAAAGCAACAAACGTATGGTACAAAAACAATACCGGATGGTATGAATGAACCATAAAATGATTAGTACTGTTTGGCACTAGCCTTATTACCGAACTGGTACTGGTTTAAATACCAATCTGTTATTGGTTTTAGCACTAGACCGTTATTGGTTTTAGTACCAAACCGTTATTGATTACTCCACCCCATAATGAAGAAAAACAAAAACATTGAAAATGATTTTAATCTACTTTCGATTATTTACGTTAATAATCGAAAAAGTAATGTTACACCGTGACCAACATCAATTCTTTGTATTCAGCAATTAATTCCATATCCATCGATTCCCAGAAGTGGTTTTTATACGAATACACCAACACAGCATCGTTTTCCACACAATCAGGACTATCATGTTTTTGATGTAGAATGTCCTTAGAATTTATACAATTTAGATTTTCACCGCTTTCGAGGATTTGAACGCACTCAAATTGTATAAAAACATTGTATCTAATTCCTTAACAAATATTTTATAATGGCGACAAAGCTCAACAACACTTCTATCGCGATGACAAGATTATAAATATGACGCCATCAATTGTTAGCAGCCCTTTTTGTCTGGTATTGAATTGATACCAAATGGTATTAAAAGTCTTTGCCAATGGCGCGAACTTAATAATGACAGGCGGTATTGGCAAAGTAACGTCATTTTTCAATCAGTGTACTGAAAAGCCCGCTTCAATTGACATATTGGAAGACAGCATTGAAGCATTTATTCTTGAGGTACCTGGCGAAATGTTGGAAAGAGTATGCCCATATTGGACTAAGAGGATGTACTATTTGAGGCGCAGTCGCGGTCAACATTTGCATGAAGTAATCTTCAAACAGTAAATTATATAGACCGTACTATCGATTCAAACAAAGACTTCAGGTATTTTTTTTTTTTTTTAAATTGTATGTGTTCTTTTTTGAAAAACCTTTCCTATAGCTCTTAAAAAATCAACCTAACAAGACGTTTTGGGAGTTTATAGCATCCATTTTGTCTTATCTCAATTTACTGCCATATTTTCGATATCGGGAAATTTTGCCATGCAAAATTTTGAAAAGATCGGATTACAGTCTTAAAAGGCCATATCGGATGAAAGATGTATGTGAGAGTTTCATCGAAATCTGATCCGATTTTGGTGAAATTTTTCACACATATTAGGACGTCAAACAGAAAAGCTCACGCAAAATTTTGTAAAAGATCAGACCGAAATTTTGGCTGCTACAGCCTGAACGGATCATATTGGATGAAAGATATATATGGGAGCTATATGTAAATCTGAACGATTTTGTTGAAACATTGGACACGTATTGGGACGTCAAAAATAGCAAAAATTTTCTATAGATCGTATCAAAATTGTGCCTTCTACAGCTTTAAGAGGGCATATCAGATGGAAGATACATATGGGTGCAAATCCAAATCAGGACCGTTTTTTAAAGTTTAATAGCATTTGTTTTTGGAGCAAATCAGGAAGGAAGTGTACTAAGTTGATCCGTATACTTGTCAATGTGCCTAGCTCTTCTCCTTCTTAGGGTTGCACACAAATGCACAAAATTATAATACCCTGTACCACAGTGGTAGTGTAGGGTATAAAATTCGGTCGGGCCGAATTTTGGGAATCCACATCTGTGTGTTTTACGTACCAAATTTCTGCCAAATCGGGCACAAATTGAAGCATCGAGTGGCCGTAGAAGACTATTCGGAAGATCAGTTTATATGGGAGTCATATCAAGTTATGTACCGTACTTGGCACAGTTGCTGTAAGTCATATCAAAATACTAAGTGCAAAAAATCTCACCCAAATCGGATAACAAGTGCGTCTTTCAGGGGCTCGAGATGCAAAATCGGGAGATCGATTTATATAGGGGCTATATTAGGTTATTGACCGTTTGGGGATCTAAAAATCTATTTTCAACTAATCGACTTTTTGTGTAAAACTTTTACTTTTTAAAAAGGTCGAAAAATCGACTTTGAAGTGAAAACAAAGGCGTTCAGTTCGACCGGGCCGAACTTTGGATACCCAGCACCTCGGGTATATATGTAAACCACCTTTCTTCATAATCAGGGGAAAAATGCATAATTTATGCCCCATAGCAGCTATATCGATTGGACCAATATTGTGATTGTTATAAGTGATTGTTCAATTTTGCAGAACAAAATATTAGTGTTTTTGGTAGCCATATCCAAATATAGACCTATATGAGCCATATACGACACGGATGTCGAAAAGCCTAACTTAAGTCACTGTGTCAAATTTCAGCCAAATCGAATTAAAAATGCGCCTAGAATTTAAATCGAGAGATCGGTCTATATGGCAGCTATGAACAAATCTGAACCCATCTAACTGAAGAGGGATGTCAAAGGGCTTATCAAAACTCACTGTAGCAAATTTCAGCGAAATCGTTCAATAAATGCGCCTTTTATGGGCGCAAGACCTTTAATCTAGAGATCAGTCTATATGGCAGCTATATCCAAATCTGAACCGATATGAGCCAAATTGCAGAAGAATGTAGAGGGGCAAAACTTAACTCATTGTCTTAAATTTCGGCGACATCGGACAATACATGCGCCTTTTATAGGTCTAAAACCTTAAATCTAGAGATCAGTCTATATGGCAGCTATATGCAAATCTGGACCGATCAAGGCCAAATTGAAGAAGGGTGTCGAAGGGCCTAACACAACTCACTGTTTACAATTTTGGCAAAATCGGACAATAAACCTTAAATCGAGAGATCGGTCTATATGGCAACTATATTCAAATCTGAACCGATCTGGGCCAAATTAAAGAAGGATGTCGAGTGGCCAACGAAACTCACTGTTCCAAATTTCGGCGACATCGAACAATAAATGTGGGCTTAAGACCTTAAATAGGCGGATCGCTCTATATGGGGGCTATATCAAGACATAGTCCGATATAGCCTATCATCGAACTTAACCTGCATATGGACAAAAAACGAATCTGTGGAAAGTTTCAGCTCAATATCTCCAATATCTCTCTGTAGGGTGATTTCAACAGACAGACGGTCAGACGGACGGACATGGCTAGATCGTCTTAGATTTTTACGCCGATCAAGAATATATACATTTTATAGGGTCGGAAATGGAAATTTCGATCTGTTGCAAACGGAATGACAAAATGAATATACCGCCATCCTTTGGTGGTGGGTATGAAAATAGACCGATCTCTCGATTTAAGGTTTTAGGCCCATGAAAGCCGCATTTATTGTCCGATTTCGTCGAAATTTGGGACATTGAGTTGTGTTAGGTCCTTCAACATTCGTCTTAAATTTGGCCTAGATCGGTCCAGATTTCGTTATAGCTACCATATAGACCAATCTCTCGATTTAAGGTCTTGGGCCCATAAACGGCGTATTTACTGTCCGATTTAGCCAAAATTTGGCACAGTGAGTTGTGTTAGGCTTTTCGATATCCTTCTTCAATTTGGTCCAGATCAATTCAGATTTGGATATCTCTGCCACATAGACCGATCTCTCGAATTAAGGTCTTAGGACCATAAAAGGCGCTTTTATTGTCCGATTTCGCCAAAATTCGGGACAGAGAGTTGCGTTAGGCTCTTCGACAACTTTCTGCAATATGGCCCATATCGGTCCAGATTTGAATATAGATGCCATATAGACCGATCTCTCGATTTAAGGATTTGGCCGAATAAAAGGCACATTTATAATCCGATTTCGGTGAAATTTGACACATCCGTGTCGTATATGGATCAGATCGGACTATATTTGGATATTGTTACCAAAAAGGCCAATATTTTGTTCTCCAAAATTGAACAATGACTTGTACTTATTAGATCACTCAATATCCGTGTCGAATTTGGTCCAAATCGAACCATTTTTCGGAATAGCCCCTATGGGGCATAAATGATACTTTTTTCACCGAATTATGACGAAAGGTGGTTAACATATATTTCCGAGGTGGTGGGTATCCAAAGTTCGGCCCGGCCGAACTTACGCCTTTTTACTTGTTCTCTTTTGCTTCCGTAGTAGGAAATTCGTACGAAGGCAACGTGGTTGATTTGGCAAAAGCATGGGTAAAGACATAAACGCCTATTTTTTATACCCTACACCACTACTGTGGTACAGGGTATTATAACTTAGTGCATTTGTTTATAACACCCAGAGGGAAACGAGATAGACCCATTGATAAGTATACCGATCGACTCAGAATTACTTTCTGATTTGATTTAGCTATGTCCGTCCATGTTAATTTGTGTACAAATACAGGTCGCAATTTTCATCCGATCGTCATGTATGTTTTTCGGCTTAGAGACGAAGCCTGTTGAAATTGGAAAAATCGGCTCAGATTTGGATATATCTCCCATATAAATATTCGTCCGATTTGCAGTAACATTGCAATAAAATGGTCATTTGTTAACCGGTTCTCTTGAAATTTGGCAAAAAGGATTTTCTCTTTCATCTCGACATTACTGGTGAGTTTCATGGAAATCTGTTCAGATTTTAATGTATATAATCGGTTCAGATTTAAGTATAGCTCCCATATATATGTTCGTCCGATTTTGAGGAATATTGCAATAAAGTGCGCATTTTTCAACCGATTCTATCGAAATTTGGCAGTGGGTTTTTCTTATGACTCTCGACATTAACGGTGAATTTCGTAGAAATCGGCAAAGATTTTGATATAGCTGTCATTTATGTATATCGCCCGATTTTTACTTCTAGAGCCACAAGCGCAAGCGCATTTATTGTCCAATCCTGCCAAAACTTTTTAAACGCTTTTCTCGACGGCTACCACAATATCTAGGAATTTGGTCAAAACGGTTCAGATTTCTATTTAGCTCCCATATATACGTTCGTCAGATTTTGGGTAAATAACATGTCATTTGTATTTATCACAGTTTGAACATATTTGCTCGAAATTTGATACGGATTGTTTAATAACCCATCCGAAAACATCCGCTGAGGTCCATCAAAATTGGTCAAAATTGGATATAGCTCCCACATTCTACTTATAGGGAAGGTGTAGGGTATTATACAGTCGGCACCGCCCAACTTTTGCCCTTCATTACTGGTTTTTATATGAGAAACCCAATAGTTTGCAAACGATTTGTGTGATCGGTTCATATTTTGGAAATGTCAGCGAGACCCTTTCATATACAGCGCTTAATTTCTCATAACTCATTGTAGCGGCTATGAATTCGAGTGAATCCCAAGTACTGAATGGTGGGTGTTTTGCAAGATTATCTACTCAACAGTATCTTGTTTGTTTTACTCTACCTTCAGTAGTCTTAAAGTACAACATCATGTGGATTCAGTGTTCACGAGTTCAGCAAAAACAGTTACCAATAAATGGTTTTGTACAGGGATTTGTTCAGTACCCATGGGGCCGCTCCATCCCCATAATTCCTTCAAACAGACATATTGGAGTTCATGCCAATATGGGGCTCAAATGGAAGGTATTAAGGAGTAGATTAAGAATATGCCACAACACGCAAAAATCCCTCCAAAATGGGCATAATGCAATATGGGACTCAAAGGAAAGGTAGTTGGGTGTAGCTGACGAATATGACATTAAAATTTGTATCCAAATATCTAGGTGGCGGTATCCAATTTTGTGGGTCCCATAACACCCTTAAACGGTACATATTTATCGACAATGGCAATATGGGGCTCAAATTAAAGGTATTTGGGAGTAGAGCACGAATTTTATATCCATATCTAAGACACAATGTCTGAGGGGCCATCCAACTGCGAAAAGAACTCCTTGCTACCCTAATTTAGAAAAACGCCACATCTCCCAGAAAGGGTTCCAAGCAAACCAAAAATTGTTTGCAAAAATTTGGTATCCATTGTTCCGGTAGGGTTGCCTTGGGTTCGCACTTCCAAAAACCCGCCAAATTGATATATAGATCAATCATGACAATATGGGACTCAAATGAACTAGAGTAAACATGTAAAAACGCATTAAGTTCGGCCGGCTCAGACAAATTTAAATGATGTGTAATTCTATTTTCAAATTATAAACTTCTGCGAGGAAGTCTAGTCCGAATATATAAGAAATCCAAATTTGAATTCTGGCATCAAAGTCTGTTCGTTTGGAAACGATTAATGCTTTGACTTTGGCAAGTATTTTTCAATTTAGATCGTTGGACACACACATTAATTAAATTAAGACAACAATTTCTCTATAAAATGCTATAATTAGCTTGAAGACTTTATTTTGAAAAATTCCGTGTAATTTGAGATTGTTTTAGCACAAATGATTTTAAAATTATGGATAAGATACAAAAAGTCAACAAAAGTTCTTGTGCAGGCTACTGCTGCACATCGACGCGTGTGTCAAGGAACAAATTGGAGACCAAACGCTTTGGTTGATGGTTTGGGAACAACTCATTTCATTTCTATAAACCTTAACCTATATGTAGAAACAAACTAGACCTATACGGTCACTGGCAGCGAGAATGCAATATTCAATTATCAGAATAAACTTATGATCGACCCTAAACAAACACAATTGCATTCTCAGAACCACTTATTTCCTAATTGAGATAATGCATATCTGATGTACGCACGTGGTAATGCGGTGAAACATCACCAAACACAACATGTGGTACCTCATAAAAGTATACAAAGTATACAATAGATGATTTTAGGACTTGCAACTCCTAACTGCCGAAGAAATATGCACTGTCCATGCGTGAACTTAGCCTACAATCCATACAGGACTGTACAGTTTTAAATTTCATGCTAATTTTACTTGAAAGTGAATTCACGAGATCTCACTCAGTATGATGACATCTGTGGGTCACAATCGAGCTTTCGTAAAATCAACATAAAGGCCAAAACAGAATAAGCGTTGAGTTTTGTTTTTGAACGATGCTTTGAAAACCGGAACCGGTTCTTTTGAAATTTGGTTGCAAGTATCAGTATTTTATCTTTAATCTCGACATGATGAGTTTAATGGAAATCTCTCTCTATATATATATATCAATGTGAACAGATTTCCATGAAACTCACTAGTAATGTCGAGATTAAATAGAAAGTACTTGCTACCAAATTTCAAGAGAACCAGTTAACAAATAACCATTTTAGTGCAGCAAATCGGACGAACATTTATATGGGCCAAAACAGAATAACCGCTTTGAGTTATGTTTTTGAGCGTTGCTTTGAAAAATGCAACTCTGCAAACAAATCCCTCATAAGCAACGCGCAAAAGTAAAACAATTTTTAGCTTTGTCGCCTTAAAACACTACTTCACGAACGCAACACAGAATGAAGCTCGATTTTAGTCGCCAAAGATGAAAAATATTTATTGGTATTTGTTTTCACAGTTGCATTTTTCAACGCAACGCTCAAAAACAAAGCACAACTCATTCAGTTTTGGATTTTAGAATATCCAGACGATCAAGAATATATATATACTTTATGGGGTCGCAGATTTATATTTCCAGGTGTTACAAACTGAATGATTAGACTCCGCCTATGGTGGTGGGAATTTTATACCCATATATAGTTGCTCAGGCAACTCTACTTCAAGCTACCATAAAACCACGTTTACACTAAAGCCCAAATCCTCTTGAATTGAGATAATCTCCAAAACCCGTTTACACTACGACTCAAGTGAATTGTATATGTCAACGGGGATGTTTCTGACACCGTTTTTATTGTGATCAGCATTTTCATTGTGTTGAATGGGTGAAACGATTTTGCATCTCCGATCATTGAGCTCGTCTCGAAAGAGAAACAAACAAAAATTGTAAAATTTAATAATCTCGCCCTAACAGGCAAAAAATTTGAAAAATGAAAAATTCGGTAGAGCCCGGCCAGGATTCGAACCTGGGCACACGGAGCAACAGCGTGATCTATTGCCGTTGTCTTAGCGTTCGAAGCCATCAATACAACTTCCAACAGATGATCAAAATCATGTGTGATACGGAAGAAGTGTAATTTACCACAGACAGTATGTCTGCCATTACACAAAAATACATGCATTGGGAAAAAGTACAGCTAATAGACAGGGTTGTCGAGCGTGGTTAATGTGGTAATTGTATCATAGATGCGTTGTCGCAATTAAATACGATTCCAATACAACATACCAACGCACGACCCTTGAAGCCTTCACACCTAATATGGTTGAAAGGTCTTCTAACCAAAGACGAAACACGTCACATAGTGGTTGGTGTGTTTTGCTATCGTTGGCTTTCCTTTTCCATTTGCATCTCCGATCATTGAGCTCGTCTCGAAAGAGAAACAAACAAAAATTGTAAAATGTAATTATCTCGCCCTAACAGGCAAAAAACTTGAAAAAAGATTTTTTTAAATTTAACTACAACATATTGCAATTTCAATAAGAAATGGTTCGATATTGAGAAAAAGTGCGGCCCAAAAACGATCGTTACTTACCGGTGTTCAATACAAACGCAGTGTTGCATTTGAATTTCAGAGGAGATTTGCTGCAAATCTCAAATAAGTAGATTTACTCGCACTGATAATGTATGGGAAACATCGTTGCCAAATACATGATTTTTAAAATCTCGTCGCAAATCTAGATTTGCTCCAAGAGGAAACACGACATAAAAGTAAGTTTATATTGGCCACTAAATCCACTCCCACTAAGGCACTGGAGACTATTCTAGATATCCGACCCATAGACATACACATTAAATGTGTGGCTATGAGACTTAAGGCGATGGGAGGATGGTAGCAGTTTATACCATCACGGTATAATCTAGGCGACGATAGGAAACCTGGAAGGAAGGGAAGATGTCTCCGATCGGATACCCTGAGACGACACTTGTGTGAGGTGGGGGCTGCAAACGCGAGTAAGTCGAGTGTGAACATCTTTACGAACAGCAAAATGACCATAAGGGCAATAAAAACCAGGACGGTAAGGTCACGAACCGTCTTGCAGGGTAAAAAGGAGATTAACTCCTCTCTGAGGATGGCACAATCCGCATCATTTGGGTGCCGGGCCATGACGTAGTAAGGGGGAGTGAAAGAGCAGATGATTTGGCAATGAAGGCCAGAGGACTGCCGTCAACTATGTTGGTTAACCCGAAGTCTTTCGGATCGACACTTTTACCGTACAAAAATTAATCCCCTTGAATGATTAAATAATTTTTAATCCCATATAAACCCGATTTGATTTCATGGCTGAATAATCGATAAAAGTACCAAAATATGCAACAGTTTGCATTCATATATAAGCATGTACGCTTGCGTATGCCACCTAAATCCCCAAAAACGCATTGTAAACGGACAGGAGTTGTTTTTGAATTTAGTTAAATCTAGATCATAATAATTTCAACGTGCTATAAGAATCATTTTGCACTCCGTATATTTGAGTCTCTCATGTTTGGCTTTTCTTTGCCTTAACACACCATTTATTCATGGATTCAGATAAGACCCATATTGTAACGGTCATCATTTAAAGATGTCCGTCCAATGACGACTTTAAAAATTTTTTAATTAAAGAAATCTGAAGTTGGCTGAGCAGTGGTAAACAAGCACGCGAATATTTTTGGCGCAGAAGAAATATGGAGACACTGAAAAAAAAATACTACGATGTAAACAAACAAAACAAGTAAAAGCGTGCTAAGTTCGGCCGGGCCGAATCTTATATACCCTCCACCATGGATCGCATTTGTCGAGTTCTCTTCCCGGCATCTCTTCTTAGGCAAAACAGGATATAAGAAAAGATTTGCTCTGCTATTAGAGCGATATCAAGATATGGTCCTGTTTGGACCACAATTAAATTATATGTTGGAGACCTGTGTAAAATGTCAGCCAATTCGAATAAGAATTGCGCTCTTTGTGAGCTCAAAAAGTAAAATAGAGAGATCTTTTTATATGGGAGCTGTATCGGGCTATGGTCCGATTCAGATCATAATAAACACGTATGTTGATGGTCATGAGAGAATCCGTCGTACAAAATTTCAGGCAAATCGGATAATAATTGCGACCTCTAGAGGCTCAAGAAGTCAAGATCCCAGATCGGTTTATATGGCAGCTATATCAGGTTATGAACCGACTTGTACTTTATTTGCCATAGTTGTTGAAAGTAACAATAAAAAACGTCTTGCGAAATTTCAGCCAAATCGGATAGGAATTGCGCCCTCTAGAAGCTCAAGAAGTCAAATCCCCAGATCTGTTTATATGACAGCTATATCAGGTTATGAACCGATTTGAACCATATTTGGCACAGTTGTTGGATATCATAACAAAATACTACGTGCCAAAATTCATTCAAATTGGATAAGAATTGCGCCCTCTAGAGGCTCAAGAAGTCAAGACCCAAGATCGGTTTATATGACAGCTATATAAGGTTATAGATCGATTTGAACCATACTTGGCACAGTTGTTGGATATCGTAACAAAACACGTCATGCAAAATTTCATTCCAATCGGATAAGAATTGCGCCTTCTAGAGGCTCAAGAAGTCAAAACCCAAAATCGGTTTATATGGCAGCTATATCAGGTTATGAACCGATTTGAACCATACTTGGCAGAGTTGTTGGATATCATAACAAAACACGTCGTGCAAAATTTCATCCCAATCGGATACGAATTGCGCACTCTAGAGGCTCAAGAAGTCAAGACCCAAGATCGGTTTATATGGCAGCTATATCAGGTTATAAACCGATTTGAACCATACTCGGCACAGTTGTTGGATATCATAGCAAAACACGTCGTGCAAAATTTCATTCCAATCGGATAAGAATTGTGCACTCTAGAGGCTCAAGAAGTCAAGACCCAAGATCGGTTTATATGGCAGCTATATCAAAACATGGACCGATATGGCCCATTTACAATACCAACCGACCTACACTAATAAGAAGTATTTGTGCAAAATTTCAAGCGGCTAGCTTTACTCCTTCGGAAGTTAGCGTGCTTTCGACAGACAGACGGACGGACGGACGGACGGACGGACAGACGGACGGACATGGCTAGATCGACATAAAATGTCACGACGATCAAGAATATATATACTTTATGGGGTCTCAGACGAATATTTCGAGTAGTTACAAACAGAATGACGAAATTAGTATACCCCCCATCTTATGGTGGAGGGTATAAAAACACACACACACAGATAAACAGATAAATTAATTAAATTGAAACAAACAAGCCATTAAGTTTTCGATGAACATTTATAGAAAAGCCAACAACAACAACTTCAGTTGGATACTTTGTTTATAAAATATGAATCTCACATTCGATTAGATACCAGATAATCAACAAAAGTCCAAAGCCATAGCATTATTGTGAGAGAAAAAGAGAGTTACTTAGTGAGAGAGATAGAGAGGAAGTAAATTGAAAGAGTGTATAAGAGTTTTTGTAAAAAAATGTACATTGTAAAACGTAAACATATGTATATGTGTGAGTGTTACAATAACTCTCTTTCTCTCTCTCTCTCTCTCTCTCGCTTTTAGACGACAGAAGAGATCAACCCGTTCTTTAATTAATTTAATTGTGTTGCTCATAATAAAGCAATAAAGGAACGAAACTTAAAATGTAAACAAAACGAACTATTATGTTCGCATGTATGTATGTACATATGGCTGTTGGCACATGTGTGTATTCGTAAAACTGAAATCCAAACAAAACCGATATTTAATAACGCTGAGTATATACCCCATACAATGTGCAGAGTATGCAGCTTAGCCATCAGTGATGGCATACTAGTGTTGGTATTTAAAAATGTACCTAAAATAAAGTTCGAGTTAAATGTATTAGGGAAGGTTAGCTTAGGTTAAACCATGTTTACATTTGAACCCAAATCCACTTGATTTCAGATTTTCTCCGAATCCCGTTTACACTACGATTCATGTGATTTGTATGTGTCAACAGGGAAGTTTTTGAGAAAAAGTGCTGTCCAAAACTACTAATAAAACCCGACATTGAATACAAACGCAGTGTTGCATTTGAATTTCGAAGGATATATTGTAACGTAAATAGTGTTTTTAATAGTCCAAGTTAAAAATTGTATAACTTTTGCGAGTTGATTTTTTTTTTACATTTGTTGCTAGAGTTGCATATTTCAATTCGACGCTCCTCAACGCTCTCCTTCTGTTTAGGCCTTTAGAAACAGGATAGTGCAGTGGAATGAAATTTGTATGATAATTACATCTATCCAGGACAACGAAGTTCTGGACAAATAAATAATATGTATTCTTGATCCTCGCAAAAATCTAATATGATCTAGCCATGTCCGACCGTCTGCCAGTTTGCCTGTTGAAATTACCCTACAGTCTTTTAAGATAGAGATATTGAGCTGAAACTTTGCATAGCTTCTTCTTTATCCATGTTAGTCAACAGTGCCAAATACGGTCCATATCAGTCTATAACCTGATATGGTTCCCATGTAAACTGGTCTCTCGATCATCCTCGTTCGGTTCCTAGAAGCTTTAATTTTTGCCGGTTTGACAGAAATTTGGTATGTAGAATAAAATAACGCCCTTCAACTAAATTTATTTCGTATAAATTTTTAGCAGAATCCATGGTGGTGGGTTGCCAAGATTCGGCCCGGCCGAAATTAGCACGATCTTACTTGTTTAATTTGGCCCCAGATCGATTCGAATTAGGATATAGTTGCCATATAGACCGACCTCTCGATTTAAAGTCTTGGCCCCATAAAAAGCGCATTTATTATCCGATTTCCCTGAAATTTTGGACAGTGACATATGTTAGGTTTTGCGACATTCATCGGTCTATATTTGGAAATAGCTTGTATTTATTAGACCACTATATGTCTGTGCCGAAATTGGTCCAAATCGAACCATATTTCGATATAGCGGATTATGATGAAAGGGGGTTTACATATACACGAGGTGGTGGGTATCCAAATTTTGGCCCGGCCAAATTTAAAACCTCTTTACTTGTTGCGTTTTATTTTTGCCCTTCACGGCTTGTCTATCTAGTACGATAAAACACAGCAAATGTTCACATTCGCTAATTCCGTGGAACTTCTTCGTGCCAGTACAGGACAAGCATACAACAGCTCTTCTATTGTTTCCTCCTTATTCGTGAATTCGTTTGAAGCCTTAAAGTCAGCATGCGACTGCGATAATTGGACGGTATTGTAATGTACGGTGTACATCGAGTATGAAAATATTTGCGGACAGTAAACTGGCCATGGGGGTAATCGCAATAAGGTCGTTAAAGTCACTAACAGCGTTGGAGTGAGAGAAAGGAGATTAACAGCGTTGGAGTGAGAGAAAGGAGAGACACGCTCCGAAACGTTTGGGTACCGGAGGTAGGGTGAATGTAATGGCGTACGATTTGGACGTGACAGCCGACTGCCAACTGTAAACTTGGTGAGTTAAAAGTCTTTCGGGAAGACGAAGTCCGAGTCAAGGGCGGGGTCAACATGCGTAGCACCGTGGATTTGAATCTGCATAAGGTTGGGAAATGGAGAATTGTTCCATTTGTGAGGAGCACGGCATTCCTGATTTAGATTTTCACGAGGTAAATTTTTGTAGTACGCCTTCAAATAACCAATGGCCAACATCAGCGTCTGTTCCCAGGTTAGGGGCGGCTGGAGGCGAGCTTCAGATCTTGGAGCAAGCGGCTCGCCACAACGAGGGATACATGTGCAATCCCACAAAACCCATGCGATTGGGGCGCTGGGCCAGTAACCCGCCCCCGGAAAACTATGAGAACTACTATGAGAAACAAAGGAATAGTAAAAACGGACACCCCCAACGTTGACGACCCACGCAAACGAAAAAAAGGACCATGATTTGCGGATCTGTACCTGGAATGTCCGCACTCTTTATAAAGATGGTGCAGTATACGCGCTGGCGGATGTATTAAAGAAGTACAAGGCAGATATTACTGCCTTACAGGAAGTGCGATGGACTGCGAATGGCGTCACTATAACACCAAACGGTGACGAACTATACTATAGCTGCCATAACACGAGGCATGAATTTGGCTGTGGATTTGTGTTTAGTCGGAGATTGAAACCCCTTGTCTTCAGCCTTACTCTGGTGGATGAGAGGCTAGCCATAATATTAAAATCGAATCCGCGAAATCCGTACTTGTGTACCGGAAGCCTCCTCCAAGAAACCCATGATACGACCAGGAGTGTCGAGATGCTACTGAAGCCAAGAATGGGGCATATAGAGCAACCCTGGAATCAGTTCCAACGAGCCAGATGAAGGAGAGGTATCGGGAAAAAAGGGGAGAGGAGAAACGTCTATTCCGCAGAAAGAAAAAGGAAATGGAAAGACGTGAGTGTGAGCGAATTGAGTGTACAGGAGTCAGAATGAAGTCCGGAAATTCTACCAAAGAGTTAAACATCAAACCGATGGCATTGGTGCAGGCACATCCTCCTGCAGAGACAAAGAAGGAAATCTGGTAACTGACACAGATAACATGTTGAAGATATGGAAAGAATATTTTACCGTCCGACGTTAGCGGCGAAGAGGATACCACAGAACCAATCCCTGATGATGGTATAGAATGTTTACCTCATAGCCAGAATGAGGTCCAAGTAGCAGTGACCCTACTAAAGAACAACAAGGCAGCAGGAGCCGACGGGTTACCCGCTGATCTTTTTAACACCGAAGGATACACTCTGATAAGGCGTATGCATCAGATTATCTGCGCAATCTGGCTAGAAGAACGCATAGCCGATGATTGGAACCTCAGCATACTATGTCCCGTACACAAGAAAGGAGACAAGACGGAATGTACCAACTACAGAGGAATACGTCTCCTCCCCATCTCTCGTCTCGTAATAAGTCTCCTCCCCATGCTCTCGAGCGTATTGTGTGAAAGTTTAAAACCTAAAGTCAATGACATAATTGGACCCTATCAATGCGGCTTTAGACCAGGTAAATCCACCCTAGACCAGATATTCACAGTGCGCCAAATCCGACGACCCGAGAAGAACAAATCAACACGTACTATCTCTTTGTTGAGTACAAAGCCGCCTTCGTTACTCCTTTACGCTCAAAGGTCTTGCAAGCCATGTCTGAGTTTGGTATCCCTGCAAAATTAATACGACTCGCAGGATGACACTTGCTGATACTCGTTCCTCAGTAAGAATATCCTATCTCTCCGAACCATTTAATACCAAACGAAGTTTCAGACAAGGAGACAACCTATTGTGTGATCTCTTCAATATCCCGTTGGAGAAGATTATACGAGATGCAGATGTGAATAGACATGGCACACTAATCACAAGAGAACACATGCTTCTCGCCTATGCCGACAATATCGATATCATAGGACGGTCACCGGAAGTAGTAACTGCAGCCTTTAAATGAATCGAAAGAGAGTCAGTGAAAATGGGTCTGGCAATTAATGGAGATAGGACGAAATGGAAAGATCAAGTGCTGGGAGACACCTCGAAACTTGGTGTCAGAGATTTTAGAATGAGATTTTTCGGCTAGTGGAACAAATATTCTGTCATAGCCAATTTAAGTAAAGTAAAGAATTTTTGTAGCATTTCAAGCGCTCAGGTGTATATCGATAGTAGCATGGTAGCATTGACATAAAAACCCCCTTTTCAAACGAACGTGTAACTGTCGGAGAGTTCATTTAACAAGATTGTGGCTTGAGGGATTCCGTAAGAAGGGTTCTTATCCACTTTTTGTGGCTTCTGGTTGTGGTGAAGGTCGTTGCCATGGTGGGTACCCCACTCATCTCATCATTCATGGAAGTTGGTCCAGTACCATTGTGGAAGCTGTGTGCATAAGTAAGGCCCAATAGGCCCAGCTTTCTGGACCTGTTGGCCTTTTACTTTTCACTAGGAGGCGAAACATATGTGTTTTCAGGAGATATGTCCTGGATGGGGTAGAGATGCCGCTCTTTCTGGAGGGCACGAACTTGGGCGTGATTTTTGATCAGAAACTAAGCTGGAGAAGTGATGACGAGAGAAAGAGTCAAAAGATGTCTTAATGCTTTCTACTCCTATCACAAATTGGGGACTTATGCCGGGTATGGTACACTGGATGTTTACAGCGGTTGTTTGGTCGATTCTCATCGCATCGGACCCAAGACAACAGGAATATCGAGAAGCTACGAGAAGAATAGGTACCGCGGCGGCACTGATCTCTGAGACAAGGAGTATTACCACTCAAGAGGAGCTGAATGCTATACTCGTATCTAGGCTTTTTGCACCTGTAAGTTGGGTGTGTGGTAACGAAGATCGCCCTTAGACTGAGGTAGTCAAGAACCTGGCGCTTCCCAAACATTGGGAGCTTTTTTATTTTCCTGGTGTGTGGAGATGCGAGTCAGTTTATTTACCATGGAGGTCCTTCCTTGTTGATAAAATTGTTGTGCTGGGTGTACCTCGCCCTTCCCAGGATCCATAGATGAATCTAAATTGGACATGGGCAGGAGTTCTCATTGAATTCCTTGGAATCTTCTGGATGGGTATAGCGTCTTTCAGGTGGTGGTCTCCACGATGAAAGCACTGGATGTGATGTCTATATAAGAACGATGAATGGCAGCGCTGAAGGCTCTAGCGTCGGCCACGTGAGGTCGAGACTGCAAGGAGATTCGAGGGACAATGGGTACGACTGTCAGGTACTGCTGGGTCCTGGGCCATCAATAATTGGCGGGGAACGAAACGGCCGACGAGCTGGCTAGGAATGGAGCGCTGATAAGGGTACATTGTACTAAAAAATCAGTGAGCCCTCCCTAGGGGAAATTTCTTGGTATGGTGGACGTTTTCTACCATAACCGCGCGAATGAGGCATGGGCTGGGGGTTGCAGGATTGTTATGACCATAAAAGCTAAGGAAGCATGACTTTGGACTGGTGATAGGAGTCCTGACTGGTCATTTCAACGTCACGTCTATGACGATAGACACAAAGAGAGTCTTCTGCAGAGGACGGTCGAGCACCTTTTGTGTCACTGCCCAGTGATTGCGAGGAGAAGACGCTGGTTTATGGGCGAGCACTTATTTCCGTGCCTGTATTCCCTCCAAACACTTAGTCCTCTTGTCATTGTGGAATTCTGTAGAGGCCGGAAATAGCTGCCTAGACCATACTCTAAAAGGTGAGAGTTTCTCCCTGGTTCATCCGGTTCCTACTTTTATCACTAATTTTTCGCCTTCTGCGTTAGTTTCCGTTTCACAACGGTTCTGTCAGCATGTTTTTATACCCTCCACCATTCTTAATCGTCATCTCATTTTAAGTCGATCTAGCCATGTTCGTCCGTCCGTCTGTCTGTCGAAAGCAAGCTAATTTTCGAAGGGGTAAAGCTAGCCGCTTGGAATTTTGCACGAATACTTTTTATTAGTATAGGTCGGTTGGGATTGTAAATGGGCCAAATCGGTCCATGTTTTGATATAGCTGCCATATAAACCGATCTTGGGTCTTGACTTCTTGAGCCTGTAGAGGGCGCAATTCTCATCCGATTTGACTGAACTTTTTTAAGTGTTTTGGTATCACTTCCAACAACTGTGTATGATTCAAATCGGTTCATAATCTGGTATAGCTGTCATAAAAGCCGATCTGGGATCTTGACTTCTTGAGCCAATGGAGCCAATAGGCGCAATTCTCATCCGATTTAGCTGAAATTTTGCATGAGGTGTTTTGTAATATCTTCCAATAACCGTGTATAAGTATGGCGCAAATCGGAACATAACTTGATATAGCTGCCATATAAACCGATCTGGGATTTGGCATCTGGAGCCTCTAGAGGGCGCATCCGATTTGGCAGACATTTTGTACAACGGCTTATCTCATGACCTTCAACATACGTGTCTTATATGGTCTGAATCGATCAATAGCTTGATACAGATCCCACATATATATCTCCCGATTTTGATTCTTGAGCCCCTACAAGGCGCAATTCTTATCCGAATGAACTGAATTTTTACACAATGACTTCTACAATGTACAGCATTCATTTATCGTCCGAATGTGACTATGACTTGATATAGCTCCAATAGCATAACAGTTCTTATTCAATATTCTGTGTTTGCCTAAAAAGAGATACCGCGCATAGAACTCGACAAATGCGATCCATGGTGGAGGGTATATAAGATTCGACCCGGCCGAACTTAGCACGCTCTTACGTGTTATACCTACCATCAAAGGACAGGGTATATTTATTTTGTCATTCCGTTTGCAAAACAACGAAATATCCTTTCCCGACCCTATAAGGTATATATATTCTTGATCGTCGTAAAAATTCAAGGCGATCTAACCAAGCCCGTAAGTCTTTCCATCTGTCTGTTAAAATCACGCTACAGTCTGCAAAAGTAGAGATATTGAGTTAAATCATTGCACAGATTCTTTTATTGTCCATAGGCAGGATAAGTTCGAAGATGGGCTATATCGGAGTACATCTTGATATATTCCCCATATAGACCGATCTGCGGATTTAAGGCCCTTTAAAGCTACATTTATTTTCCGATATTGCTAAAATTTGGGACCGTAAGTTGTGCTAGGCCACTCGATATCCTTCTTCAATTTGGCTCAGATCGGTCCAGATTTGGGTACAGTTGCCATATAGACCAATTTGTCGATTTAAGGTCTTGGGCCCATAAAAGTGGACACTGAGTGGTATTAATCCCTTCGACATCCTTTTTATACTCACCACCATAGGATGAAGGTATACTAATCTAGTCATTTCGTTTGTAACATCTCGCAATATTCGTCTAATACCCCATAAAGTATATATATACTTGATCGTCTTGACGTTTCGAGTCGATCTAGTTGATCCAAATTTACTGGTACGCTTGGAAATAAGGAGATACCATCAAATGAAACGAGTACCTCCGTATTGTCGATAGTTTGATCGTTGACCCTGTTTTTATACTGGATTCCATCCCTAATGTTATACTGTGAATCCGTTGTCAAGTTGTTTTTTATGTTAGTCAAATATTTGGATAGTCAATATGTGGCAGAATTCATGCATGAGCATATAGGTCTTAGGGGCATTCCAGCTTTGTGGATTTTCGGTAGTCTATAGTGGGCGCAATTCTTATCCGATTTCGCTGAAATTTTGCATGACGTGTTTTGTTGTAACTTCCAACAACTGGGCTAAGTATGTTTCAAATCGGTCAATAACCTGATATAGCTGCCATATAAACCGATCTTGTATCTTGACTTCTTGAGTCTCTATAGGGCGCACAAAAAAAATAATTTTGGGTTGAGCCGGGTCAAATAATTAGAGGATTTTTCAGGCACGGGCTACGTGCCTGGCTCCCATATATATGTTCATCCAATTTTGAGAAATATTGCATTCAAGTGCTCATGTGTTAATAGATTCTGTCGAAATTTTGGATTTTCTTTTGACTCTTAATATTATTGGTGAATTTCATAGAAATCAGTTCAGATTTAGATATAGCTGTCATATATATATATCGCCCGATTTTCAATTCTAAAGTCACTGCAAGCGCATTTATTGACCAATCTTGCCAAAATTTTGCACTACGTCTTCCTCGACAGCTATCACAATAAGCAAGAAGTTTGGTATAAATCGGTTTAAATATAGCTCCCATAGATATGTTCGTCAGATTTTGGGTAATTTGTTGTCATTTTTCAACCAAAGTTATTACATTTTGCTCGAAATTTGATACCAACTGTTAAATAACCCATCTGAAAACGTCCTCCGAGCTCCATCAAAATTGGTTCAGAATTAGATATACATAGCTCCCAGTTTGTACTTATAGGGTAGGTGTAGCGTATTACACAGTCGACACTGCCCGACTTTTGCCTTTCCTTACTGGGTTTTCTATAGAAAATCAGTTTTGTATGGCGCCTACTTGAAAATGTAACCAATATGAGAGACGCGTTTCTAGGAATTTATTCTTAACATCTGATTTTATCTTTTTAGACCCTCCACATCACTGTTGTACGCAAATTCGATTAACTATATTCTGCAGAACCAAGCAGATGAAAGATAGAACAACACAATAAACTATTACAACCGCTACTGAAGCCTGGAAAGGACCCGAGTTTGGGGGAGTCGTACAGACCGATCTCCCTTCTCTCACCAGCAGCATAGACGCTTGAGGCACTGCTCCTCCCGAACCTCGTAAGAGAATTTCCATTCGCCAAGCATCAACATGGATTTCGAAGTCTGTATAGCACAACAACAGCTTTGCATGCCATCACCGCACACATTTGCTGTGGCTTCAATCAGCCCAGGCCATGTGATAGGATGGTCCTCGTGGCCCTGGACCTATCGAAGGCATTGGACACGGTCAGCCATGCCAATTTATTTGAGGACATCGCCAACATGTCCCTCCAGCCAGGCCTGAAACGCTGGGTCGCGAATTATCTGTGTGGTCGCCAGTCATTTGTGGAATTTGGGGATAAGAAGTCGAAGCACCGTAGAGTGAAACAGGGAATTCCCCAAGGTGGAGTGATATCTCCGGCACTGTTTAACCTCTACCTATGCTCCATTCCACCCCCTCCAGATGGCATAGAGATCGTATCATATGCGGACGATTGTACGATCATGGCATCAGGCCCTCCACTCATTGTTGACATCTGCGCTAGGTTGAGCTTCTATCTCAACGAACTTGCCTCATATTTCGCTGCAAGAAATCTGACGATATCTGCCACCAAATCTTCAGCCACATTGTTCACTACAAATACGCGTGAGGTGAATATTGAGCTGACTATGATGGTCGATGGAGAAATGATTCCGACCATCAAGTGGCCCAAAATACTTGGTTTCACATTTGACTGCTCTTACACATCCTCCCCAAATACCACATCAATTTGCGATAAAGTCAAAAGTAGAAACAAGGTCCTTAAGTCACTTGCTGGTAGCACTTGGGGTGCAGACAAAGAAACCTTTTTGACCACGTACAAAGCAATTGGCCGGTGTGTGGTAAGTAATGCAGCGCCAGTGCGGTCTCGTCATCTTTGTGACATGCAGTGGAATAACATTCAGATCTATCAGAATGCCTCCCTCCGAACTGCGACGGGCTCTCTCCTCAGTTCTTATGTAGACCACCTCCATCGGGAGACAAAGATCCTACCAGTGCGAAGACATAACTACATGCTGTCTAAGCAATACCTTTTGGACTGTTATCGCAGAAGCCATAAGGTAGATCTATTGGGTTGCCCAAAAAGTAATTGCGGATTTTTTAAAAGAAAGTAAATGCATTTTTTAAATAACTTAGAATGAACTTTAAACAAATATACTTCTTTTTACACTTTTTTTCTAAAGCAAGCTAAAAGTAGAAGCTGATAACTGACAGAAGAGAGAATGCAATGACAGAGTCACAAGCTGTGAAAAAATTTGTCAACGCCGACTATATGAAAAATCCGCAATTACTTTTTGGGCAACCCAATACATGATCTAGAGCGTTAGGTTCAGCGCTACAAGAGAGAACCTAGACAACATTCATGTAGACACGGTAGCAGATGCGCTAAATGGCTACCGGGTGAATGTAGTCCTTGGAGAACGACAGCCTCCCATTGCACCCGAAGAAATTGACCTCCTCCGACAAACCAGAGTAGTTCTGGCTCAATTATGTGCCGGCAGATGTAGCCACCTCAACTCCTACAGAGTAAGGATTGATGCCCACGTGCAAGATGTATGTCCCGATTGTAACCAGGGACCACATGATAAACGTCACCTGTTTAACTGCCCAGCCAGACCCACTCGACTCAGACCCAGATCCCTATGGATGCACCCCAACTTTGTCGCAGAGTTCTTGGGTCTTGACATACGACAGAATTAAGCAGACGAAAGATAGAACACAACAAGTAAAAGCGTGCTAAGTTCGGCCGGGCCGAATCTTATATACCCTCCACCATGGATTGCATTTGTCGAGTTCTTTTCCCGGCATCTCTTCTTAGGCAAAAAAGGATATAAGAAAAGATTTGCTTTGCTATTAGAGCGATATCAAGATATGGTCCGGTTTGGATTAAATTATATGTTGGAGACCTGTGTAAAATGTCAGCCAATTCGAATAAGAATTGCGCCTTTTGGGGGCTCAAGAAGTAAAATAGAGAGATCGATTTATATGGGAGCAGTATCGGGCTATAGACCGATTCTGACCATAATAAACATCTATGTTGATGATCATGAGAGAATGCGTCGTACAAATTTCAGGCAAATCGAATAATAATTGCGACCTCTAGAGGCTCAAGAAGTCAAGACCCCAGATTTGTTTATAAGACAGCTATATCAGGTTATTAACCGATTTGAACCATAGATGGCACAAATGTTAAAGGTATCATAACAAAATACTATGTGGAAAAATTCATTCAAATCGGATAAGAATTGCGCCTTCTAGAGGCTCAAGAAGTCAAGACCCAAGATCGGTTTATATGGCAGCTATATCAGGTTATGGACCGATTTAAACTATACTTGGCACACGCCATGCAAAATTTCATTTCAATCGGATAAGAATTGCGCACTCTAGAGACTCAAGAAGTCAAGACCCAAGATCGGTTTATATGGCAGCTATATCAGGTTATGAACCGATTTGTACCATACTTGGCACAATTGTTGGATATCATAACAAAACACGTCGTGTAAAATTCATTCCAATCGGATAAGAATTGCGCCTTCTAAAGGCTCAAGAAGTCAAGACCCAAGATCGGTTTATATGGCAGCTATATCAGGTTATGGACCGATTTGAACCATACTGGGCACAATTGTTGGATATCATAACAAAACACGTCGTGCAAAATTTCATTCCAATCGGATAAGAATTGCGCACTCTAGAGGCTCAAGAAGTCAAGACCCAAGATCGGTTTATATGGCAGCTATATCAGGTTATAGACCGATTTAAACCATACTTGGCACAGTTGTTGGATGTCATAACAAACAAGTTGTGCAAAATTTCATTCCAATCGGATAAGAATTGCGCCTTCTAAAGGCTCAAGAAGTCAAGACCCAAGATCGGTTTATATGGCAGCTATATCAAAACATGGACCGATATGGCCCATTTACAATACCAACCGACCTACACTAATAAGAATAATATTTGTGCAAAATTTCAAGCGGCTAGCTTTACTCCTTCGGAAGTTGGCGTGCTTTCGACAGACAGACGGACGGACGGACAGACGGACGGACGGACATACATGGCTAGATCGACATAAAATGTCGCGACGATCAAGAATATATATACTTTATGGTGTCTCAGACGAATATTTCGAGTAGTTACAAACAGAATGACGAAATTAGTATACCCCCCATCCTATGGTGGAAGGTATAACAAACTGCTGCAACAACCACAACAATAACGAGTTTCTAGCAATCTATGTCTTATATCTGATTCTATGTTTCTAGACCCTACGCATCACTTTTGTACGCAAATTCGATTAACTACAATACATTCTCATTTCCCATCTCATTTCATTTATGAAAGGAGTTTTAGGATATCTGAACTCTTTTTCTTTGTCATTCCACATCTTCTATGATGGAGTTATTAAAGTCCAACTACCTAACAGAGTAAATTTTTATCATAAATTTAAAATTTTATGAATGTGATTTCAGTTTATGAGGCTTCAATATAAATTAGTTCTGGTTTTATGGGCAAATGTGTTCTTGATGATAGAAGGAGTTTTCAAATTGAACCAGAATATTTATGCCAATGGGAAATTGAACAGACCGTTAGGTAATTTTAATGATGACACTTCAGTATAGAACTTGGAAGGTGAGGAGCTAAAAAACCAGATTTTAAGCAAAAATTAGCCACATTTTGAGTTTCTAAATATAACTGCCAGTGTGAAGATTCACTTTAATGATGAGTTAATCAATAGTTAGCGGTGGTTAATACTTTTGAGAGCATTGAACCGCCTTTCTTTATTGATAAACGCATCATCATCAGAATAATGATAAAGGCTTAAAAAAACAGGCAAAAGTTACAAAACTGGGATTGGTTAAAACAAAAAGAATGACTCGAAGCATTGCATCCGACGAAATAAGTATAACGATGTTTGAAGATTTTAGAGTAATGTTAGTCCGTCTGTCTGATTGACGATTTTTTGAAAATTTTGTTTGTTTTCTCCAAAGGTCTGATCTGGTCTCAAAATGCCTGAGCTCAAATCCTAGTAACAATATCAATTAAATTCTTAAGTGTTTCGTTCTACAAAAGGACATTGCTCTGACCTATGTCCTTTTATAACTTTAAGGCTTAGTTTCTATCTCAATCTCCAAACTTCAAGTTTGCATTGGGTGGCTATGTCTCCAGTCGTCTTGGGTTATATTGAACTTTATACCTGGGGCAATGGTTCTTGCAATGTTCTTTTCGTATGCCCACTCCTTTTTGGCCTCATGTTGGGTTTTTTATGTTGCCTTGGTTCTTTTGTCGTTCAGTTCTTTTGTTTGATGAACTAAACAAAAAAAAAAAAAAAAAATTCAAAAAAAAAAAAAAGTCAGTAGTCACCAAGTAACCGGTTACCACTGTTAAAGATCAATGGTTTGTTTTCAAGTTCTTGAGGAAATTGAGTTTTTCGTTGTTGTTCTTTTTATACTCATTGGAGTAAAAAGTTAACTAACCTTGCGCTGGGTTGAGAACTGTCGCTCTTTTAACACCGGAATTGTATGGCAGAAATGATAACTGACAAACTCACAGAGGATGATGCCTTGTTGGCAAGAAACAGGCAACATCACCCCACTGAAATCCGTTGGCTCAACTCAGAGATGTAGGAAAATCCATTATGGTTGATAACACCATCAATATATGGGTTAAAAAATATATATAATTGAAATATGGATTAGGACAAATAAAAAATAAAATAAAATAAAAAAAAAAATAAAATATATCCACATTTTTACCGATCTTTGCCAAATTGCAGAAGGATGTCGAGGGGACTAACACAACTCACTGTCCTAAATTTCGGCGAAATCTGACTATAAATGCGCCATTAATGGGCCCAAGACCTTAAATCGAGAGATGGGTCTATAAGGCCGCTATTGTATATCCAAATCTGGACCGACCTAAACCAAATTGAAGAAGGATTTCGAAGGCCCTAACACAACTCACTGCCCCCAAATTTCGGCGACATCGGACAATAAATGCGCCTTTTATGGGCCCATGACTTTAAATCGAGAGATCGGTCTATATAACAGCTATATCCAAATTTGGCCCGATTTGGGCCATCTTCAAGAATATTATCGAGGGGCCTAACACAACTCACTGTCCCAAATTTCAGCAAAATTGGACAATAAATGCACCTTTTATGGGACCAAGACCTTAAATCGAGATATCGTTCTATATGGCAGCAATATAAAAATCTAGACCGATCTGGGCCAAATTTAAGACGGATACCGAGTGGCATAATACAACTCACTGTATTAAATTTCAGCAAAATCGGATAATAAATGTGGCTTTTATGGGCCTACGGCCATAAATCGACAGATCGGTCTATATGGAGACTATATCAAGATATAGCCCAGCCTCGAACTTAACCTGCCTATGGACAAAGAAAGAACCTATGCAAAGTTTCAGCCCAATATCTTTATTTTTAAAGACAGACGACAGACGGACGGACGGACATGTCTAAATCGTCTTAGATTTTTACCACAATCGGAAATGGATATTTCGATGTGTTACAAACGAACTGACAAAATGAATATACCCCCATCCTATGGTGGTGGGTGTAAACACATTTTCAATTAAAAATTTTATTGAATATAAAATCGTTTTCAATAAAAAAAATATTTGATTATCATTTTTAAAATGAATATTAATTTGTACACCCTCCACCATAGGATGGTGGAACGTCGAGACGATCAAGAATATATATATATTTATATATAAACTTTAGTTTTAGGCCTGCCAAGATCTGACCCAAATATGTTTTAGATCGGACTATATTTAGGTATTGCTGACATATTGACCGATCTGCCGATAAAGCATCTGAAGCCCATAAAAGCTTTAATTATTGCCCAATTTTGCTGAAATTTGAAACAGTTGGTTATTTTATGCCTCCCGACATCTGACCTAAGCATGCTTCAGATAGGACTATATTCAGATATAGCTGCCACACAGATCGATCTCCCGATTAAGGATGTGAAGCTCATAAAAACTTTATTTTTTAACCGATTTCACTGAAATTTGCAACAGTGAGTAGTTTTAGGCCTCCTAACATAGGACCTAAATATAGTTCAGATCGGACTATATTTAGATACAGCTGCCATATAGACCGATCCACCGATAAAGGGTCTGAAGCCCATGAAAGCTTTATTATACCCTCCACCATAGGATGGGGGGTATACTAAATTCGTCATTCTGTTTGTAACTACTCGAAATATTCGTCTGAGACCCCATAAAGTATATATATTCTTGATCGTCGCGACATTTTATGTCGATCTAGCCATGTCCGTCCGTCTGTCAAAAGCACGCTAACTTCCGAAGGAGTAAAGCTAGCCGCTTAAAATTTTGCACAAATACTTCTTATTAGTGTAGGTGGGTTGGTTTTGTAAATGGGCCATATCGGTCCATGTTTTGATATAGCTGCCATATAAACCGATCTTGGGTCTTGACTTCTTGAGCCTCTAGAGTGCGCAATTCTTATCCGATTGGGATGAAATTTAGCACGACGTGTTTTGTTATGATATCAAACAATTTGAATGAAATTTTGCACGGCGTGTTTTGTTATGATATCCAACAACTGTGCCAAGTATGGTTCAAATCGGTCCATGACCTGATATAGCTGTCATATAAACAGATCTACGAACTTGACTTCTTCAGCTTCTAGAGGGCGCAATTTCTATCCGATTTGGCTGAAATTTTAGCATGACCTATTTTATTCTTGCTTTCAACAACTGTGTCAAATAAGGTTCAAATCGGTTTATAACCCGATATAGCTGCCATATAAACCAATCTGGGATCTTGACTTCTTGAGCCTCTAGAGGTCGCAATTATTATCCGATTTGCCTACGAAGTTCGGCCGGGCCTAATCTTAAATATCCTCCACCATGGATCGCATTTGTCGAGCTCATTCCACGGTATCTCTTTTAAGGCAAACAAAGGATAAAAGAATATTGAATATTGGAAACCATAGAAGAAGTCATTGTGTAAAATTTCAACCAAATCTAGTAAGAATTGCGCACTAAAGGGCTGAAGAAGAAAATAGGGCGATCGGATTATGGCGAGCTGTATTAGGCTATAAACCGATTCCAAACATACTCGACACGTATGTTAAAGGTCATGGCAGAAGCCGTTGTACAAAATTTCAGCCAAATAGAGTAATTCTTGCGTATTTTAGTGGCTTAAGAAGTCAAGATCCCATATCGGTTTATATGGCAGCTATATCAGGTTAGGAACCGATTTGAACCTTATTTGACACAGTTATTGGAAGTCATAGTAAAACACGTCGTGCAAAATTTCAGCCAAATCGGTTAGGAATTGCGCACTCTAGAGGCCCAAGAAGTCAAGACCCAAGATCGGTTTTCATGCCAGCTACATCAGGTTATGGACCGATGTGAACCATACTTGGCACAGTTATTGGATATCATAGCAAAACACGTCGTGCAAAATTTCATCCCAATTGGATAAGAATTGCGCTCTCTAGAGGCCCAAGAAGTCAAGACCCAAGATCGGTTTTTATGGCAGCTACATCAGGTTATGGACCGATGTGAACCATACTTGGCACAGTTATTGGATATCATAGCAAAACACGTCGTGCAAAATTTCATCCCAATTGGATAAGAATTGCGCTCTCTAGAGGCCCAAGAAGTCAAGACCCAAGATCGGTTTTTATGGCAGCTACATCAGGTTATGGACCGATGTGAACCATACTTGGCACAGTTATTGGATATCATAGCAAAACACGTCGTGTGAACTTTCATCCCAATCGGATAAGAATTGCGCACTCTAGAGGGTCAAGAAGTCAAGACCCAAGATCGGTTTATATGGCAGCTATATCAAAACATGGACCGATATGACCCATTTACAATACCAACCGACCTACACTAATAAAAAGTATTTGTGCAAAATTTCAAGCGGCTAGCTTTACTCCTTCGGAAGTTAGCCTGCTTTCGACAGGCAGACGGAAGGACGGACAGACGGACGGACGGACATGGCTAGTTCGATTTAAAATGTCTTGACGATCAAGAATATATATACTCTATGGGGTCTTAGGCGAATATTTCGAGGAGTTACAAACAGAATGACGAAATTTGTATACACCCATCCTATGGTGAAGGGTATAAAAAATCAAATCTTACTTCTCCTATTCAAATCTTTGCAAGAACATTTCATGAAGATTTTGGCTTAAGAAATTTTAATTAACTTTCCGTTTAAAACAATCACAAAAATGTTATTTTTCGAAAAAATTACATTGCGCAATCTTTAAAAACAAATTGCATCAACACGTCAATACCCAAGAATAGAAATGCCTTAGAAAAATTCTAGCTCGAGTTAGGAAACAGGTATCGTAATGAAATTTGGATTAGCGTAAATGGACGACTAAAATCAGTTGCAACAATTTTTCTCGTCATTTTATGTTTTTTCTCGTCGATAAAGGGTCTAATGACCATAAATGCTTAAGTTTTTATCCGATTTTGCTAAATTTTGAAATAGTAAGTAGTAGAAGACCTCCCGACATCTGACCCAAACTGTCATATTGATCGATCAGCCTGTAAGCAGTCTGAAGGCCATAAAAGCTTTATTTTTTTTTCTCCGATTTCGCTGAAATTTGGAACAGTGGGTAGTTTTAGGTCTCCCGACATCCGTCCCAAATATGGTTTGGATTGGAATATAGCCAGATATAGCTGCCATACAGACCGATCTCCTGATGAAGAGTGTCTGAAGCTTATAAAAGCTTGATTTTTTATCCACTGAAATTTGGAACAGTGGGTAGTTTTAGGCCACCCGCTATATGACCCAGGTATGGTTAAGATCGGACTGTATTTAGATATAGCTGTCATATAGAACGATCTTGCGATAATGGGTCTGAAGCTCATAAAAGTTTTATTTATTACCCGATATAGTTGAAATTTGAAATTCAAAATTCAACAGTGCACCGGATTTGGGTGCATAAGTTATCCAATTTTCACCGGATTTTGACGACAGCGGTTTTACATATATACCCGAGGTTGTGGGTATCCAAAGTTCGGCCCGGCCGAACTTAATGCCTTTTTACTTGTTTTCTGTTATGTAGAGCTAATAAGCTCTACATTATGTGAAAGTTTTAAGAACATCATTTCAGACGTTTATAAGTTTTTTATGACTTTGAGGACTTTGTTTTCAATCTTTTCTTCTACGCCCGTGACTTTGCCACATCTGTTTTCTTAAACTTCTATTCGTTTTGTCGATGGAAAGTTAGGCGGAGGTGCTGCAACGTATCTTTGTTTTGTTCTGTGCAGTTAATCGCAGGACAGACAGACTTCTTTCCAAGTCAATGCCTTTGCAGTTGATAATACAAATCGAATGCCCATGGCGATGTACAACTCGTATTCGCAAGACGAATGAACGCGTGCTGTTTGTTTTCTTTTCCTCACAACTCGTTCTTGGCTTGGTAGTAGCAAAAGAACATCCAACCAACATCCATCCATGGTGAGAATCCCAAATAGACTTTGTTACTGAAGTCCAACCAACATAAGTCTGGCTATAGGCTAGGCAGAGGCTATGTGGAATATCTAATTTTTATTTACGTACAATTGCAAACAAGGAAGAGAGGTGTAAATTTGGCGACAGTGTGGTGAAATAAAACTGGTCTGAAAGTCATTGAATTGTGACAAAAAGTAACGATCATAGCTGTGGCATTTGTACGACATGCATTCATCAAATGGATCGATAGACGCGATTGTCAACGTCCATCATCATAATCTGAGCCTCATCATCATCATCGTAGTCGCGGTCTTTATTATAGTAGCCATTGAAAATGTTACTAGGCTTAGCAAAACCAATCTTGTCTACTCAAACATACTTAGCCAAGTTGGTGACTTTGTAATCTAAACACGTAGATGCTCTAGAAAATGCCTACATATCGTACATGCTACTGGGTACACTGAGAGAAATAAAGATTAAAGAGATTTCAAAGGAAATACAATTTTGAAACAATTTTGGATGGTTTAAAAATGCTGGCATGAAAAACAAGTAAAAATTTTTCAAGCCAGTCTAGGGAATGGATTCTACTAATGGATGGATGGATTCATGTGTACTTTACGTACAAAATTTCTGCCAATTCATCCAAAAATTTAAACCTTTTTGGGGCCGTCGAAGACTAATTGGGAGATCCATATCCGGCTATGGACCAATTTGGGCCATACTTACCATGGTTGTTGGGATTCATAACTGAGTAATGGGTGCAAAATTCCAGCCAAATCGAACAACATCAAGTGGCTTCAGATCTCAAATCGGAGGATTTGGGAGCTATAGCAGGTAATGGACCGATTTACAAGGTGCTTCGCACGGTTGTTGGAAGTCGTTACAAAACGTCGCGTGCAAAATTTCAGCCTAATTGGACAATTGCGGTTTCCATGGGTTCAATATACCAAATCGAGAGATCGGTTTATACGGGAGCTATACCATGTTATATAGCGATATGGACCATAATTGGCACGATTGTTTGGAAGTCATAACAGAAGCCCACATTAAATATTTCAGTGCAATCCGATAAGTATTTCGGTGTCTAAGAAGTCAAATCGCGACAAGGGTTCATATGGCAGCTATATCAGGTTATGAACCGATGTCGTAACAGAAGATTGCGTTCAAAACGGATAATGATTGCGGCATCTAGGAGTTCCGAAAACCAAATCGAAGCACCACTTTATATGGGAGTTATATCCAAGTTTTAGGGTGCCCCGGTAGACGAGTTGATAGCGTGATTGCGTTACCAGTGTAGGGGTCGTGGGTTCAATTCCCGCCAGAAGCCTTACTCTGTCGCTACTGTGGTATCACAATGGACCTAAAATTGTCTAAGTGAGTCTGTAAAGGACTGCCACTCTTACCTACCCAATATATACCCAATCTAAGCCCATATGGACCATTTGTAATTCCCAGCGACATACATCCATAAAAAATATCTGTCTAAAGTTTCGAGTGGTTAGCTTAACGCATTCGACCGCAATTGGGATTGCCACAGACGGACGGACTGAGGAACGGACATGGCTAGACTTACATAAAATGTCAATCAATCAATCAATATTTCGTGGTGTTACAAATGAAATGCCTAGATTAGTTGTTGAGTATAAAAATCTTATATATAACTAGTAACAGTGTGCTATGTTCGGCCGGGCCGAAACTTAAGAACCCACCACCATGGATTCCGCTAAGAATTTGTTCAAAATAAATTTAGGCATTAATTTATTCTACATACCAAACTTCTGCCAAAACCATCAAAAATTAAAGCTTCTACGAACCGAACAGGGATAATCGAAAGGCCGATTTAATGGGATCTATAACAGGATATAGACTGATTTAGACCGTACTTGGCACAGTTGTTGGAAGTCATAACAGAACATCACATGCTCAATTGTTGGAAGCCTTAACAGAACACTACATGCAAAATTTCAGCCAAATCGGACAAGAATTGCTTGCTTGTAAGGGCTCAAGAAGTCAAATCGGAAGATCGGTTAATATGGGAGCTATATCAGGTTATAGACCGATTTCGACGGTACTTGGCACAGTTGTCATAATAGAATACGGCATGCAAAATTTCAGCCAAATCGGAAAAAATTTCGTCTTCTTGGGGCTTAAGATGTAAAATCGAGAGATCGGTTTATATGGGAGCTTTATCAGGTGATAAACCGATTTGGACCGTATTAAACACAGCTGTTAGAAGTCAGAAGAGAACACTTCATGCTAAATTTTGCGGCTTGTAAGAGCTCAAGATGTCAAAACTTGAGATCGGTTTATATGGGAGCTATCTCTAAATCTGATCCCGTATGGCTTGTTTGCAATCCCCAACGACATATTACATCAATATTAAGTACCTGTCCAAAATTTCAAGCGGCTAGCTCTACGAGTTTGAACGCTATCGTGATTTCGACCGGCGGGCAGACGGACGGACATCGCTAGATCGTCTCAGAACGTCGAGACGATCAAGACAGTGTATACTATATGGGGTGTTAGACGAATATTTCGAGATGTTTCAAACGGAATGACTAGCTTTTTTTACCCCCACCTATAAACAAAATGTTGACAATATATTTATATTCGTACTCAGCTCATAAATACCTTCAATTTGATTTATGTTTTATTGACAAACTCAGATATCAGATTCGCAAATATTGTCCCGATGCAACAAAACGATCCTAAGTGATAAATTTATTAGAGTCCTCAAATGCGTATGAGCAAAGTACATTAATTTCGTACTGTTTGAACTTGAAGTGTAATCGGACGATCGGTTTATATGGGAGCAATATCAGGTTATGGACCAATTTGGAACCTAAGTTAGGCTAGGTTAGGTGGGAGGGCACGCGATAACTAGCCGCTTCACTCATAGACCTTAGTTCCATTGTGTTCACCGAAGATGTAAGTAGAGGATAGGAAGTAGATAAAAACAAGTACAAACACGTTAAGTTCGGTCGTGCCGAACTTTGGATATCCACCACCATGGTTATAATAATCATCCTATTTTATTTACTCGACTACCATATCCATAGTTATACCTAATAAACGGCTGGTCTGGATCATATTTGACTCAGGTCCCGAGAACCTTTATACAAGTCACAGTTTCAGCAAAATCAGGCAATAAATCCGCTTTTTATGGGATAAAGACCCTAAATTGGAAGAACCATCTATATGCCTGCTATATCTTAGAATAGTCTAATCTGAACCATAATTGGGTCATAAATAAAGCTTTTATGGGCTTCAAATCCTTAATTGGCAAATCGGTCTATATGACAGCTTTATCTAAATAAAGTCTGATCCGAACCATATTTGTGTTGGATGGGTGGAGTCATAAAACAACTCACTGCTTAAAATTTCAGCGAAATCGGGTAATAAATGCAGCTCTTATGGGTGTCAGACCCTATAACGGCAGATAGGTCTCTATGACAGCAATATCTAAATAAGTTCCGATTTGGCCCGTTCAAAAAACTTAACCGCGTGCAGAGGATCTGTGGCATGCAAGACGGATCTGTGGCGAATTTCAGTTTAATATTTAAAATTTTGAAGGCTGAAGTGTAATTACAACAGACGGACGGACAGATACACGGACATCAATAAATTGCCTTAGAATTTTACAACGATTTGAAATATATACACTTTGTAGGGTCGGTAATGGGTATTTCGATGTGTTGCAAATGAACCCCCTAACCTATGGTGGAGGGTATAAAGTGGATAAACATTCACCACAGAACAATACAAGACAGCAAATAAGGACAGAACAAGTAAAAAGGCGTTAAGTTCGGCCTGGCCGAACTTTGGATACCCACCACCTCGGGTATATATGTAAACCACCTTTCATCAAAATTCGGTGAAACTTTCATTCCTTATGCCCCATATCAGTTATTGGACCGATTTGGACCAAATACTAATAAGTACAGTAGCTATATCTTAAAATAAACCGATCTGAACCATATTCGACACGGATGTCGAATGCCTATCATAAGTCACTGTGTCAAATTTCAGTGAAATCGGACAATAAATGCCTCTTTCATAGGCCCAAAACCTTAAATTGAGGGATCGGTCTATATGGCAGCTATATACAAATCTGGACCGATCTGAGCAAAATTGAAGAAGGACGTCGAAGAGCCTAACCTAACTCACTGTCTCAAATTTCAGCGACATCGGACAATAAATGCGTCTTTTATGGCCCCAAAACCTAAAACCTAGATATCGGTCTATATGGCAGCTATATACAAATCTGAACCGATCTGTGCGATATTGCAGAAGTGTGTTAAGGGGCTTAATTTAACTCACTGTCTCAAATTTCGGCGACATCGGACAATAAATGAGCATTTTATGGGCCCAAAACCTTAAATCAAGAAATCGGTCTATATGGCAGCTATATCCAAATCTCAACCGATCTGAGCAATGGATATTTCGATGTGTTGCAAACGGAATGACAAAATGAATATACCCCCATAGATCGCCTTAAAATGTTATAACGATCAAAAATATATACATTATGGGGTCTTAGATCAATATTTCGAAGTGTTACAAACTGAATGTATACCCCATCCTATGGTGGTGGGTATAGCAACTCACCGCAAGTGAACTAGTTCAGACCTATGCTTAGAATAGGCCCTCCAGAATGACAGGAGAGCTAGGTTAGTTTAGGTTAGGTTGAAAAGAGGGTGCGGATATTAATCAGCCCCATGCCACTTTGGACATACACCTACGCCACTAATCGGTTTGTTTTGCGCTCTAAATACAAGAAATCCAGGCTCGTAAAGAGGTGTTCACCCATTATCCTGTGTCTTCTCCTCGCAATTGCGTGTACAGTGACACAACATTTGCTCGACCGTCTCTAATTCCTCCTCGTCATCTTTCATGCAGTAGAAGTCTGTCTTTCCTTTCGCCCAGCGCGACGTCAAAGACCTGACATTGCAATGATCAATTAGGACTCCATGAGCAGTCCTTGCTTTTTAAGTCCCAGGCCAAGCGAAGTCCTGTGTTGCGAAATACTCGGCCACAAGGCCTTTGACACTCTTGTTGCACCAGCCCATGGCTTATTCGCACATTCATCGTAAAAGGCGTCCAGCCTACCAAGAAGCTCGCACAAAGAAGATTTGATTGATTTCATAGCAAGAACTGCGGCAATTAGCGACCCTTTCTTGGTCAGCTCGTCGGCCGCTGCGTTTGCCGCCACACCTTAATGGCCAGGGACGCAGAAGAGCCTGACAGCCTTTCTCATGGTTCAAAGGAGCTCTTAGCATCCACAAAGCAGTTTTGCCCTCACGTGTCCCCACGTCTCAGCCTTCAGCGCGGCTTTACTGTCCACGTATATTGTGACAGTCTGATCGGGCCGCCGCTCTCGCATCAACATTGTCTACAGTGCCTTCAGGATGGCCAAGATCTCCGCCTGAAAGAAGTTTTACCCTTAGGGAAGTCTATAAGATTCCCAGTGGCCCCATTAAATTTAGACCCATCCGTGTATACAGAGGGTCCCAGAAAAGGCGGGATGCCCCCACACAAGACATTACTTTTCGGGAAAACGACTTCCAATCCATCAACATGGAAGAACTCCCCTTGTTTATAATAAGTCGAGCTGGATATAGCATGGCACCACGCGGCATCGCCATCCCCCCGCTGAACAGAAGAATGACCGAAATTAGAGAAACGCTATGTACCTGAGTAACTCAGTCTTATGGTTGTCTTTGTTATTGCACACCCAACATATACATAGGTGCAAAGGCATTAGATCGCGAATGGCATTCAGCGTCTCTTTCGGTGCACTTCTCCTTGCCACAGAAATTAGTACCTTGTACCTTCTCCATCGCACACAGTTGTTAAGAGCTCTATGCCGTACTGGACAACCATAGGTGAGAACTGGCCGGACGACCGCCATTTCCACCAGAGCGCCATGTATAGACCACAACGTTATGTCCAAGAAGGCCGCCAAATTGAAGACGCCCACTTAATTGCCCTCGATATTGCCAACCACATCATAAAGGGCACTGTCAACTAAACGACCCTTAGTGTATGCAAGTTGCATACCAGTGAAGAATATAGACGTCCCTTATGCATATGTCTTCAAAATTAAGGATGAGAGATTTATTGGCCTTAGGGATTTGCACCCTATACAGCATGGCTGTTGAAAGTCATAGCAAAACTTTACGCGCAAAATTTCATCCAAATCGGTTAATAATTACTCTAGAGACTCAATATGTAAAATCGGAAGATCGCTTTATATGTCAGCTACATAGCATTATGGATCGGTTTTAGCGGACGCTCCCCCTTACCTTAATTTTCAGAAACGTCAGATCTCAGAGAGGGGTGGTGCGACTTAAGCGAAATTTTATGTACTCTCATATAGTACCCTAAAATTAAAAATTTGGTATCCAAATTTCGGATGGGGTACCTAGGGGGTCCGCCCCACCCTAAAACCTACCAAATATATATATTTAGACCAATCACGACAATATGGGACTCAAATTAAAGGTATTTAGGATAAGAAAACGTATCTGATATCCAATTGTCGGACCAAGTGTTAGGGGGACCACCCCAAACCCCAAAACACCCCTAAATCGGTCATATTTACCGACCTTGGCAATATGGGACTCAAATGAAAGGTATTTGCGAGTAGAACACGAATTTGATATCCAAATTTGGGACCACGTTTCTAGGGGTCCAGTCCTTCCCCAAAACACCCCCAAACAGGACTTATTTACTGACCATGACAATATGGGGTTTAAATAAAAGGTATTTGAGTGTAGAATTTGAATCTGATATCCAAATATGGGACCAAGTGTTTGGAAGGCCGCCTCTCCCCAAAAACATCTCCCAAAGAGGACAAATTTAAGACCATAGCAATATGGGGCTCAAACGAAAGGTCTTTGGGAATAGAGCACGAATCTGATATCAATATTCGGGAAAAGTGTCTATGGGGCCACTCCACCCCCACGCCACAGCCCAAATAGGACGTATTTGCTGACTATTGCAATATGAGGCTCAAATAAGAGGGTTTTTAGAGCATAACACGAATCCGATATATATTTTCAAGGCCAACTTACTGAGTGGCCGCCCATCCCCTCAATAGCTGTGCCAAATAAGGTTCAAATCGGTTCAGAACCTGATATAGCTGCCATATAAACCGATCTGGGATCTTGACTTCTTGAGTCTCTAGAGGTCGCAACAATTATCCGATGTGCCTGAAATTTTGTACGACGGATGCTCTCATGACCATCAACATTCGTGTTTATTATGGTCTGAATCGGTCTAAAGCCTGATAGAGCTACCATAGGATCGCATTTATCAAGTTCTTTGAATTACTTTTTCAAATATATAAGAGCTTTATAAAAATATTGGCCGCTATGGACAGTACTTGTCAAGTCATAGAATAATATCACCTCGAAAATTTCTGGCAAATTAAAAAATAATTGCACCCTCAATGGACTCAGTAAGTCAAATTGGTAGATCAGTTTATATGACGGATATATCAGGTTATGGGCAGATTTAGATCATACTTTGCACAGTTGTTGGAAGTCAAAACGACACATGCAAAATTTCTGCCAAATCGCATAAGAATTTCGCCCCTTAGAAGCTCAAGAAACCAAGACCCATGATCGGTTTATTTGGCAGTTATATCAAAACATAGACCGATTTGGCCCATTTACAATCCCAATCGATCTACACTAAATAGAAGTAGTTGTGCAAAATTTCAAGCGCCTATCTTTACTTCGTCGTAAGATAGCATGCTTTCGACAGACAGGCGGACGGACATGGCTCAATCAAGAATATATATACTTTATGGGGTGTTGGACGAATCAACTGGAATTTCTGGTCGAACTACACATTTTATCACAGCCACAGTAGTGGTGAAGGCTACAGTTTGTGCTTTTGTTATAAATTCCACATACATATGTACTTAGTTTCCCAATTTCATGATAGGACTCAAGTGGATTCCTTATAAAGCATGATATCCAAATGTGGACGCCGTGGCGGCACTTTTAACCCATCCCCATAATATTTTGTATTGGTTGTATTGTACAATTTATTGATTAATATTTTCGTGAAAAATGGCAACTTTCTAAAACATATGTTTTAAGTCTGAAGCCGCCACGGTATTTAGTTTTTATATCTTCCACCATAGGATGGAGGTAAGAGTGTCCCAAAAAGTGTTGTTTTTATACCCTCCACCATAGGATGGGGGTATACTAATTTTGCCATTCTGTTTGTAACTACTCGAAATATAGTATATATATATATTAAGAATATATATATATTTTTTTATAGTCGCGACATTTTAAGACGATCTAGCCATGTCCGTCCGTCCGTCCGTCCGTCTGTCTGTCGAAAGCACGCTAACTTTCGAAGGAGTAAAGCTAGCCGCTTGAAATTTTGCACAAATACTTCTTATTAGTGTAGGTCGGTTGGTATTGTAAATGGGCCATATCGGTCCATGTTTTGATATAGCTGCCATATAAACCGATCTTGGGTCTTGACTTCTTGAGCCTGTAGAGTGCGCAATTCTTATCCGATTGGGATGAACGTTTGCACGACGTGTTCTGTTATGATATCCAACAACTGTGCCAAGTATGGTTCAAATCGGTTTATAACCTGATATAGCTGTCGTATAAACCGATCTTGGGTCTTGACTTCTTGGGCCTCTAGAGTGCGCAATTCTTATCCGATTGGAATGGAATTTCGCGCGACGTGTTTTGTTATGATACCCAACAACTGTGTCAAGTATGGTTCAAATCGGTTCATAACCTGATATAGCTGCCATATAAACCGATCTGGGGTCTTGACTTCTTGAGCCTCTAGAGGACGCAATTATTATCTAATTTGAATTAATTTTGGCACGCTGTAGTTTGTTATGATATCCAACAACTGTGCCAAATATGGTTCAAATCGGTTCATAACCTTATATAGCTGTCATATAAACCGATCTGGGGTCTTGACTTCTTGAGCCTCTAGAGTGCGCAATTCTTATCCGATTGGAATGAAATTTTGCACGACGTGTTTCGTTATTATATCCAACAACTGTGCCAAGTATGGTTCAAATCGGTCCATAACCTGATATAGCTGCCATATAAACCGATCTGGGATCTTGACTTCTTGAGCTTCTAGAGGTCGCAATTATTATCCGATTTGCCTTAAATTTTGTACTACGGATTCTCTCATGACCATCAACATACGTGTTTATTATGGTCTGAATCGGTCTATAGCCCAATACAGCCCCATTTAAATCGATCTCTCTATTTTACTTCTTGAGCCCACAAAGGGCGCAATTCTTATTCGAATTGGCTGACATTTTACACAGGTCTCCAACATATAATTTAATTGTGGTCCAAACCGGACCATATCTTGATATCGCTCTAATAGCAGAGCAAATCTTTTCTTATATCCTTTTTTTTGCCTAAGAAGAGATGCCGGGAAAAGAACTCGACAAATGCGATCCATGGTGGAGGGTATAAAAGATTCGGCCCGGCGGAACTTAGCACGCTTTTACTTATTTTAATTTCACGTGGGATTTCAGACATGGTGTCAAAGAGAAAGATGCTCAGTATGCTTTGACATTTCATCATGAATAGACTTACTAACGAGCAACGCTTGCAAATCATTGAATTTTATTACCAAAATCAGTGTTCGGTTCGAAATGTGTTCATTCACCGTAACGTTGCGTCCAACAGCATCTTTGAAAAAATACGGTCCAATGATTCCACCAGCGTACAAACTACACCAAGCAGTGCATTTTTCGGGATGCATGGGCAGTTCTTGAACGGCTTCTGGTTGCTCTTCGCTCCAAATGCGGCAATTTTGCTTATTTACGTAGCCATTCAACCAGAAATGAGCCTCATCGCTGAACAAAATTTGTCAAAATTTGAACACATTTCGAACCGAACACTGATTTTGGTAATAAAATTCAATGATTTGCAAGCGTTGCTCGTTAGTAAGTCTATTCATGATGAAATGTCAAAGCATACTGAGCATCTTTCTCTTTGACACCATGTCTGAAATCCCACGTGATCTGTCAAATACTAATGCATGAAAATCCTAACCTCAAAAAAATCACCCTTTATATTCACCTCCTGCTTTCATTATAAATGTCTTAAGTGTCTTTTAAAAATTCAGAATATAATAAATACAATAATTTAATAAAATCAAGTCGTTTAAAGAGCGATGGGTCTATATGTTATATATTTATACATATTTAAAATTTAATATATATCTCAAATCCCAATGACAACATGAGAATGTCTATTAATTCGTACAAATTCGTTAACAATTCAACTAAAGTCACCGCTGACTTTCCAATCATGATCTGCTTTTTATCAGTGTTCGTGGGGGGAGGGACATTTCATCTCTCTAGTTCGCAACAATACTTTCTTCTTTTTCTTCGGAGTTATTGTTTGTAATTGATCAATCGATCATATCGCACAATGACAGTTTCTGTGACAGTTTTTTTGTTCAATTGAAAATTTTTTTTTTTTTCGGTATGTCTGATCACTTTAAGCAGAAATAGCTATAAACAACAATAAAGAATGGTAAACGAAAAGCAAAAAGAAAAAATGTAAAATAATGATACTGAAATGAAGAAAACTACAAATCTAACGACATAAATTAATTCATTACACATTTTTTATAACACAAAACAGCAATCAAAAAATTTTATTCACATCAATTCAGTTTTCAATTCACATATTTTCTGTTCAAAAAAGGGGTTTTAAAGACATAACAATAAAATAGTAAAAATGCCTGAAAATTTTGATGGTACCTATGGTCGGAACGACTATTTTATACGCTTTACCATGATGGGGTTTCTTCTGCTATATTTATACCATTTGCGATTTCGTTTGCAACACATCCAAATATTGATTTGCGATACTAAAATGTATATAGATTTCTGTTCGTCATGATATCCAATTCGTCTGAATTTTTTCATATTGATTTCGTCCAACATATACACCAAGTACTGTTTGAATCGGTCCATAACCTGAAATAGCTCTCAGATAAACCGATATCCGGGTTTTACTGTTTAACTATAAGACTGCTCCTATGACCAATACCAATATCAATGCCAAGTATGGTCTGAATCAGCCTCTAACCTTATGTAGCTCCCATATAAACCACTCTTCCGTCTGTAATTTGAAGCTCTACAGGGCGTAGTTCCTATCAATGGATTTTTGAGCTTGACCTAACTAAGGCAAACCGCGCAAAGAACGTGAAATGAAATCCATGTTGGAGGTTATGTAAGCTTCCGCCATGCCGAGCATAGTCCGCACCACCATAGGATAAGGGTATACTAATCTAGTCATTCAGTTTGTAACACCTCGAAATATTTGTCTAAGACTCCATAAAGTATATATATTCTTGATCGTCTTGACATTCTGAGTCGATCTAGCCATGTCCGTCCGTCCATCTGTCGAAATCACGATAGCGGTCGAACTTGTAGAGCTAGTGACTTGAAATTTTGCACAGATACTTAAAATTGATGAGGGTCGTTGGGAATTGCAAACGGGCCATATCGGTTCAGATTTAGATGTAGCTCCCATATAAACTGATCTGCCGATTTGACTTCTTGAGCCCCTAGAAGACGCAATTTTCATCCGATTTCTTTCTTTCAACAATTGTGTTAAGTACGGTCCAAATCGGACTATATAACCTGATATTGATTGATTTATTAACCGATCTCCTGATTTGATGTCTTGAGCGCTCACAAGGCACAGTATTCTTCCGATTTGGCTGAAATTTTGCACGCGGTGTTTTGCTACGACTTCCAACAACTGTGCTAAGTACGGTTCAAATCGGTCTATAACCTGATATAATCGATCTCCCGATATGAGTTCTTAAGCCCTAACGAGCCGCAATTTTGATCGAATTGGCTGAAATTTTGCATGTGGTGTTCTATTACGACTTCCAACAATTGTGACGATTACAAATCCAAATCTGTCTATATAGCTCCCATGCAATCCTGTCTCTCAATCAACCTTGTTCTGCTTCTAGAAGCTTTAACTTTTGCTGGTTTGACAGAAGTTTGGTATGTAGAATAAAATGATGCGCTTCAACTAAATTTATTTTGTATACATTTTTAGCAGAATCCATGGTGGTGGGTTCCCAAGATTTGGGAACCCGGCCGAACTTACAATAGTTTGCTTGTTCTTTAATCATACCGTACACCACCTCTGTGGTACAGGGAATTATAACTTTGTGCATTTGTTTGCAACGCTAAGAAGGAGAAGAGCTAGACCCATTATTAATTACACCGATCGGCTTACAATCGCCTTCTGATTTGATTTAGCTATGTCGGTGTGTCCGTCTGTCTGTCCGTGTATTCTTATGATTAAGGTGCCGGTCGCATTTGTTCTCCGACTGTCATAAAATATTGCACAAGTCACTTTTTTGGTCCAAGGACGAACGCTATTGATTTTGAAGAAAATCGGCTCAGATTTAGTTATAGGTCTCATATATATCTTTCTTCAGATATGGCCTTTGGAGGCTGTAAAAGCCACAATTTTGGTCCTATCTCTACAAAATTTTGCCTAAGGTCTCATTCGCCATCCTAACATGTGGCAAAACTTGATGAAAATTGGTTCAGATTTAAATACAGCTTCCATATATATCTTTCATACGATACGACCTTTAAATGCTGTAGAAGCCACAATTTTGGTCCTATCTTTACAAAATTTTGCGTTAGGCGATTAATTTGACTTCCATATATATATATACATATATATATATATATATATATACATATATATATATATATATATATATATATATACATATATATATATATATATATATATATATATATATATATATATATATATATATATATATATATATATATATATATATATATATATATATATATATATATATATATATATATATATATATATATATATATATATATATATACGACACAGATATCGAAAATACTAACATAAGTCACGGTGTCAAATTGCAGCATCGGTTTATGCCTTTTATGGGCCCAAAACCTTAAATCGAGAAATTGGTCTATATGGCAGCTATATTCAAATCTGAACCGCTTTTGGATAAATTGAAGAACGATATCAAAGGGGCTCGCACAATTTACCGTCCCAAATTTCGGCGAAATCGGACAATAAATGCGTCATATTTGGGCCCAAAACCTTATATCGAGAGATCGGTCTATATGACAGCTATATCCAAATTTAGACCGATCTGGGCCAAATCGAAGAGGGATGTTAAAGGGCTCAATAAAACTTGCTGTTAAAAATTTTCGCGAAATCGGACTATAATGCGCCTATTATGGGCCAAAAACTTCAAATCGATAGATCGGTCTATTTGGCAGATATATCCAAATCTTGAAGAATGTTGTCGAGTTGCCTAGTACAACTCAGTGTTCCAAATTGCAGCGAAATCAGACAATAAATGCGTCTTTTAGGGGTTCAAGAATTTAAATCGAGAGATCGGTCTATATGGCAGCTATATCCAAATCTGGACTGATCTAGGCCATATTGCAGAAAGATATCGAGGGTCCTAAGACAACTCACTGTCCCAAATTTCAGCGACATCGGACAAAAAATTCCCCTTTTATGGGCCCAAAACCTTAAATCCAGAAATCGGTCTATATGGCAGCTATATACAAATCTGAACCAATGTGGGCCAAATTGAAGAAGGATGTCGACTGGCCTTACACAACTCACTGTCTCAAATTTCGGCAAAATCAGATGATAAATGTGGCTTCTATTGGCCTAAGACCTTGAATCGGCTGATGGGTCTATATGGGGGCTATATCAAGCTATTGTCCTATATAGTCCATCTTCGAACTTAACCTGCTAATGGACTAAAAAAGAATTTGTGCACAGTTTCAGCTCAATATCTCTATTTTTGAAGACTGTAGCGTGATTTCAACAGACAGACGGATCGACATGTCTAGATCGCCTAAAATTTTAACGACGATCAAGAATATTTATTCTAAATAGCGTCGGAAATGGATATTTCGATGTGTTGCAAAAAGATTGACAAAATGAATATACCCCCATCCTAAGGTGGTGGGTATAAAAATGTGTTAAGTTCGGCTTCTTGGATCTTGACTTCTTAAATCACTAGAGGGCGCAATTCTTATCCAATTTGGCTGAAATTTTTCACGAAGTATTTTGTTATGACTTCCAACAATTGTTTTAAATATGGCCTAAATCGGGTTATAACCTGATACAGCTGCCATATAAACCGATCTGGGATCTTGACTTCTTGAGCCACAAGAAAGCGCAATTATTATCCGATTTTGCTTAAAGGTTGTACAACGCCTTATCCCATGACCTTTAACATACGCGTCAAATATGGTCTGAATCGGTCTATAGGCTAATACATCTCCCATATAAACCGATCTCCCTATTTTACTTCTTGAGCCCATAAAAGACGCAATTCCTTTTCGAATTGGCTGAAAATTTTTTCCAACATTCAATTCTATTATGGTCTGAATGGAACCATAACTTGATATAGCTCCAATACCATAGCAATCCGTTTCTTTTGTCCTTTGTTTGCCTAAAAAGAGATACCGGGAAAAGAACTCGACAAATGCGATCCATGGTGGAGGGTATATAAGATTTGGCCCGGCCGAACGTAGCACGCTTTTAATTGTTTTTGTTTGCTTAATAAAGCCATAACTTTGTTAGCCACTATTTCTGTCATTGGTGTTTGGGACATTGTTTCTGCCACAAAATTGAGAACAAACATTGAAGAATATTACCCCCCCTTTAATCGGTAAATAAGTTGGGTGGTTATATCTTAACATTTAAAAGGAAAAACTGTATTGTATTTCTATTAACAAGTTGTCATTGTTGTTGTCATAGTCATCGCCTTGCTTTGTTTTCCCGCTGTGTTTTTATACCCACCACTACGAAGGATGGGGGTATATCCATTTTGTCATTCCGTTTGCAACACAGCGAAATATCCATTTCCGACCCTATAAAGTATATATATTCTTGATCAGCGTAAAAATCTAAGACGATCTAGACATGTCCGTCCGTCTGTCCGTCTGTCTGTTGAAATCATGCTACAGTCTTCAAAAATAGAGATATTGAGCTGAAATTTTGCACATATTCTTTTTTTGTCCATAAGCAGGTTAAGTTCGAAGATGGGCTATATCGGACTATATCTTGATATAGATCGATCGGCCGATTTAGGGTCTTGGGCCAATAAAAGTCACATTTATTATCCGATTTTGCTGAAATTTGGGACAGTGAGTTGTGTTAGGCCCTTCGACATCATTCGTCAATTTGGCTCAGATCGGTCCAGATTTGGGTATAGTTGCCATATAGACCGATCCTCCGATTAAGGGTCTTGGCCCATAAAAGGCGCATTTATTGTCCGATGTCGCCGAAATTTGCGACAGTGAGTTGTGTTAGGCCCTTCGATATTCTTCTTAAATTTCACTCAGATCGGTCCAGATTTGGATATAGCTGCCATATAGACCAATCTCTCGATTTAATATTTTGGGCCCATAAAAGGCGCATTTATTGTCCGATGATGCCGAAATTTGGGACAAAGAGTTAAGTTTAGCCCCCCCACATATTTCTGCAATTTGGTCTAGATCGATCAAGATTTGCATATAGCTGCCATATAGACCGATTTCACTGAAATTTAACACATTGACTTATGTTAGGCTTTTCGACATCCGTATATGGTTCAGATCGGTTTATTTTTAGATATAGCTACTAAAAAGACCAATATTTTGTTATACATAATGAACATTGACTTGTACTTATTAGTATTTGGTCCAAATAGGATTATATTGCGATATTACTGCTATGGGACATAAGGGGTGCAATTTTCACTGGATTTTGATGAAAGGTGGTTTACGTATATACCCGAGGTGGTGGGTATCCAAAGTTCGGCCTGGCCGAACTTAACGCCTTTTTACTTGTTTCTCTCTCTCTCTAACTTTGCTATTTTTATTACCAGATTTCAATATTTACAAATTTACAAGTACGTGTTGGTTTGGCGTTTGTTTAAAGTCTCTTGAGAGTTTTTCTCCATGAAGTGTTAGTTTGAAGTTTAAACTACGTTGGAAAACTTTTAAAAGGCCCACAAAAAACAAGACTTGTTTATTACTTTTTTATACCCTACACCACTACTGTGGTACAGGGTATTTTAACTTAGTGCATTTGTTTGTAACACCCAAAAGGAAGAGAGATAGACCCATTGATAAGCATACCGATCGACTCAGAATCACTTTCTGAATCGATTTAGCTATGTCCGTCTATCTGTCTGGCCGTCCGTCTGTCTGTCCGTCTGTCCAAGTTAACTACAGGTCGCAATTTTCATCCGATCGTCTTCAAATTTGGTATGGGAATGTTTTTCGGCCTTGCGACGAAGCCTACTGAAATTGGAAGAAAAAGGTTCAGATTTGGATATAGCTCTCATACATATGTTCGTCCGATTTGCAGTAAAACAGCAATAAAATGGTCATTTGTTAACCGATTCTCTCGAAATTTGGCAGGAAGGATTTTCTTATATGACTCTCAATATTACTGGTGAATTTTGTAGATATCGGTTCAGCTTTTGGATATAGCTCCTATATATATGTTCGACCGATTTGCAGTAATACAGCAATAAAATGGTCATTTGTTAACCGATTCTCTCGAAATTTGGCAGGAAGGATTTTCTTATATGGCTCTCGATATTATTGGTGAATTTTGTAGACATCGGTTCAGCTTTTGGATATAGCTCCTATATATATGTTCGTCCGATTTGCAGTAAAACAGCAATAAAATGGTCATTTGTTAACCGATTCTCTCGAAATTTGGAAACGAAACTCTCGATATAACTGGTGAATTTCCTAGAAATCGGTTCAGATTTAGATATAGCTCCCATCTATATGTTCGCCACATTATGGGTAATTTTTTTGTTATTTGCCAATCGCAGTTATTAAATTTTGAACATATTTGCTTTGCTCGAAATTTGATACAATAATTTTAATAACCTATCAGAATACATCCACCGAGGTCCATCAATATTGGTTTAGAATTAGATATAGCCCCCTTTTGTATTTATAGGGTAGGTGTAGGATATTATAAAGTCGGCACCGCCCGACTTTTGCCTTTCCTTACTGGTTTTTGTGTGTTTTGGTTGATGTCAAATGTCTTGTTTTCCATGGAATGTGTTTGGAATATTGAATTAGTTCCTTAAAAGTCTAAGAACTGCAGCTACTACCTATGGCCAACGGTGTGTTGGAGTGTTTTTTTTTTTAGAGGTTACATTTTCGAGTTTTATTATGTGCAACTATTTTTTATGCAACTACGTGAAAATGTTACATATTTTCCGAAAGAGAAGTTGATAAATTGCTTAATAAGGCCGCAGTGACTTTAAATAGGAGTACCAGAGGTACGAAGTTTGAAAGAAAAGAGGTCTTTAAAGATGATTATTTTATTTAAATTCTTAAAATAATTGCTTTGGTTTGTTTTTTAAATGTTCGTTTGATTTCTTTCTCTTTTCTCTAACAAAAATGGTTTTCAACCATTCCAAATTGCTAGCAAAATATATGTATCTCTTCTCGTTTACAAAATCTACATGCTTGCCTCATTAGCCTAACAAGGGGTCTGTCTGTCTGTCTGCATTATTGCGTTTAATTTGCAAACTCCAGGAAAAAGTCTTTGATGCAATCGCTTTCAACCGACAAAACGTCTGACAACCAGGTACGTATGAAATGTATCTCAACATTTTCTGCAGATCAATATCTGCCATTGTTTTCGAATTGTATGCGAGAGTGAATTTAGCGGATATTGATTACAAAGCCATGGCATTAACTGGCTGCATGCTTAGCTTTGTGACTAGAAAATTGTGGTACTTTTCGAAACTTTTAGTGCTATTTAAATTTGCTTTCATGTGGATATGCATTGGAGTTGCTATTTTGTCGATATTTAAATTTTTTGCTCATTTAAGCTACATTGGAGTTCATTGCTTGTGGAGACAGACGATGGATGGATCGATTGATCCGTTGATCTCTGGCTGTGGATGTTCCAATTTGAAAATATCTAAATAATTATATCTAATTGGAATAATTAGCATAAGTGAGGCTAGACCCACAGGTATTACAACAAGTAAAAAAGCGTTAAGTTCCGCCGGGCCGAACTTTGGATACCCACCACCTCGGGTATATATGTAAACCACCTTTCATCAAAATTCGGTGATAATTGCATATCTTATGTCACATAGCAGTTATATCGAAATATGATCCAATTTGAACCAAATGCTGATAAGTACAAGTCATTATTTAATTGTGTATAACAAAATATTGGTCTTTTTAGTAGTTATATCTAAAAATAAACCGATCTGAACTATATACGACACGGAAGTCGAAAAGCATAACACAAGTCAGTGTGTCAAATTTCAGTGCAATCGGATTAAAAATGCACCTTTTATGGGGCCAAGAATTTAAATCGAGAGATCGGTCTATATGGCAGCTATATGCAAATCTTGATCGATCTAGACCAAATTGCAGAAATATGTGGAGGGGCTTAACTTAACTCTTTGTCCCAAATTGCGGCAACATCGGACAATAAATGCGCTTTTTATGGCCCCAAAACCTAAAACCGAGAGATCGGTTTATATGGCAGCTATATCCAAATCTCGACCGATCTAAGCCAAATTGAGGGAGAATGTTGAAGTGCCTAACACAACTCACTGGCCCAAATTTCCGCAAAATCGGATAATAAAAGTGGCTTTTATGGGCCTAAGACCCTAAATTGGAGGATCGGTCTATATGATAGCTATATCCAAATCTGAACCGATCTGAGCCAAATTGACGGAAGATGTCGAAGGGCCTAAGACAACTGACTGTCTTAAATTTCAGCAAAATCGGATAATAAATGTGCCTTTTATGGGCCCAAGACCATAAATTGGAGGATCGGTGTATACGGCAGCTATATCCAAATCTGAACCGATCTGAGGCATATTAACGGAGGATGTCGAAGGACCTAAGGCAACTCACTGTCTTAAATTTCAGCAAAATCGGACAATAAATGTAGCTTTTATGGACCTGTGACCCTAAATCGGAGGATCGGTCTATATGGCAGCTATATCCAAATCTGGACCGATCTGGGCCAAATTGACGGAGTATGTCGAAGGGCATAACACAACTCACTGTTTCAAATTTCAGCAAGATCGGATGATAAATGTGGGTTTGATTGGCCTTAGACCCTAAATCGGCGGATCGGTCTATATGGGGGCTATATCAAGATATAGTCCGATTTAGTCCATCTTCCAACTTAACCTGCTTATGGACAAAAAAAAAAGTCTGTGCAAAGTTTCAGCTCAATATCTCTAGTTTTGAAGACTGTAGCGTGATTTCAACAGACAGACGGACAGACGGACAGACGGACGGACATGTCTAGATCGTCTTAGATTTTTATGCTGATCAAGAATATATATACTTTATAGGGTCGGAAATGGGTATTTCGATGTGTTGCAAACGGAATGACAAAATGAATATACCCCCATCCGTTGGTGGTGGGTATAAAAAGCGTTATCGAATTTATATGAAATGGTCCTTTTGCTTTGCTGGCCTTAAATTTCAAATATCAGCTCAGTTGCATACCTTGCCAACTGCTAATTAGCCGATTTTCATAGGCGTAGAAACTTTCCGAAGTAGAGCAAACAAGTTAAAGTGCTTCAAGTTCGACCGGTCCCTTTATACACACTTCACTTTGGATCGCATTGGACATTGGAGTTCTTTGAATGAATTTTTCGATTAAAGAGTTTTTCTGGGAACCATACCACTGGCAAAATTTCAGTCAAATAGGATAATAATTATGCACTGAAGAAGCTCAAGCATTCAAATCGGGAAGTTTGGAATATCTTTGGAACAAACAAATCTGTTTCATTGGCGAAGTACTACTTTTATAATAACTGCCCAGCAAAAACTTCAATTTCAAATTTCAATCTCAAAATTCAGCATGTTTGAAAAGGGAGATGAAGACTTGAAACCCTAGCCATCTTGAGGAATTCACTGATGAGACCTTAAGTAAATGTCCCACTTGAATGCGATTCCTCAATGAATCCTAATCAGAGTATAAACAAGAAAAAACGTGCTCTTTATATGGGACCTATATTAGGATATAGACTAATTTGGACCGTATTTGGCGCACTTATTGGAAGACGTAACAGAACACCGCATTCAAAATTTCAGCCAAATCGAACAGAAATTGCGGCTTGAAAGGGGCTCAAGGAGCCAAGTCGGAAGATCGGTTTATATGGCAGCTATAGAGACAAATTCAAATTATCGAGCGGAGAGTCTCAGTGAGAGGCCGGGCGGCACCAGAGTAGAATGCGAACTTGGCATAAAAATGGCAACCTAAGTGTCGAGGGGTCTCCCACCCCCCAAAAACACCACCCAACCGGTCACTGCTACCGCTTTGCTCCCCGGCACGGGTTAGCTGTGAGCACCACATAGGCTGGAATATTGAGGTCCGATCTGTTTGGTGTTCATTGCTGTCACGAGAAGCTTAGCTGCGAGCTACAGTGCTCGTCCACAGGTTGTGGATAGTGGAAAGTTCGAGCGGAGAGTCTCAGTGAGATGCCGGGCGGCACCGGTCATAAAAACCGCAAAGTTATTGGAATTCATAACAGAATGCCGAAAACGTGCAAAATGTCAGCCAAATCGGACAAAAAATGCGGCTTGTAAGGGCTCAAGAAGTCAAATCACAAGATCGGTTTATATGGGTGCTATATCAGGTTATAGACCGCTCTGAACCGTACTTGGCACAGCTATTGAAAGTCATAACAGAACACAATCTGCAAAAATTGCGGCTTCTAGGGGCTCAAGAAGTCAAATCAGGAGATAGGTTTATATGGGAGCTATATCTACATCTGAACCGATATGGCCGATTGGCAATTTTCAACGACCTACATCAATATTAAATATCTGTGCAAAATTTCAAGCGGCTAGCTCTAAGCGTTCGATCGCTATCGTGATTTCGACAGGCGGACGGACGGACGGGCATGGCTCGACTCACAACGTCGAGAGGATCAAGAATATATACTTTATGGGGTCTTAGACGAATATTTCGAGGTGTTACAAACTGAATGACTTAATTAGTATACCCTCATCCTATGGTGGTGATGGTAGAAAAAAGATTTTACTAATTAAAAACTTCTTCCATGAATTTATCATAAACAAAGTGACAACGTTTGTCACAAATAACTTTCGTTTAGGTGAGTATCGAGCAGTAGATGAATTTTAAAGCGACCGGATTAGAGCCCCAATTAGCACTATAATATGGGGTTGTAATTTGGTGGACGGCGCTTCAAAATCCACCTAATGTTCAATACTCAGCCGGATGCAAAGGATGGCTTGTTTGTGCATTACAGCCGCACGGAGGATGATACCATCTGATGCACTGAATTTAATGCTACACCTGCCTCTGAACATTTTGGCTAGACAAAATGCTGCTGTGAGGCTTAGTTAGCTTTCTCTTTGGTCATGCGGCGGCTACAGACACTGTGTTGTCCTTGATGCAGTGCGCGATGGATTACACACTACCTGAGCCGATTTTTGATAATAACTACTGTACCACTAGTCCTGATAGAATCGATTGGAACCAAAATATCCGTAGACCAGAAGTTACTTAGTACCACTGTTCCTGATAGAACAGATGGGAACCAGAATATCCGTAGAACAAAAGTTACTTAGCCTTCTTTAATGATGGCTCCAAACTAGACGACCAGGTGGGCTTTGGGATGTACTTTGAAGAACTAGGACTGGTCTGTGTATCAAGCGGAGATCCTAGCGATTAAAGAAGTGGGGGAATGGCTTATATATAATATCATAACGACGACTGTCATAAATATCTTCCCCGCTCTCGACTGTCGCAGATCTCTCAATGAGATGGTTGAACGGTTCAAAATTCACCTGTACTGGGTGTCGGGTCACAAAGATATCCCAGGGAATTGTAGAGCAGATGAGATTTCGAGACTTGAAACTACCTTACACATTCCAGGGGAACTGGAATCTGTGGGTATGCCTCTAGCTACATGTAAGTTAGGTTTTCAGGATAAGGCCCGAAGGGCTGCAAACGATAGATGGTCACAAAGGGGGGTTGTGAACATTCCAATATTATGTGGCCAAATCTTGCCATGAAGAGATCTACCGATTTGCTGTCGCTGGCTAGAACACACGTCTCAGTCATTGTGTTCGCCATGATAGGTCACTGTTCGATCGGAAAACATGCTGACAGACAGACAAGTAACGACTTTTGCAGAAGCTGTGAGAACATGTAGGAAGAAGAGACTATAGGACATTTGCCATGTGTTTGTCCCGCATTGGCAGTCAGAAGAAGTTCCACTTTAGGTTTTCATTTCTTTGAAAACTTGTCCGAATTAGGGGATGTGAACATTCGCAAGTTGTTGGGCTTATTAAAGAGGTGCCCTCGCTTCTATAGAGTTTGCTTAATCCAAAATAGCATCCCTTTGCCGATATCATTCTTCGCTTTATTTCAAAACTGGTGGCATTCGTTTCGGTTACGGCGGTGCCTAGGTAGATACATTTGCAGACTAATTCAAATCCTATGGTTTCCAAGTTTCTACATTTTCTTTATCCGCTCGGATGTACAAGCCTTGTGAGAGTTTATATCATCCATTTTGTCCTATATCCCTTTACTGCCAAAGCCGTTTTCCTTGATTCCCTTTCAATTCTTTTAAACGCTGCAGTTACTACTTCCGGTGACCGACCCATAATATCGATGTCGCTTGTATAATTTTCTCCAGCAGTTAATTAAAAAGATCACACGATAAGCTAGATATCTCCTTGTCTGAAACCTCGTTTGGCATTGAATGGTTCGGAGAGATTCTTTCCTATTCTTACTGAGGAACGTGTGTGTCAATTCGCAAGTGTCAATCTGCAGACTTATTCATTTTGCAGGGATACCAAACTTAGACATGTCTTGAAATAGCTCTGATTGGATAAGGCTGCCGAAAGCGGTTTTGTAGTCAACGAAGAGTTGACCTGACTTTTTCGGGTCTTCTCCAGTATTTGGCATTGTGTGAATATCGGGTTTATGGTGGATTTCGCAGGTCTAAAGCCGCATTTATGGGGCCCAATTATTTCATTGACTTTAGGTTTCAATCTTTCACACAGTACATTCGTGGGTATCTTGCGTGCGATGGGGAGGAGACTTATTCCTCTGTAGTTGGCACATACCTTCTTGCCTCCTTTCTTGTGTACGGGGCATAGTTCTTCTAGCCAGATCCCGCAGACAAATTATTGTATTCGCCCTATCAGCATGTCGCCTCTGATCTTAAATAGTTCAGCAGGCAACCCATCGGCTTCTGCTGCTTTGTTGTTCTTCAGTCGGGTCACTGACTGAAGAACAACAAGGCAGATTGGTTTTGCGGTATCTTCATCGCCACCATCGTGGGACAATAGCCGCTGGGTAAAATGTTATTTTCACATCCTTAGCACACTATATGTATCAATTACCAGATTTCCTTCTTTATCTCTGCAGGAGGATGTGCCTGCACCAAAGCCACAGATTTAATGTTCTTTAATAGAAAATCCGGACTTCTTTCTGACTCCTGTACATCTCAATTCGCTCACATTCACATCTTTCCATTTCCCCCTTCTTTCTGCGGAATAGATGTGTTTCCTCTCTCCTTTTCTCCCAATACCTCTCCTGCTACAGGGGTTGATTGCAGGGTTGCTCTCTGTGCCACATTCTTGGCTTCAGTTGCATTTCGACACTGTTGGTCGTACAACCTGTTTCTTGGGAGAGACTTCTGGTACTCAAGTACGGATTTTCGGCATTTTCCATTGAGTGGGCAATGGATTGCCACTGCGCCGTTATGTCATCAGAACAACAAGTCGTAAAGCAATTGGTTGGATAAGGCGAGTGTAGTATGCCGTTGATATCTCTTGTGTCAGCAAATAATAAGCATATACGGTACAGATGTTGTACAAACCGGTAGTTCCATCAACAACGAATTTGTGCTCGATTTTAATAAAGTTCTAATTGGGAACTTATCGACATCATTTGAGAAGAATGTAGATGGCTCATCGTAAAAATTGGTCAACATTTATTTTTTTAAACAATTACAAATTATAGCTGCTTTATGTCAGTTTTCAGTTTGTTTGCTTTAAATTTTATGGAATCAAAAGTCGTTAAAAATTAAAACCAACCAAGCGACCGACATAAACAATTACCTGTTGATATACTGTCTCCCAGTCGCGCAGGCGACCAAGCTGAAGGAAAACCTTACGCCTCATAAGCGCATCGCCTCCGGTCTTAAATAGTTCAGTTGCCAACCCATCGGCTCCTGTTGTCTTGTTGTTCTTCGGCCGGGATATAGCTATGTAGACCTCATTATAACAAGGCATTATACATTCTATAATATTATCAGGGATTCGTTCGTTGGAGTTTTTTTTTCCCGCTACTATCAGATACCAGCAGCTGTTATCAAGTAAATAGGTCATTCGGAGTTTTATGGTTGTATATGTTGTATTTGGGGCTTACGTTCAGTGACAGATCGTATGTTTCACGCTTCGCTTGCACAGGTTCGAGCCTTTGTTGCAACAAGGTAATGACTCGAATCAATGTATTAACTTCTCTTAAGCTAATGTATGCATTTCATATAAGTGCTTTCGTAATTTCTTCGAGATAAATAGAACCCCACACCTAAAGATTTCTGATAGTGACCCTCCTTTTACAAAAGGGGTCGCAATGCTTCAAAACATGGTTGGTGTGGCTTTAATTTTTTCATTGTATAAAATTTTCGATCATTAAGCTCATCTCGAAAGATAAATTAACATATAACAAGTAAAAGCGTGCTAAGTTCGGCCGGGCCGAATCTTATATACCCTCCACCATGGATCGCATTTGTCGAGTTCTTTTCCCGGCATCTCTTCTTAGGCAAAAAAAAAAAGGATATAAGAAAAGATTTGCTCTGCTATTAGAGCGATATCAAGATATGGTCCGGTTTGGACCACAATTAAATTATATGTTGGAGACCTGTGTAAAATGTCAGCCAATTCGAATAAGAATTGCGCCCTTTGTGGGCTCAAGAAGTAAAATAGAGAGATCGATTTATATGGGAGCTGTATCGGCCTATAGACCAATTCAGACCATAATAAACACATATGTTGAAGGTCATGAGAGGATCCGTCGTACAAAATTTCAGGCAAATCGGATAATAATTGCGACCTCTAGAGGCTCAAGAAGTCAAGATCCCAGATCGGTTTATATGGCAGCTATATCAGGTTATGAACCGACTTGTACTTTATTTGACATAGTTGTTGAAAGTAACAATAAAAAACGTCTTGCGAAATTTCAGTCAAATCGGATAGAAATTGAGCCCTCTAGAAGCTCAAGAAGTCAAGTCCCCAGATCTGTTTATATGGCAGCTATATCAGGTTATGAACCAATTTGAACCATATTTGGCACAGTTGTTGTATATCATAACAAAATACTACGTGCCAAAATTCATTCAAATTGGATAAGAATTGCGCACTCTAGAGGCTCAAGAAGTCAAGACCCAAGATCGGTTTATATGGCAGCTATATCAGGTTATGGACCGATTTGAACCATACTTGGCACAGTTGTTGGATATCGTAACAAAACACGTCGTGCAAAATTTCATTCCAATCGGATAAGAATTGCGCACTCTAGAGGGTCAAGAAGTCAAAACCCAAGATCGGTTTATATGGCAGCTATATCAGGTTATGAACCGATTTGAACCATACTTGGCACAGTTGTTGGATATAATAACAAAACACGTCGTGCAAAATTTCATTCCAAGCGGATAAGAATTGCGCACTCTAGAGGCTCAAGAAGTCAAGACCCCAGATCGGTTTATATGGCAGCTATATAAGGTTATGAACCGAGTTGAACCATACTTGATACAGTTGTTGGATATCATAACAAAACACGTCGTGCAAAATTTCATTTCAATCGGATAAGAATTGCGCACTCTAGAGGGTCAAGAAGTCAAGACCCAAGATCGGTTTATATGGCAGCTATATCAAAACATGGACCGATATGGCCCATTTACAATACCAACCGACCTACACTAATAAGAAGTATTTGTGCAAAATTTCAAGCGGCTAGCTTTACTCCTTCGGAAGTTAGCGTGATTTCGACATACGGACGGATGTACGGACGGACTGACAGACGGGGTCTCAGACGAATATTTCGAGTAGTTACAATCAGAATGACGAAATTAGTACACCCCCCATCTTATGGTGGAGGGTATAATAAGAGAAACATTTAAAAGCGTGCCAAGTTCAGCTGGGCCGAATCTTGGGAACCTACCACCTTGGGCATATATGTAAACCACCTTTCATCAAAATCCGGTGAAAAGTGCATACCTTATGTCCCATAGCAGTTATATCGAAATATGATCCGATTTATACCAAATACTAACAAGTACAAGTCATTGTTCAATTGTGTATAACAAAATATTGGTCTTTTTAGTAGCTATATCTAAAAATAAACCGATCTGAACTATATAGAACATGGATGTCGAAATGTCTAACATAAGTCAATGTGTGTGTCATTTCACTTAAATCGGATTAAAAATGCGCCTTTTTTGAAGCAAAGACTTTAAATCGAGATATCGGTCTATATGGCAGCTATTTGCAAATCTTGATCGATCTAGACCAAAGTGCAGAAATATGTGGAGGGGCTTAACTTAACTCTTTGTCCCAAATTTCGACAACATCGGACAGTAAATGCGCCTTTTATGTGCCCAAAATATTAAATCGAGAGACCGGTCTATATGGCAGCTATATCCAAATCTGGACCGATCTGAGTGAAGTTGAAGCAGGATGTCGAAGGGCCTAACACAACTCACTGTCGCAAATTTCGGCGACATCGGACAATAAATGCGCCTTTTATGGGCCCAAAACCTTAGATCAAGGGATCGGTCTATATGGCAGCTATATCCAAATCTGATTCGATCAGGGTCAAATTGAAGAAAGATGTTCAAGGGCCTAAGACAACTCCCTGTCCCAAATTTCAGCACAAGCGGATAATAAATGTAGATTTTATGGGCCTAAGACCCTAAGTCGGAGGATCGGTCTATATGGAAGCTATACCCAAATCTGGATCAATCTGAGTCAAATTGATGAAGGGTTTCAAAGGGTCTAACACCACTCACTGTCCCAAATTTCAGCAAAATCTGATAATAAATGTGGCTTTTATGGGCCTAAGACCTTAAATCAGAGGATCGGTCTATATGGCAGCTATATCCAAATCTGGACCGATTTGAGCCAAATTGACGAAGGACGTCGAAGGCCCCAACACAAGTCACTGTCCCAAATTTTAGCGAAATAGGATAATAAATGTGGCTTTTATTGGCATAAAACCCTAAATCGGCGGATCGGTCTTCTGCCAAACCATCAAAAACTAAAGCTTCTACGAGCCGAACAGAGACCGGCTTATATGGGAGCTATATCAGGTTCTAGACTGATTAAAACCGTACTTAGCACAGTTGTTGGAGGTCGAAACAGAACATCAAATGCAAGATTTCAGCCAAATCCGACAACAATTGCGGCTTGCAAGGGCTCAAGAAGTCAAATCGGGAGACCAGTTTATATGGGAGCTATATTAGGTTATAGACCGGTTTGGGCCGTACTTGGCACAGGTGTTGAAAGTCATGCAAAATTTCAGCCAAATCGTGCAAAAATTTAGGCTTCCAGGGGCTTACGAAATCAAATCGGCAGATCGGTTTGAATGGGATCTAAATATACCGACTTGCACCGTACTTGGCACAGTTGTTGGAAGTCATAAAAGAATGCTACATGCAACTTCAGCCAAATCGGAAGAAAATTGCGGCTTCCAGGGACTCAAGAAGTCAAATCGGGAGATCGGTTTATATGGGAGCTATATCAGGTTATAGACCAATTTGGACCGTACTAGGCACAGCTATTGGAAGTAGTAATAGAATGCTACATGCTATTGGGTTGCCCAAAAAGTAATTGCGGTTTTTTCATATAGTCACAGCTTGTGACTCTGTAATTGCATTCTTTCTTCTGTCAGTTATCAGCTGTTACTTTTAGCTTGCTTTAGAAAAAACGTATAAGAATTTTGATTAAAGTTCATTCTAAGTTTTATTAAAAATGCCTGTCCGTCCGTCTGTTGCAATTACTCTACAGAGATATTGAGCTGAAATTTGGCACAGATACGTCTTTTTGATGCACGCTGGTTATGTTCGTGAACGGGCGAAATCGGACCATATTTGGATATAGCTCCTATATAGACCGATCTGCCGGTATAAGGTTCAATGCCTATAAATGCTTTATTGATTTATCCGATTTCGTTGAAATTAAAAACAGTGAGTAGTTTTAGGCCTCCCGACATCTGACCCAAATATGGTTCAGATGTCGGGAGGCCACCGTAGGGCAGAGGTAAGGGTGACTGCCTATGACGCTGAACGCCTGGGTTCGAAACCTGGGTTCGAAACCTGGGAGACCATCAGGGAAACATTTCAACGGTGGTTTTCCCCTCCTAATGCTGGCAACATTTGTGTGGAACTATGCCTTCTAAAAACTTTTCTCCCAACTCGGACTCGGCTATAAAAAGGAGGACTGGGCTATAAAAAGGAAGTCCCGTATCATTGAGCTTAAAAACTTGAATCGGACTGCACACATTGTTACGTGAGAAGTTTGTTAATGCTCCTTAGTGGAATGTTCATGGGCAAAATTGCATTTTGCAGCAATCAATCGGGAATTGCTTGAGGTATCAACAGTCTCAAGAAGTCATATCGGGATATCGGTATTTAGGGGGGCCTATATAACCATATAGACCGATTCGGACAAAACTTGGCACTGATGTTGTAAGTCATAAGGTAGGTTTTCGGATCAAATTTCAACCAAATCAGGTGACAATTTAGGCTTCTAGACCGACTTTGCATGGATCGTGTAAGGCATAACACAAGCCTTAGTTCCAAATTTTAACCAAATATGAGGAGAATTGAGGCTTCTGGGGGCTCAAGAATTCAAATCCATGGATCGGTTTATATGGGGGCTATATCTGTTTATAGACCTACTAGGATCGTACTAGGATCGAACTTTGACAGCCTCTATTAAACCGGAAGAAATCGGTCTATAAGCTGTTGTAGCTCCCATATCAATCGATCTGTCGAATTTACGTCTGGGTCACCCGGACGCCACAATTTTGTCCGATTTGGCTAAAATTTTGCACATTCTGTTCTGTTACGACTTCCAATTGCTGTGCCAAATATGGTCCAATTCGGTCTTTAACCTGATGTAGCTCCCGTTTACACGGATCTCTCGATTATCTTTGTTCGCTGACTAGAAGCTTCCATTTTTGCCTGGTTTGAAAGAAACTTCGTACGTAGAGTAAAATTATACCTTGAACTAATTTTGTTTTGGGTACATTTTTCGTGGAATCCATGATAATGGGTTTCAAAGATTCGGCCCGGCCGAACATAGCACATTTTTTTCTGTGGGTTATTTACGAGTATAATTTTCCCGGTTGTTTTGGTAATTGAAAACACTTTGCAAAACTCATTTCGTATTCTTTGTATATAAAATTGATTTTTTTGATCTCATAAAATCGGACTATAGTAATATATAGCTATTAAATAGATCGATCTCCTTACTTAAAGAAATGGGGCAATAAATTGAGCATTTTTCATCCGAATTCGGCGAAATTTAACACAGTGGCACATTGAGTTTTGGTACACCCTTACCTATTCCTGTGAAATGTGGTACAGATAAGAAAATATATCGATATAGCTGGCATATAAACCAATTTACCGATTTCCCGATATGGTGTATTTTGAAATTTCGATGAAATTTGAAATAGTGAGTTTTGGTGGACCTCTTCACCTTTTTGTCGATTGTGGCCCAGACCAAACCGAATCTTGGGCACCTACCACAATGGATTCCGCCTTAAATGTGCCCTTATTAACTGAGTTTGTATTTGAATTATTTTGTAGTAGCAATCAATCAGGCCACTGTAGCGCAGCGGTTAGTATGTCCGCCTATGACGCTGATTGTCTGGTTTCAAATCCTGGCGAGACCATCAGAAATAATTTACAACCGTGGTTTTCCCCTCCTAGTGCTGGCAACATTTGAGAGGTACTATGCCATGTAAAAACTTCTCTTCAAAGAGTTGTCGCACTGCGGCATGCCGTACGGACTCGGCTATAAAAAGGAGACCCCTTGTCATTGAACTTAAATTTTGATCGGACAGCTCTCATTGACATGTTCCATAGTGGAATGTTCATTTGAAAAATTTGCAATGGTTCAGACCGGATTATATTTAGATCTAGCTGCCATATAGACCGATCTGCCGATAAAGGTTCTGGAGCCCATAAAGGCTATATATATTACCCGATTTCACTGAAATTTGAAACGATGAGTTATTTTAAGCCTCCCGACATCTGATCTAAATATGGTTTAGATCGGACTACATTTCGATATAGCTGCCATATAGACCGATCTCCCGATAAAGGGTCTGATAAAAAGTTTTATTTTTTATCCGATTTCGATGAAAGTTGAAACGGTGAGTAATTTAAGGTCTCCCAACATTCGGCCTCAATATGGATCAGACTGTATTATATTTCGATATAGGCGTCATATAGACCGATATGCCGTTTAAGGGTCTGAAGCTCATAAAAGTTTTATTCATTACTCGATTTCGTTGAAATTTGAAAGGGTGAGTTCTTTTAAGCTTCCCGATATCCGACCCAAATATGAGTCAGATCAGACTATATAGAAATAGCTGTCATATAAGCCGATCTTCCAACTTAGGGTCTTAATCCCATAAAAAACAGATTTATTGTCTGAAAATTGTACTTGTATATGAAAACTCGGGACCTGAATAAAATATGATCAAGACCAGGCCCTATTAAGATATAACTACGGATATAGTAGTGGACTTGTAATAAAATAAGATGATTATTATATCCTTGGTCAATATGGTCCAGATCGGTCCACATATAGAACGCCATATAGAACGATCTCTCCATCTAAAATATTGACCATATAAAAAGCGAATTTATTATTCGATTTCGTTGAAATTTGACGCAGTGACTTATGTTAGGCTTTTCGATATCCATGTCCCATATGGTTCAGATCGGTTACTATATGGATGTAGTTGCCAAAAAGACCACTATTTTGCTCTACAAAATTGAACATTGACTTATATTTATCAGACGGCTCAATGACCGTGCCGAATTTGGGTGCATAAGTAATCCAATTTTCACTGGATTGTGACGAAAGGGGGTTTACATGTATACCCGAGGTGGTGGGTATCCAAAGGTCGGCCCGGCCGATCTTAATGCCTTTTTACTTGTTTATTATACCCACCACCGAAGGATGGGGGTATATTCATTTTGTCATTCCGTTTGCAACACATCGAAATATCCATTTCCGACCCTATAAAGTATATACATTCTTGATCAGCGTAAAAATCTAAGACGATCTAGACATGTCCGTCTGTCTGTCCGCCTGTGCGACTGTCCGTCTGAGCTGAAATTTTGCACAGATTCTTTTTTTGTCCATAAGCAGGTTAAGTTCGAAGATGGGCTATATCGGACTATATCTTGATATAGCCCCCATATAGACCGATCCGCCGATTTAGGGTCTTAGGCCCATAAAAGCCACATTTATTATCCGATTTTGCTGAAATTTGGGACAGTGAGTTACGTTAGGCCCCTCGACATCCTTCGTCAATTTGGCTCAGATCGGTCCAGATTTCGATATAGCTGCCATATAGACCGATCATCCGATTTAGGGTCTTAGGCCCATAAAAGCCACATTTATTATGCGATTTTGCTGAAATTTGATACAGTGAGTTATGTTAGGCCCCTCGACATCCCTCGTCAATTTGGCTCAGATCGGTGCAGATTTGGATATAGCTGCCATATAGACTGATCCTCCGATTTAGGGTCTTATGCCCATAAAAGCCATATATAATATCCGATTTTGCTGAAATTTGGGACAGGGAGTTGTGTTGGGCCCTTCGACTTCCTTCGTTAATTTTGCCTAGATCTGTTCAAATTTGGATATAGCTGCCATATAGACCGATCCTCCGATTTCGGGTCTTAGGCCCACAAAAGCCATATTTATTATCTGATTTTGGTGAAGTTCGAGACAGTGAATTGTGTTAGGCCCATCGACATCCTTCGTCAATTTGGCCCAGATCGGTCCAGATTTGGATATAGCTGTCATATAGACCGATCCTCCGATTTAGGGTCTTAAGCCCATAAAAGCCACATTTATTATCCGATTTTGCTGAAGTTTGGGACAGTGATTTGTCTTAGGCCCTTCGACATCTGTCTTCAATTTGGCTCAGATCGGTTCAGGTTTGGATATAGCTGCCATATAGACCGATTTCCTGATTTAAGGTTTTGGGCCCATAAAATGCTCATTTATTGTCCGATGTCGCCTAAATTCGGGACAGTGAGTTAAATTAAGCCCCTAGACATACTTTTGCAACATCGCACAGATCGGTCCAGATTTGGATATAGCTGTCATATAGACCGATATCCAGGTTTTAGGTTTTGGGGCCATAAAAGACGCATTTATTGTCTGATGTCGCTGAAATTTGAGACAGTGAGTTTAGTTAGGCTCTTCGACGTCCTTCTTCAATTTTGCCCAGATCGGTCTAGATTTGAATGTAGCTGCCATATAGACCGATCTCTCGATTTAAGGTTTTGGGCCCATAAAAGAGGCATTTATTGTTCGATTTCGCCGAAATTTGGGACAGTGCTTTAAGTTAGGCTCTTCGAATTTTTATGCAACTTGGCCCAAATCGGTCCAGATTTGGATATAGCTGCCATGTAGACCGTTATCTTGATTTAAAGTCTTGGCCCCATAAAATTCGCATTTATAATCCGATATTACTGAAATTTGACAAAGTTTTATGTTAGGCTTTTCGACATCCGTGTCGTATATGGTTCAGATTGGATTATTTTTAGATATATCTACTGTACTTATTAGTATTTGGTCCAAATCGGAACATATTTTGATATAACTGATATGGGACATAAGTTATGAATTTTTCACCCAATTTTGATGAAAGGCGGTTTACATATATACCCGAGGTGGTGGGTATCCAAAGTTCGGCCCAGCCGAACTTAATGCCTTTTTACTTGTTTTTTATTTCTGAAAATCATGTTTATTAATCGTGAATGCGTTTTGCTTTGCCTCTACAATTTTATTGGTGGTGTATGGTTGAATGTAGTAAAACAAATGAGAAACCTTTCCTTAAAACGCAAACCTTAATTTGGTGGTTTTATGTGTTGCGAAATGCAGAATTATCATTGTAACACCACCGAAAGTGTGGTTTCAACCTACGGTTTGTATGTGGTGTTTGTTTGCAGTGGTTTTTATTTTGAATAAATGATACGAATTGGAGTTTTAGTTTATGGGAAAAGGGTGTTGTGAATGAAATTTTAGTAAAAGTGAATATGTGGAAGAAAGAAAAATTGGATACAATTTTGTTTCAGATGGAATTCGACTAATGTCTCAAGAAATTGTGTACAAAATTTTTAGTTTTAAAAAAATATTTTTTAATTTAATCAATGAGCAATTTTATCTTATTTTCATGATTTTGAAATACAATATATATGGACAATTTTGTCCAGCTTAGGTTAGTGGCCGTCTGAAATCAGGCTCACTTAGATATTTTCGCCAATTGTGATACCATGGAAGCGGAGAAGGAAGATGCCTTCCGGTTCCTACCGTTGAACCATCCAGATCGTTTTAAAAAGTCCATCAACTTGCTAATGCTCACATCCGCTCTTCCAGACAAGTTCTCAAAGATCTCCCTATTTGAATTCTTGAGCCCTTACAAGCCGCAATTTTTGTGCGATTTGGCTGAAATTTTGCATGTGGTGTTCCGTCATGACTTTGAACAACTGTGTCACGTACGGTCCAAAGCGGTCCATACCCTACTATAGCAACTGATCTCCTGATTGGACTTCTAGAGCCCTTGCAAGCCGCAAGGATTTGGCTGAAATCTTGCATGTGATGCTCTGTTATGACTTCCACCAACTGTGCCAAGTACGGTCTAAATCAGTCTATAACCTGATATAGCTCCCATATAAACCGGTCTCTCGATTATTCCTGTTCGGTTCGTAGAAGCTGTAGAATAAATTTATTCCTTTCAAAAAATTTTTGTTTTATAAATTCTTAGCAGAATACATGGTGGTGGGTTCCCAAGATTCGGCCCGACCGAACATTGCGAGCTTTTACTTGTTATACCCATCACCGAAGGATGGGGCTATACTCATTTTGTTCTTCCGTTTGCAACACATCCAAATATTAATTTTCGACCCTTTAAAGTATATATACTCTTGATCGTCGTAAAAATCTAAGACGATTTAGTCAATCCGTCAATCTGTCCGTCTGTTTGTTGAAATCGTGATACAGTCTTCAAAAATAGAGATATTAAGCTGAATCTTTGCACAGATTCTTTTTTTCCATAAGCAGAAGAAGATGGGCTATATGGGTCTATATCTTGATATAGCCCCATATAGACCGAAGCGCCGATTTAAGGTTTCACGCCCATTAAGGTCACATTTATTATCCGATTTTGCTGAAATTTGACACAGTGAGTTGTGTTAGCCGTCGATATCCTTCTTCAATTTGGCCCTGATCGGTCCACATTTGGATATAGCCGCCATATGAGCGATCTCTCAATTAAAGGTCTTGGGCCCATGATGGGCGCATTTATTGCCCGATGTCGCCATATGGACCGATCTCTCAATTAAAGGTCTTGGGCCCATGTTGGGCGCATTTATTGCCCGATGTCGCCGAAATTTGAAACAGTGAGTTGTGTTAGGCCCATCGATATTCTTCTTCAATTTGGCCCCGATCGGTCCAGATTTGGATATAGCTGCTATATAGACCGATCTCTCGATTTAATGTTTTGGGTCCACGAAAGTCGCTTTCATTGTCCGATGTCTTTGAAATTGGGGACAGTGAGTTGAGTTAGGCCCCTCAACATCTTTCTGAAACTTGACCTAGCTCGGTCCAGATTTGGATATAGACCGGTCCATATAGACCGATCTCCCGATTTAAGGTTTTGGGTCCACAAAAGTCGCTTTCATTGTCCGATGTCTTTGAAATTGGGGACAGTGAGTTGAGTTAGGCCCCTCAACATCTTTCTGCAACTTGACCTAGCTCGGTTCAGATTTGGATATGCTGCCTTATAGACCGACCTCTTGATTTGGCCCCATAAAAAGCAAAAATATGTAATCCGATTTCGCTGAAATTTGACACAGTGACTTATGTTAGGCTTTTCGTATAAGGTTTTGATCGGTCTATATTTGAATATAGCTACCAAAAAGACCAATTTTGGGTTCTACACTATTGAACAATGTGCCAGTGGACTATTCAGATTCGAGCTTACGGCGCACCTTCTTAAGGTGCCCAATATCTGTGAGCCTTCTCGGTACGGTTCTGAATGTGACACTTCCAATTCAGTTTTCAATTCGAGATCACTCCTAAGTATTTGACCTTGTGGGACATCGAGTACGAAAAATGCCCCTGTTCCTTAATGGAATGTTCTTGGACAATGTTGCATTTGCAGATATCAAAATCGTTCTATTGAGGAAACATGGTGCCTTATATTGGTACGCCTTCGTCTTCCTCGTGAACAGGCAGATTTCAGTCTTTTCTGGGTAAATATTAAGACACCTAGGTCTAGCCCAGTCGTATGCCATCTGCAGCAACCGAGAGGTTCAAATAACTGATTCGGATCTTTATTCCTTAGAAGTATTGTATCGAGTTCAAATCCCTCATCAGTAAGCATCCGTAATAGCATTTTTATGGTGGTCACCCATGAGAGTAACGATAAAATGCCCCCCTTTGGCACTTTCTTCCTTATATTTATGTCATGGGAGCCACAATTTTTGTACTTGTTCCCGAGCATAGGGTTTATCCAGTCTCTAAGGATCCGGTCCATCCGTTAATGGCTTAAGAATTGGATCAGTGTGTCGGTCCGCACATTGGTAAAACCCTCTTCAAAGTCAATGCATACCGCCAATGTGTACGTCTTGCCATCAAAGGATTCTTCTATTTCATGCACAATCTCGTGCAGGGCAATCTCCAATGACCTTCCCATGACATAGGCATGCTGTTTGTATTTGAGTAATTCGCTGGATGTCCTACTCTTTATCATGGTATTCACATTGCATTTCATGGTTTTGAGTAGAAATGACACAAGGCTTATAGGGCTGTATGCCTTTGGTGATGCATAACTTGCCTTGCCGGACTTGGGTATAAATACCACCCTTGCCTCCTGCCAGGCTTTCGGAGTATATGCAAGTTCAAGAAAGGCTGTGAAAATAATGCCCAGATAGGGCGCCAGATAGTTCGTCTCCTTTTGTAGTAATGCCGGAAATATTCCATCAGGTCCCCGTGACTTGAATAGTTTGAAGCTCCTCAATGTTTCCTTTGGCATAAATTCTGTTATGATAAGCCTTTGATCAACCTCATTATATCAAGATTCCGGTATCCGTGAGTCTCAACGTATCCTGTGGAAAATGAGTTGTCATCAAAAGCCTCAACATGTTCTGCGTTCGACATAAAATGTCACGACGATCAAGAATATATATACTTTTTGGAGTCTCAGACGAATATTTCGAGTAGTTACAAGCAGAATGACGAAATTAGTATACCCCCCATCCTATGGTGGAGGGTATAACAAAAACCCTGCTACTCGATTAGTTTCCGCATCATATAATTATTTTCGAATTTTGGTTGTTGCTATTTCAATAATCCGTATATAACTCCTCGAAATATTGATCTAGGACCCCATAAAGTATATATATTCTTGATCGTCTCGACATTCTGAGTCGATCTAGCCATGTCCGTTCGTCTCTGGAAGTGACGATAGCGGTCAAAAGCGTAGAGCTAGCCGCTTGAAACTTTGCACAGATACTTAATATTGACGCAGACGGTTGGATTGCAAATGGGCCATATCGGTTTAGATTTAGATAAAGCTCCCATATAAACCGATCTCCCGATTTTACTTCATGAGCCCCTAGAAACCGAGATTTTTGTTCGATTCGACTGAAATTTTGCATGTATTGGGTTGCCCAAAAAGTAATTGCGGATTTTTCATATAGTCGGCGTTGACAAATTTTTTCACAGCTTGTAACTCTGTAATTGCATTCTTTCTTCTGTCAGTTATCATCTCTAACTTTTAGGCTGCTTTAGAAAAAAGTGTAAAAAAAGTATATTTGATTAAAGTTCATTCTAAGTTTTATTAAAAATGCATTTACTTTCTTTTAAAAAATCCGCAATTACTTTTTGTTCAACGCAATAGATTTTCTTCACTCTTCTGGTCGTGTCCCTTTGCAGCAATACACATTGTAATCGGATGAATATCGTATGTATTCATATTTTATTTATTCGAGTACTTATTTTGTGTAAGGTTTATTGTTTTGGTTTTTATGTTGCTGTGTTTTTTTTTTTGTTTTATTCGGCGCTCCATTCAATATAAAGTACAAATTTATGGTTACGATTTTTTCCGTTCTCAATTTTGTCTTACGAATGAGGCAACCTACCGATTTGCAGAAAACAACAACGCTGATTCAATCTACCCACAAAGTGTTGTCTCTTGTCATGCTTTCCTCCGTACATGAAGCTATGGTGTCTCACAACCATGGCTCCTGGTGGTATCCAGGAGAGGAGTTGAATGAAGTAGGATCGTGCCATAAGTTCAAATGGAAAATAATTTTTAATGCTTTGTCTGGCTGTTAACCAATTTTATTGTCGCTTGCGATGTCCTCAAATAAAATGTTGCAAAATCATAATCATAACATACAGTTATGAATGTGTGCATACATTTCCTAAAGGGTTTTGTTTATACATACGTGTTTTTTGAGATTTGTTTTAATTTAAAAAAATTTCGAAAAATGTTAAAAGAAAAGAGAAAAGGTCAATGAACGGCTTACTACGAAAAGTCTGAGATTCAACAAGTAAGAAGACGTTAAGTTCGGCCGGGCCGAACTTTGGATACCCACCACCTCGGGTATATATGTGAACCACATTTCGTCAAAATCCAGTGAAAAATGCATACCTTATGCCCCATAGAAGCTCTATAGATATCATCCGATTTAGACCAAATGCTTATAAGTACGTCATTGTTCAACCGAGAGATCGGTCTATATGGCAGCTATATCCAAATCTGGACCGATCTGAGCCAAATTGAAGACAAATATCGAAGGGCCCAACACAAGTCGGACAATAAATGCGCTTTTTATGTCGAAGGGCTCAACGCAACTCACTGTCCCAAATTTCAACAAAATCGGATAATAAATGTGGCTTTTATGGGCCTAAGACCATAAATCGGAGGATCGGTCTATATGGCAGCTATATCCAAATTTGAACCGATCTAGACCAAATTGACGAAGGATGACGAAGGGCTCAACGCAACTCACTGTCCCAAATTTCAGCAAAATCGGATAATAAATGTGGCTTTTATGGGCCTAAGACCATAAATCGGAGGATCGGTCTATATGGCAGCTATATCCAAATTTGAACCGATCTAGGCCAAATTGACGAAGGATGTCGAAGGGCCCAACACAAGTCATTATCCCAAATTTCGGCGACATCGGACAATAAATGCGCTTATTATGGGCCCAAAACCTTAAATCGAGAGATCGGTCTATATGGCAGCTATATCCAAATCTGAACCGTTCAGGGCCAAATAGAAGAAAGATGTCGAAGGGCCTAAGGCAAATCACTATCCCAAATTTCAGCAAAATCGAATAATAAATGTGGCTTTTATGAGCCTTAGACCCTAAATCGGAGGATCGGTCTATATGGCAGCTATATCCAAATCTGGACCGATCTGAGCCAAATTGACAAAGGAAGTCGAAGGGCCTAACACGACTCACTGTGCCAAATTTCATCCAAATCAGATTTAAAATGTGGCTTTTATGGGCCTAAGACCCTAAATCTGAGGATCGGTCTATATGGCAGCTATATCCAAATTTTAACCGATCTGAGCCAAATTGACGAAGGATGTCGAAGGGCTCAACGCAACTTACTGTCCCGAATTTCAGCAAAATCGGATAATAACTGTGGCTTTTATGGGCCTTAGACCCTAAATCGGAGGATCGGTCTATATGGCAGCTATATCCAAATCTGGACCGATCTGAACCAAATTGACAAAGGAAGTCGAAGGGCCTAACACGACTCACTGTGCCAAATTTCATCCAAATCGGATTTAAAATGTGGCTTTTATGGGCCTAAGACCCTAAATCGGAGGATCGGTCTATATGGCAGCTATATCCAATTCTGGACTGATCTGAGCCAAATTGACGAAGGATGTCGAAGGGCCCAACGCAACTCACTGTCCCAAATTTCAGCAAAATCAGATAATAAATGTGGCTTTTATGGGCCTAAGACCCTTAATCGGCGGATCGGTCTATATGGGGGCTATATTCAAATTTGAACCGATCTAGACCAAATTGACGAAGTATGTCGAAGGGCTCAACGCAACTCACTGTCCCGAATTTCAGCAAAATCGGATAATAAATGTGGCTTTTATGGGCCTAAGACCCTTAATCGGCGGATCGGTCTATATGGGGGCTATATCAAGATATAGTCCGATATAGCCCATCTTCGAACTTAACCTGCTTATGGACAAAAAAAGAATCTGTGCAAAATTTCAGCTCAATATCTCAATTTTTAAAGACTGTAGCGTGATTTCAGCAGACAGACGGACAGACGGACGGACATGTCTAATTCGCCTTAGATTTTTACGCTGATCAAGAATATATATACTTTATAGGGTCGGAAATGGATATTTCGATGTGTTGCAAACGGAATGACAAAATGAATATACCCCCATCCTTCGGTGGTGTGTATACAAAGCGGATGTGATATGTAATTTGGCATTCAAATGACTATGTTTTTCATAACAAGTAAAAGCGTTCTCGACCGGGCCGAACTTGGGGAAAATAAATTTGCTTGAACGGCATAACTTTATTCTAAATTCCAAACTTCTGTCAAACCAGCAAAAATTAAAGTGCTAAGAACCGAACAAGGATGATCGAAAGAATGGTTGATATCAGGTTATAGACTGATTTGTACCGTATTTGGCAAGTTTGTTGGAAGTCGTAACCGATCACTACATGTGAAATTTCAGCCAAATCGGACAAAAATTGCGGCTTGTAAGAGCTCAAGAAGTCAAATCAGGAGATCGGTTTATATGGCACCCATATCAGGGTTCACCTATATAAGGGCTCCAGAAGTGAAATACGGAGATTGGTTTATATGGGACCTATATCATGTTATGGACCGATTCAGCCCGTACTCGACACAGTTGTTGGCAACCATAACAGAACACCATCTGTTTAAACCAAATCGGATACAAATTGCGGCTTTCAAAGGCTCAATAAGTCAAATCGGGAGTTCGGTTTATATGGCACCTATATAAGGTTATGAACCGATTTGAATTAAACTTAGCACAGTTATCGGAAGCTATATAAAAACCATTTGAAATTTGTTTTTATCCAAATCAGTTTATGAGGCAGTTGTATCAGGTTATGAACCGATTTGAACCACACTTAGCAAAGTTGTTGGAAGCTTTAGCAAAGGTAAAGTTAGGTTAGGTTTAAATGGCAGTCTGCCATCAGACTCAGACGTTTGCATCCATTGTGATACCACAGGAACAGAAGAAGGAAGATGTCTTCTAGTTCTTAACGTTGAACGAATGTTCACATCCACTAAATCAGATAGGTTCTCAAAGAAATGAGAACCTTAAGTGGAACTTCTTCCCACTGCAAGTGCGGGACTCACACACAGAAGGTGTTCTATAGTCTCTTCATCTTCGATGTCCTCACAGCTTCTGCAAAATTCGTTACTGGCAACCTTTAGTCTGTCAGCATGTTTTCCGATTAGAAAGTGACTTTTCATTACGGATGCCAGTGACAGCAAAGCGGTAGACCTCTTGATTAGGCCACATAGTTTTGGAATGCTCACAGCCCCCTCTTTGTGACCATCTATCATTCGTTGTCCCTCGGGCCTGGTTCTGAAAACTTAGCTTACATGTAGCTAAAGGCATAGCCACAGATTCCAGTTTCTCTGGAATGTGTGAGGTTGTTCCTAGTCTCGCAAGCTCGTCCGCTTTAGAATTCCCTGGGATATCTCTGTGGCCCGGCTGAACTGTTCAGCCATCTCATTGGGAGTTCTGCGACACTCGAGGGCGGTTTTTGTGTTCAAAAATACGTTCTCCAGGGATTTATTGGCTGCCTGGCTGTCTGAGAAGATATTTATGCCAATCGTCGTAATGACATTATATCATGGCCATTCCACCACTTCCTTAATTGCAAGGATCTCTGCTTGATACACACTGCAGTGGTCGGGTAACCTCTTCGATATGACCAGTTCTAGATCCCACCAAAGCCCACCTGGTCGTCTAGTTTGCAACCATAGAAGTCTATGTTACTTCTGTTATCAGGGATATCGTAGTTCCAATCGGTTCTATCAGGAATAGTGGTACAGTGATTTTTATCAAAAAACGGCTCAGGTAGGCTGTAATCCACACAGCCTGGAACATCGAACATTGTATGAAGTATAACACAGTGTCCGTAGCCGTCACATGACCAAAGAGAAAGCTCCCTTAGCCTAGCCACAATTTCTAGGGGCACTTGATGTAGCATTAAATTCAGTGCATCAGATGGTGTCGTCCTCAGTGCGGCTGTGTTGTACAAACAAGTCATCCTTTGGATCCGGTTGAGCATACAGTTCAGTAGGTGGAGTTTTGAAGCGCCATCCACCAGACCACAAAACCATATAGCTTTATAGGTCTGACAACTGCAATGTATACCCAATGCATGACGCGCGGTCTAAACCGCCAACTTTTGCCAATGGCTCTTTTGCAGGTGTATAGGGCAGCTGGCAAATATCAATGGCACTATCGATTTTTATTTTTTTTCTGAATATCGATTGATATTATTCCTACCGATACTATTGGGTTGCCCAAAAAGTAATTGCGGATTTTTTAAAAGAAAGTAAATGCATTTTTAATAAAACTTAGAATGAACTTTAATCAAATATACTTTTTTTTCTAAAGCAAGCTAAAAGTAACAGCTGATAACTGACAGAAGAAAGTATGCAATTACAGAGTCACAAGCTGTGAAAAAATTTGTCAACGCCGACTATATGAAAAATCCGCAATTACTTTTTGGGCAACCCAATATAATTAATTTTCATTGCAAAATTGAACAAAAATAAGCGACCTGACACTGAATGTATCCTGTAAGACATATTGCGCCCATAGAGGGCGCTATTTTCATCCGATTGGGCTTTAATTTTGTACAATGATTTCTCTCATGGCATCCAACTGACTTTATAAATAATACCCACGACCCACAGGATAGAGGGTATATTCACTTAGTCAATCCGTCAGCAACACATCGAAATATCCATTTACGACCCTACAAAAAATTATGATAAGGGGGACGTTCGATATCCTTATTCAATTTGGCCTAGATCGGTTTAGATTTGGATATAGCTGCCGTATAGACCGGTCTGCTGATTTAGGGTCTTAGCCAAATTTATTATCCGATTTTGCTAAAAACTTGGGACAGTGAGTTGTGTTAGGCCATTCGACTACCTTCTTCAATTTGGCTCAGATCGGTCCATATTTGGATATAGCTGACATATGGACCGATCTCTCGATTTAAGGTTTTGGGCCCATAAAGGGCGCATTTATTGTCCAAAGTCGTCGAAATTTGGGACAATGAATTAAGTTAAGCCCCTCGACAGATCTCTGCAATATGGCTCAGATCGGTCCAGATTTGGATATAGCTGCCATATAGACCGATCTCTCGGTTTTAGGTTTTGGGCCCATAAAGGGCGCATTTATTGTCCGATTTTGCCGAAATTTGGGACAGTGAATTATGTTAGGCTCTTCGACATTTGTCTGCAACTTGGTCCAAATCGGTCCAGATTTGGATATAGCTGCCATATAGACCGATCTCTCGATTTAAAGTCTTGGGCCCATAAAAGACGCATTTATAATCCGATTTCACTGAAATTTGACACAGAGACTTCGTTAAACTTTTCGACATCCGTGTCGTATATGGTTCAGATCTGTTTATTTTTAAATAAAGCTACAAAAAGACCAATATTTTGTTATACAAAATCGAACAATGTCTTGTACTTATTAGTATTTGGTCCAAATCGGAACATATTTCGATATAGCTGTTAGGGGGCATAAGGTATGCATTTTTCACCGGATTTTGACGAAAGGTGGTTTACATATATACATGAGGCGGTGGGTATCCAAAGTTCGGCCCGGGCGAATTTAACGCCTTTTTACTTTTTCATTCCTAGAAAAATGCAATTTTTCCTCTATTTTGGGAAGGAATTTCAGAGGCACGAATGTGGAAAATTTATTATGTGTTAAAATAACAAATACGGTAAAAACTGCAAGTTTCTGATACAGATTAAAAAATTCTAAAAAAAAAACTAATAGAGATTAAGTAAAGAAAAACATGTGAGCTATTGGACGATATATATGGGAATTATATCGAAACATGTGCCATTTTTGATGACACATACTGGGATGTCAAATAGAACATCTCACGCCCTATATAGTAGAGATATGACTAAAAGTGTGGGTTTTACTGCCTTAAAAGTCCATATCGGATAAAATTTATACATTGGAGGTATATCCAAATCAGGACCGATTTTAATGAAATTTTGCGCACGTATCGGAATGTGAAATAAAACGTCTCATGCTAAGATGGGCAAAAAGAGACTCGTGCAAAATTTCATGACAATGGGACAATAAATGCGACCTGTAACTTGATCACAAGAATACATGGACAGGCAGACGGACATAGCTAAATCGAATCAGAAAGTGTTTCTAAGCCGATCGGTAGACTTATCAATGGGTCTAGCTCTTCTCCTTCTAAAAATTGCAAGCAAATGCACAATGTTATAATACCATGTACCACAGTGATGGTGCAAATCGAAGCCATCCTCGGTCATGATTTCAACAAATAAAGATAAAACTCGTATATTCCCAAAACCAGTGGAGATATTGTACACCTCAAGTCAATTTTTTATACCCTCCACCATAGGATGGGAGTTTACTAATTTCGTCATTCTGTTTGTAACTCCTCGAAATATTCATCTTAGACCCTCTAAAGTATATATATTCTTGATCGTCATGATATTTTAAGTCGATGTAGCCATGTCCGTCCGTCTGTCTGTCGAAAGCACGCTAACTTTCAAAGGAGTTAAGGTAGCTGCTTGAAAATATGTCGGTTGGGATTGTAAATGGGCCATATCGGTTCATGTTTTGATATAGCTGTCATATAAACCGATATTGTATGTTGACTTCTTGAGTCACTTGAGGGTGCAAGTCGTATCCGATTTGGCTGAAGTTTTGCACAATGTTTTATTATGACTTCCAACAAATGTGTTAAATATGGTTAAAATCGGTCCATAACCTGATATAGCTGCCATATAAACCTATCTGGGATATTGGCTTCTTTAGCCACTAGAGGGTGCAATTCTTGTCCGATTTGGCTGAAATTTTACATGACGTGTTTTGTTATGACATGCAACAACTGTGCTGAGTATGGTTGAAATCGGTCTATAACCTGATTTAGCTGTCATATAAACCGATCTGAGATCTTGACTTCTTGAACCTCTAGATGGCGCTATTATTATCCGATTTAGCTGAAATTTAGTATAATGGCTTCTTCCATGGCCTTCAACATACGTGTCAAATATGTTCTGAATACTGAATTCTAGGTCTATTGCCTGAAACCGATCTCCCTATTTTATTTCTTGAGCCCCTAGAGACCGCAATTCTTATTCAAATTGGCTGAAATTTTACACGATGACTTCTACTATGGTCTCCAACAATCAGCTAAATTATAGTCCGAATAGGACAATAACTTGATATAGCTTTAATTGCGCAGCAATTCTTTTCTTTCATCCTTAGTTAGGTTTTTAGTCTTAAGAAATATGACAATACCATTTAATAGCGGACAATAGGTCTTCCCATACAAAATGGTGATTTTTTAAGAGCTGTAGGAAAGTTGTTCAAATAAAACACATAAAATTCGGGAAATTTCATAAAATCTTTATTTAATCTCGATAGGACTGTCCCTATAATTTGATGTTTGAAGATTATTGCATGCAAATGCTGACCGACCGTGACTGCGCCTCAAAGGGTCCATCTGCTTAATCCAATTTTGGCATACTCAACATTTCGGCCGGTATCTCACGAATAAATGATTCAATGTTGTCTTCCAATGCGTCAATTGAAGCGGGCTTGTCAGTATAGACATGAGCTTTAACATAGTCCCATAAAAAGTAATCTAAAGGCGTTAAATCGCACGATCTTGGCGGCCAATTGTTGTTGAAACCATATGTAATGTAAATCAAGCTCTTGCATTTTAGGTAAAAAAAGTTGGACATCATCTCACGATAGCGCACACCATTCACAGTTACGTTACGATTCGCAGCATCTTAGAAGAAGTACGGTCCAATGATGACACCAGCCTCATAAACCTCACCAAACTCTGACTTTTTCTGGATGCATTGGTAGCTTTTGCAATGTTTCTCACTGATCTTCACTCCCAAATCGACAATTCTGCTTATTTACGTAGCCATTGAGCCAAAAATTAGCTTCGTCCACAAAATGGAAGAAGCGCGCGATGAACTTTCTTAACAGAGCACGCATTTTGATAAAAAAAAAAATCTGTAATTTGTAAGCGTTGTTCGTTTGTAAGACGATTCATGGTTAAATTATAGACCAAACTGAAGATGTGAAACAAAACACGAAGCGTGTATGAGCTGTTTAAAACAGTGTTGCCAAAAAGATAATAGCTAAAAAAATCATCCTTTACATTTGAGTACATGAAACCACAACAATAAATAACAGTAATAAAGATTGACCTGAAATGGAACACAATACAAAAGTGAACAATTTTTATACCCACCACCATAGGATGGTGGAATACTAATCTAGTCATTCCGTTTGTAATACCTCGATATATTGATCTGTGACCCCATAAAGTATATATATTCTGGATCATCGCAACAGTATGATTCGATCTAGCCATGTAGCCGCTCGAAATTTTGCACAAATACTGAATATTGATGTAAGTTTTTGGGGATTGCAAATGGGCCATTTCGGTTCAGATTTAGATATAGCTCCCATATAAACCGATCTCCCTATTTGACTTCTTGAGCCCCTGGAAGCCTCAATTACCATAGGAGTTGGCTGATATTTTGAACATAGTGTTGTGCTATGACTTCCAACAACTGTGCTAAGTACGAATCGGTCAAGAATCTGATATAGCTGCCGTATAAACCGACCTCACGATTTGACTTCTTGAGCCCCTAGAAGCCGCAATTTTTGTCGGATTTGGCTGAAATTTTGCAAGCGATGTTCTGTTATGACTTCCAAAAACTGAGGTATGTACCGTCCAAATCGGTCAAAAACCTGAGATAGCTCCCATATAAACCGATCTCCCGTTTTGACTTCTTGAGTCCTTACAAGCCGCATATTTCGTCCGATTTGGTTGAAATTTTGCTTGTATTGTTCTGTTATGACTTCCAACAACTGTGCCAAGTGAGGTCCGAATCGATCTATAACCTGATATAGCTACCATATAAACTGATCTCCCGATTTGACTTCATGTGCTCTTACAAGCCGCAATTTGTATCCAATTTGGCTGAAATTTTCATGTGGTGTTCCAAGTACAACCACTATTCCAAGTACGGTGTAAATCGGTCCATAACCTGATTCTTCCATGCTTGCATGTAAACCGGTCCCTCGATCATCCTTGGTCGGTTCCTAGACGCATGTAGAATAAAATAAAATTATGCCCTTCAACTAAATTTAATTTGTATAATTTTATAGCTGAATCGATGGTGGTGGGTTCACAAGATTCGGCCCGGCCAAACTTAGCACGCTTTTACTTGTTTAATGATGAACTGGATGCAGTTTTTATATTCTTCTAAAAAAAGAGGCTTTTGGTATCACTTCTGTTTTTATGTGGCTTTAGGTTTTTTTTTACAACACTCAATTCTGATTGAATTTGGTGCTGCCTGCAATTGTCATTGCAGCATCAAGACTTGAAATGAACACAGGCATAGGAAATCATATGTGTGGGCAATAGGCACTGCACAACATTGAAGAGTCGAGGGAATGTGATATGCAACTTGAAAGGCCTCTGGTGAAAACAATGAAATATTTGAAACCCCCTCATAGTCTAACCGTACAGTAATACAGTTTCTATTGCAATGAAGTTCCCATTTTAAGTTGGTATCTTTGTCTTATTTGTATACCCTATACCACTGCTGTGATACAAGGCATTATAACTTAGTGCATTTGTTTGCAACTACCAGAATGAAGAGAGCTAGACCCATTGATAAGTAAACCTATCGACTAGGAATCAATGTCTGATTCGATTTAGCTGTGTCCGCCTGTCTGTCTGTCCATGTTAATATGTGCACAAAGTACAGGTCGCAATTTTTATCCGATCATCTTCAAATTTGGTACAGTCCTGTTTTTCGGCCTAGAGATGAAGCCCATAAAAAAAATCGGTTCAGATTTGCATATAGCCCAAAAAGTAATTGCGGATTTTTTAAAAGAAAGTAAATGCATTTTTAATGAAACTTAGAATGAACTTTAATCAAATATACTTTTTTTACACTTTTTTTTTAAAGCAAGCTAAAAGTAACAGCTGATAACTGACAGAAGAAAGAATGCAATTACAGAGTCACAAGCTGTGAAAAAATTTGTCAACGCCGACTATATGAAAAATACGCAATTACTTTTTGGGCAACCAATATTTTGTACATTTTAGTACTAAAATGTACGAATTACAACAAATATCATCTTGTCACTCAATATATACAGCCAAGGTCCAATTGTATCGCAATTTTGAGAGCTTTAGCTTTATCCGAAAATAAAGTACAATTTTGTATTTCGGCCGGGTCGAACTTTGGATACCCACCACCTTGGGTATGTATATAAACCACCTTTCGTCAAAATTCGGTGAAAAATGCATATCTTATGCCCCGTAGCAGCTATTTCGAAAAATGGTCCGATTTGGACCAAATTCGACACAAACATTGAGTGGTCTAATAAGTACAAGTCACTGTTCAATTTTGTAGAACAAAATATTGGTCTTTTTGGTAACCGAAATCGGAATATACTTGTGCCTTTTATGGGGCCAAAACCTTAAATCGAGAGATCGGTCTATATGGCAGCTATATCCAAATCTTTACCGAACAGTACCATATTGCAGAAAGATTTCGAAGGGCATAACACAACTCATTGCCCCAAATTTCGGCGATATCGGATTATCTATGTGCCTTTTATGGGGCCAAAACTTTAAATCTAGAGATCGGTCCATATATATACACTTTATAGAGTCGAATATTGATATTTCGATGTGTTACAAACGAAATGACAAAATGAATTTACCCCCATCCTTCAGTGGTGGGTATAAATAATCTTCTAATCGCCCAAAATGCATTGTCAAGGTGCACCTGCATCCCAAATTTCAGAGCTTTAGCTCAATCTGGAAAGAAAGTACCAAATAGTACCAATTACAGCACTTTAGTATGTTTTCCTCCACTTTGTAAATGTAGATAAGCTGTTTCGTACTATTAAGTACTAAAGGGTGACTTTTTAGCTATTCTCTTTTTGGCCACACTGGTTTAAACAGCTCACACACATATTGTGTTTTGTTTGAGCTTACAACGTCTTACAAACGAACAACGCTTGCAAATTATTGAATTTTATTATTAAAATGCGTGATCTGTTAAGAAAGTTTATCGCGCGCTTTTTCCATTCCATTGACGAAGCTCATTTTTGGCTCAATGGGAGCGTAAGTAAGCTGAATTGTCGATTTTGGAGTGAAGATCAGCCAGAAGCATTGCAAGAGCTACCAATGCATCCAGAAAAAGTCAAAGTTTGGTGCGGTTTATGGGCTGGTGGCATCATTGGATCGTCCTTCTTCAAAGATGATGCGAATCGTAACGGAACAGTGAATGGTGGGCGCTATCGTGAGATGATACCCAACTTTTTTTTTTTACCAAAAAAGCAAGAGCTTGATTTGCATGACATGTGGTTTCAACACCTCACAGCATGCGTAACAATGGACTTATTGAAAGGCGAGGCCGCAATTTTTGACCGACTTGCCTGCAAATTTGCACGCGGTGTTCTGTTACGACTTTCAACAACTGTGCCAAATACGGTCCAAATCAGTCAATAACCTTATATAGCTCCCATATAAATCCATCTCTCGATCATCCTTGTTCGGTTCCTAGAAGCTTTTATTTTTGCTGATTTGACAGAAGTTAGGTATGTAGAGTAAAATAATTTGGTATACATTTTTAGCAGAATCCATGGCGGTGGGTTCCCAAGATACGGCTCGGCCGAACTTAGCATTCATGTTTGACTTTTAGTAAAGCTAAAGCGCCTTCATTATACCCACCACCATAGGATGGGGGTGTACTAACCTAGTCACTCCGTTTGTAGCACCTCAAAATATTGATCTAGGAACCCTAAAGTATATATATTCTTGATCGTCTCGACATTCTGAGTCGATCTAGCCATGTCAGTCCGTCCGTCCACGATCGAACGAGAAGAGCCAACCGCTTGAAGTTTTGCACAGACACTTAGTATTGTTGTAGGGCGTTGGGGATTGCAAATGGGCCATATCGGTTCAGATTTGGATATAGCTCCCATATAAACCGATCACCCGATTTGACTTCTTGAACCCCTGAAAGCCGCATTTTTCTTCGATTAGACTAAAAATTTTGCACATAGTGTTCTGTTATGACTTACAACAACTGTGTAAAGTACGGTCGAAATTGGTGTATAACCTGATATAGCTCCCATATAAACCGATCTCCGATTTGACTCCTTGAGCCTTGGGAGACTAAATTTTCATCCGATTCAGCTGAAATTTTGCACATACTGTTCTGTTATGACTTCAAACAACTGTTCAAACTACGGTCCAAATCGGTCAACAACCTGGTATAGTACCCATATAAACCGGTCTCTCCATCATCCTCGTTCTGTTCGTAGAGCTCGAATTTTTGATGGTTTGGCAGAAGTTTGGTATGTAGAATAAAATAATGCCATTCAACTGAATTTATTTTTAGCAGAATCCATAGTGGTGGGTTCCAAAGATTCGGCTCGGGCGAACTAAGATCCCTTTTATTTGTTATACCCTCCACCATAAGATGGGGGGTATACTAATTTCGTCATTCTGTTTGTAACTACTCGAATTATTCGTCTGAGACCCTATAAAGTATATATATTCTTGATCGTCGTGAAATTTTATGTCGATCTAGCCATGTCTGTCCGTCTGTCCGTCCGCCCGTCCGTCCGTCTGTCTGTCGAAAGCACGCTAACTTCCGAAGGAGTAAAGCTAGCCGCTTGAAATTTTGCACAAATACTTCTTATTAGTGTAGGTGGGTTGGTATTGTAAATGGGCCATATCGGTCCATGTTTTGATATAGCTGCCATATAAACCGATCTTGGGTCTTGACTTCTTGAGCCTCTAGAGTGCGCAATTCTTATCCGATTGGGATGAAATTTTGCACGACGTGTTTCGTTATGATATCCAACAATTTTGCCAAGTATGGTTCAAATCGGTTCATAACCTGATATTGCTGCCATATAAACCGATCTTGGGTCTTGACTTCTTGAGCCTCTAGAGTGCGCAATTCTTATCCGATTGGAATGAAATTTTGCACGTAGTATTTAGGTATTACTTTCAACAACTGTGCTAAGTATGATTCTAATCGGTTCATAATCTGGTATAGCTGTCATATAAACCGATCTTGGATCTTGACTTCTTGAGCCAATTGAACGCGCAATTCTCATCCGATTTGGCTGAAATTTTGCATGAGGTGTTTTGTTATGACTTCCAATAACTGTGCTTAGTATGGCGTAAGTCGATATAGAACCTGATATGGCTGCCATATAAACCGATCTGGGATCTTGACTTCTTGAACCTCTAGAGGGCGCAATTCTCATCCGATTTGGCTGAAATTTTGTACAACAGCTTCTTTCATGACCTTCAATATACATGTCTAATATGGTCTGAATCGACCAAAAGCTTGATACAGCTCCCATATAAATCTATCTCCCGATTTTGCTTCTTGAGCCCCTACAAGGCGCAATTATTATCCGAATGATAAGATTCGGCCCGGCCGAACTTAGCACGCTCTTACTTGTTATACCCACCACCGACGGATGGGGGTATATTCATTTTGTCATTCCGTTTGCAACACATCGAAATATCCATTTCCGACCCTATAAAGTATATATATTCTTGATCAGCGTAAAAATCTAAGACGATCTAGACATGTCCGTCCGTCTGTCCGTCTGTCTGTTGAAATCACGCTACAGTCTTCAAAAATAGAGATATTGAAATGAAACTTTGCACAGACTCTTTTTTATCCATAAGCAGGTTAAGTTCGAAGATGGGCTAAATCGGACTATATCTTGATATAGCCCCCATATAGACCGATCCACCGATTTAGGGTCTTAGGCCAATAAAAGCCACATTTATCATCCGAATTTGCTGAAATTTGGGACAGTGAGTTGTGTTATGCCCTTCGATATCCTCCGACAATTTCCCCCAGATCGGTCTAGATTTGGATATAGCTGCCATATAGACCGATCCTCCGATTTAGGGTCATAGGTCCATAAAAGCTACATTTAATATCTGATTTTGCTGAAATTTGCGACAGTGAGTTGTCCTAGGCCCTTCGACATCCTCCGTTAATATGGCTCAGATCGATTCAGATTTGGATATAGCTGCTATATAGACCGATCCTCCGATTTAGGGTCATACGCCCATAAAAGCTACATTTATTATCCGATTTTGTGGAAATTTTGGACAGTGAGTTGTCTTAGGCCCTTCAACATTCTCCCTCAATTTGGCTTAGATCGGCCCAGATTTGGATATAGCTACCATATAGACCGATCTCTCGGTTTTAGGTTTTGGGGCCATAAAAAGCGCATTTATTGTCCGATTTTGCCGAAACTTGGGCAAAGAGTTAAGTTAAGCCCCTCCACATATTTCTGCAATTTGGTCTAGATCGATCAAGATTTGCATATAGCTGCCATATAGACCGATCTCTCGATTTGAAGTCTTGGCCCCATAAAAGGCGCTTTTTTTATCCGATTGCTCTGAAATTTGACACATTGACTTATGTTAGTCTTTTCGACATCCGTGTCGTATATAGTTCAGAACGGTTTATTTTAAGATATAGCTATTAAAAAGACCAATATTTTGTTATATACAATTGAACAATGACTATTATTGTATTACTATTTGGTCCAAATCGTAACATATATTGATATAGCTGCTGTGGGGCATAAGGTATGAGTTTTGCACCGGATTTTGACGAAAGGTGGTTTACATATATATCCGAGGTGGTGGGTATCCAAAGTTCGGCCCGGCCGAACTTAACGCCTTTTTACTTGTTTTTTATTGAAATCTCTTGTACGAAAGTAAAGTAAGGCCCTTTAACCACTTGAATCCTCCTAAACACCTAAATACCGCTTCCTACATATTCTTGCCTAAGTTATTGACTGTATTTTAAAAAGATGTTGCAGATGTTGCTTGTACACCATCTCGTATAAGAGACTGCCGCCAGTACCCGCTGTTCTTTCCAAATCTGTTTGTGGCAGTGATTGTTTTGCAAACAGAGGCTGACTGCTTGGCTGGCGGTCTATCTGTCTGCCTGCCTAGTGACTGGTCGTCACAGTTGTTGTTTGCGGTTATTTACACATAACAAAGATGAAGAAATCGTATCAACCCACATTCAATTGTTGACCCCGTAAACAACCACAGCCGCAGAACGATGATGCCGATGATGACGATAATTTTTCAGCAGATGTACCAAAAGAATATGCCATCTAGCCAGCAACCAAGTCATCATATTCGTATGGTTTTTCATGTAGCGTTGTCATTGCCCATATTTGGTTTCATGCCGTTGTTGCTGCCATCCATTATGATGGTCTATCTTTGGTTGAATTATTGGGGTTTGGGGGACTCATATGGTTGTCAAATAGTAGTTCTGGAAATCTAATACATTGAAGGATACAAAATTGATTGCATGTATGTATGTCACACCCTTTTTTGAAGACAGACTTTTTGAAGACAGACAGACTTAGCTTTCAATATTAACTATTCTTCTTTTCCTTCTTTAATTGGCTATGACAGAATATTTGTTCCACTAGCCGTACGTAGAATAGCGTTAAAAGCGCCTCGATCTTCTGCGCTCATTCTAAAATCTCTGACACCAAGTTTCGAGGTGTCTCCCACCACTTGATCTTTCCATCGGACTTCTGGTCTTCCCGGTTTGCGTGTACCACCGTGTTTGCCTTCAAAAGACTTCTTTGCTGGAGCTTCTTCATCCATTCTGACAACATGACCTAGCCAACGTCGGCTATATTCTCCATTAACGCAAACTGGTCCATATATTTTACAAAGAATCTTTCTCCCAAATACTCCAAGCACTACCTCACCTGCTTTAAGAAGTACCCCTGCTTAAGAACCATATAATAGCACGGGTAGTATCAGTGTATTGTATAGTGTAATCTTCGTCTGTCGAGAGGTGGCCTTGTTTCTATACTGCTTACTTAGTCCGAAGTAGCATCTGTTTGCCAGTATTATTCTTCGCTTTATCTTAAAACTGGTGTCATTCGTTTCGGTTCCGGCGGTGCCGAGGTAGATAAAGTTACTGACTATCCCAAAGTTGTGGTTCCCAACTTTCTCCATTTTATTTATCCGCTCGGTTGTGCAAGGCTTTTTGGGAGTTGAAACCATCCATTTCGTATTATCTCCATTTTCACTGACTCTCTTTCGATTCTTTCAAAGCCTGCAGTTACTACTTCCGGTGACCGACCTATGATATCGATGTCGTCGGCATAGGCGAGTAGCATGTGTTCTCTTGTGATTAGTGTGCCATATCTATTCACATCTGCATCTCGTATAATCTGCTCCAGCAGGATAAGAAAGAGATCACACGATAGGCTATCTCCTTGTCTGAAACCTCGTTTGGTATTAAATGGTTCGGAGAGATTCTTTCCTATTCTTACTGAGGAACGCGTATCAGTAAGTGTCATCGTATTAATTTTGTAGGGATACCAAACTCAGACATGACTTGAAATACCTTTGAATGTAAAGAAGTATCGAAGGCGGCTTTGTAGTCAACAAAGAGGTGGTAAGTGTTGATTTGTCCTTCTCAGGATTTGGCGCAGAGTGAACATCTGGTCTAGGGTGAATTTACCAGGTCTAAAGCCGCATTGATAGGACCCAATTATCTCATTGAATTTAGGTTTTAATCTCTCACACAGTATGTTCGAGAGTATCTTGTATGCGATGGGGAGGAGACTTATTCCTCTGTAGTTGGCACATTCCGTCTTGTCTCCTTTCTTGTGTACGGGACATAGTATGCTGAGGTTCCAATCATCGGGTATGCATTCTTCTAGCAAGATTGCGCAGATAAGCTGATGCATACGTCTTATCAGCGTGTCGCCTCCGGTCTTAAATAGTTCAGCGAGTAACCCGTCAGCTCCCGCTGCCTTGTTGTTCTTTAGTCGGGTCACTGCTACTTGGACGTCATTCTTAGTAGGAGGCAAACATTCTCTACCATCATCAGGGATTGGTTCTGCGGTATCCTCTTCGCCGTCAACATCGAACACTAGCAGTTGGGTAAAATGTTCTTTCCATATCCTCAGCATGTTATCTGTGTCAGTTACCAGATTTCCTTCTTTGTCTCTGCAGGAGGATGTGCCTGCACCAAAGCCATCGGTTTGATGCTAAATTCTTTGGTAGAATTTCCGGACTTCATTCTAACTCCTGTACATCTCAATTCGCTCACACTCACGTCTTTCCATTTTCTTTTTCTTTCTGCGGATTAGACGTTTCTCCTCTCTCCTTTTCTCCCGATACTTCTCCTCCATCTGGAGAATCTGCTACTGATTGCAGGGTTGCTCTACATGCCGCATTCTTGGCTTCAGTAGCATCTCGACGCTCTTGGGCGTACCATGGGTTTCTTGGAGGAGGCTTCCGGTACTCAAGTACGGATTTCGCGGCATTTTCCATAGAGTGGGCAATTGTTTGCCACTGCGCCATTAAATCATCAGAACAAGGAGTGCTTTCATCAAGCAGCAGTTGAGTCAGTCGAGTGGAGTATGCCGCTGCCATTTTTTGTGTTTGTAGCTTTTCAATGTCCAGCTTCCGTGCAGTGTCAGATCGTACTTTCCTCGCCATGTTCAAACGGATGTGTGAACCTGAATCCGAATCTATATTCGCTCCGCTATTAAACTGATAAAAGCGTGCTAAGTTCGGCCGGGCAGAGTTTTTTATTCCCTTCACCATAGATCGCATTTGTCGAGTTCTTTTCCCGATATCTCTTTTTGGGCAAACAAAAGACAAAAGAAACGGATTGCTATGGTATTGGAGCTATATCAAGTTATGGTACGACGGGCCATAATTGAGTTGAATGTTGGAGACCATAATTCGAGTAAGAATTACGCCCCTAGGGGGCTCAAGAAGTAAAATAGAGAGATCGGATTATATGAGAGCTGTATCAGGCTATATACCGATTCGCACCATAAATGTCAAGTATGTTGAAGGTCATGGGAGAAGCCGTTGTACAAAATTTCAGCCAAATCGGATGAGAATTGCGCCCTCTGAAAGCTCAAGAAGTCAAGATCCCAGATCGGTTTATATGGCAGCTGTATCAGCTAATGGATCAATATGAACCATATTTGGCACAGTTGTTGAAAGTTAGTGCAAAATTTTAGCCAAATCGGATAAGAATTGTGCCCTCTAGTGGTTCAAGAAGTCAAGATCCAAGATTGGTTTATATGACAGCTATGTCAGGTTATAAACCGATTTCAACCATACTCAGCACAGTTGTTGGAAGTCTTAATGAAACATCTCATGCAAATTTTGGCCCAATTTGGATAAGAATTGTGCCCTCTAGAGGCTCAAGAAGTCAAGATCCAAGATCGGTTTATATGGCAGCTATATCAAAATATGGACCGATATAGCCCATTTACATTCTACACCACTATCCCTTCTAGACTAGAAAAGGAAGTGGAAACTACGGACGATATAGACATAGTGGTTAAGCGGATCACGAAGGCCCTGAATGACTCGCTTGTGTCAGCATGCCCTAGTGCCAAGCCAAGGGACAAGCAGCGACGGCCATGGTGGACCCCAGAACTGGTTGGTCTAAGGAAAGACTGCAGCAAACTCTTCAACGGAGCAACAGTCACAAGAGCACCACACAATTGGGACATCTATAATCTGAGCTAAGAAAATTTAAGGGCGAGCTTAGAAAGGCTCAGAACAAATCCTGGGTAGAATTCTGCAACTCCGTGGAGGATACATCTGAGGCCTCTAGGCTAAGGAAGATTCTGTCCTCGAGACCTATTACGGTGGGATATATTCAGAAGTCAGAGAATGTATGGACAATGTCTAGTGAAGAAACACTAGAACTACTCGTTGATACACATTTCCCGGGAAATTATCCACCGGACAACGTGGCGAGGTTGTCACTGATAAGCATTCATTGGAGGCCATTAGGGAAATTGTGTATGAGTCGAAAATCCTTTGGGCGATAAGAAATTTCGATTGTTTTAAGTCGAGGGGCCCTGATGATGTATCACCGTTTGAATTACAAGCTGTGTCTGATAAACTGGTTCCCTGGCTTAGGGGATATACTCTGCTTGTATCAGAATGTCATATATACCTGTGGGATGGAGAGACACGAAGGTCATTTGCATTCCGAAAGCAGGAAAACACTACCACACGAAGGCGAAAGATTTTCGTCCTATTAGTCTGTCATCCTTTATGCTTAAGACTCTTGAGAGGTTGATAGAAACATATTTAAGGGCAAATATCCCTGGAGATCGCCTGTCGCGGCAGCGGCATGCATATATTGAGTTGCCCAAAAAGTAATTGCGGATTTTTCATATAGTCGGCGTTGACAAATTTTTTCACAGCTTGTGACTCTGTAATTGCATTCTTTCTTCTGTCAGTCATCAGCTGTTACTTTTAGCTTGCTTTAGAAAAAAGTGTAAAAAAAGTATATTTGATTAAAGTTCATTCTAAGTTTTATTAAAAATGCATTGAATTTCTTTTAAAAAATCCGCAATTACTTTTTGGGCAACCCAATATTAAAGGCAAATCCACTGAAACAGCCGTTCACGACCTGGTCGGCTACATAGAGGGTTCTCTTGCTGTCAAGGAATATACAACGGTAGCATTTCTTGGCATTGAAGGTGCTTTCAAGAATGTAAAACCGACGTCAATAATGAAGGAGTTGGAGTTTCTAGGCATCAACTCTACCGTATGAAAGTTTATTAACTTACTTACTAAAATATGCATTAGGGCAGGCTTGGGATCTATGGAACCAAAAAAGATGGGTCAGCAGAGGAACTCCTCAAGGAGGTGTACTGTCTCCTCTACTCGGGAATATAGCCATTAACAATATATTATTGTCTCTGGAAGAAAAGGTCGTAAAACTGGTCGCGTATGCTGATGACGTGGCAATTGCGGTTAGGGGAAAGTTTCCCAGCACTCTAAAATTTATACTTCAGGAAGCTCTACGTGCAACAGTAAAGTGGGCTACTGAAAGTGGTCTGGGCATAAATCGGTGCAAGACAGAAGTAGTTCTCTTCAGCAGGAAATACAAGTTGCCTACAGTAGAACGTGTCTCCTTGGGTGGAGAGAATGCTCCATTTACAGAAAACGTAAAATACCTATGTTTTGCTGGACAGGAAATTGAACTTTGAATCCAACATTTTGGAAAGGGCAAGAAAGGCCACTCTTGCCGTATGCGCCTGCAAGAGAGCCATTGGCAAAAGTTGGGGATTTAGACCGCGTGTCATGCATGCGGTATGGTGGACGGCGCTACAAAAGTCCACCTACTGCTCAATACTTAACCGGATCCAAAGGATGGCTTGTTTGTGCATCACAACCGCACTGAGGACGACACCATCTGATGCACTGAATTTTTGGCCTCTGGTCATTGTGGCTACCCAAATTGTCGTGAGTTTAAGGGAGCTTTTTCATTGGTCATGTGGCGGCTACGGACACTGTGTTATCCTTGATACAATATGTGATGTTCCAGGCATTGTGGATTACACCCTACTTGAGCCGCTTTTTATAAAAATTACTGTACCACTATTCCTGAAAGAACCGATTGGAACTACGATATCCCTGGTAACAGAAGTTACATAGATGGTTCGAAACTAAACGACCAGGTGGGCTTTGGGGTGTACTTTAAAGATCTAGAACTGGTTATATCGTAGAGGTTACCCGACACACTGCAGTGTGTATCAAGCAGAGATCCTTGCAATTATGGAAGTGGTGGAATGGCCATGAATATAATGTCATTACGACGATTGGCATCAATATCTTCTCAGACAGCCAGGTAGCCATTAAATCCCTGGAGAAGGTATTTCTGAACACAAAAACCGCCCTCGAGTGTCGCACATCTCTCAACGAGATGGCTGAACAGTTCAAAATTCACCTGTTCTGGGTGCCGGGCCACAGAGACATCCCAGGGAATTCTAAAGCGGACGAGCTTGCGAGACTAGATACTACCTTACACACACCAGGGACACTGGAATCAGAGGGTATGCCTCTAGCGATATGTAAGCTAAGTCTTCAGGACCAGTCCCGAAGCGCAACGAATGATAGATGGTCACAAAGAGGGGGCTGTGAGCAATCCAAAACCATGTGGCCTCATCTAGACTTAGAAGGAGTTCCACTTTAGGTTCTCATTTCTTTGAGAACCTGTCTTATTTAGCGGATGTGGACATTAGCAAGTTATTGGGCTTTGTAAAGCGATCTGGATAGTTCAACGGTAGGAAATAGAAGGCATCTTCCTTCTTCTGTTCCTAAGGTATCACAATGGACGAAACGTCTAAGTGAGTCTGATGGCAGACTGACACTTAAAACCTAACCTAAGCTAGTCTAGCCCATTTACAATCCCAACCAACCTTTAGTCCTTCGAAAGTCAGCGTGCTTTCTACAGACAGACGGACGGACATGGCTACATCGACTTAAAATGTCATGAAGACCAAGAATATATTGGGTTGCCCAAAAAGTAATTGCGGATTTTTTAAAAGAAAGTAAATGCATTTTTAATAAAACTTAGAATGAACTTTAATGAAATATACTTTTTTTACACTTTTTTTTCTAAAGCAAGCTAAAAGTAACAGCTGATAACTGACAAAAGAAAGAATGCAATTACAGAGTCACAAGCTGTGAAAAATTTTGTCAACGCCGACTATATGAAAAATCCGCAATTACTTTTTGGGCAACCCAATATATACTTTATGCGCTCTTAGATGAATATTTCGAGGAGTTACAAACAGAATGACGAAATTAGTATACCCCCATAATATATAATAAACTAACTTCATAGTTTGACTTCTTGCCTATAAAACATAAACGTCATCTCCCAGAGCGTCTTGACCCTAGTAAGGCTTGTTTTTCTACCCACCACCATAGGATGGGTGTATACTAATCTAGTCATTCCGTTTGTAACACCTCGAAATATTCGTTCAAGAACCCATAAAGTATATACATTCTTGATCGTCTCTGCGTTAGTCACGATAGTGGTCGAACTCGTAAAGCTAGCCCCTTTTACACAAATACCTACTATTGATGTAGGTTGTTGAAAATTGCAAATGAGCTATATCGGTTCAAATTTAGATATAGCTCCTATATAAACCGATCTTCCCATTTGACTTCTTGAGCCCCTGGAAGCCGAAATTTTTGTCCGGTTTGTCTGAAATTTGCCATGTAATGTTCTGTTGCGACTTCCAACAACTTTGTCAAGTACGGTCTATAACCTGATATGGCTCCCATATAAGCCGATCGCCCGAATTGACTTATTGAGCCATTACAAGCCACAATTTTTACCCGGTTGCAATTTTGCATGTAGTGTTCTGTTAAGACTTCCAACAGCTAAGTCAAGTATGGTCCGAATAGGTCTATAACCTGATATAGCTCCCGTATAAGCCGTTCTAACGATTTGACTTCTTGAGCCCTTACAAGCAGCGATTTTTGTCCGATTTGGCTGAAATTGAGCATGTAGCGAAATATTCGTCGTCATAAAGTATATATATATTCTTGATTGTCGCTATATTTTATGTCGATCCGTCAGTCTGTCTGTCTGTCGATAATATCCTGCAATGGAATCTCAATGAGATTTTAAGCACGCTAACTTTCGAAGGAGCAAAGCTAGCCTCTTGAAATTTTGCACAAATACTTCCTATGAGTGTAGGTCGGATGGGATTGTAAGTGGGCTATATCGGCCCATGTTTTGATATAGCTCCATATAAACCGATCTTGGGTCTTGACTTCTTTAGCCTCTAGAAGGCGCAATTCTTATACGATTTGAATGAAATTTTGCACTCCGATCTTGGGTATTGACTTCTTGAGCCTCTAGAGGGCGCAATTCTTATCTGATTGGAACGACATTTTGCACGACGTGGTTCGCTATGATATATAACAACTGTGTCATGTATGGTTCAAATCAGTCAAAAACCTGATATAAACCGATCTTGGGTCTTGACTTCTTGAGCCTCTAGAGGGAGCAATTCTTATTCGAATTGGCTGACATTTTACACAGGTCTCCAACATATAATTTAATTGCGGTCCGAACCGGACCATATCTTGATATCGCTGTAATAACAGAGCAAATCTTTTCTTTTATCCTTTTTATACCCACCACCGAAGGATGGGGGTATATTCATTTTGTCATTCCGTTTGCAACACATCGAAATATCCATTTCCGACCCTATAAAGTATATATATTCTTGATCAGCGTAAAAATCTAAGACGATCTAGACATGTCCGTCCGTCTGTCTGTTGAAATCATGCTACAGTCTTTAAAAATTGAGATATTGAGCTGAAATTTTGCACAGGTTCTTTTTTTGTCCACAGGCAGAAGATGGGCAATATCGGACTATATCTTCATATAGCCCCCATATAGACCGATCCGCCGATTTAGGGTCTTAGGCCCAATTATTATCCGATTTTGCTGAAATTTGGGACGGTGAGTTGTGTTAGGCCCCTCGACATCCATCGTCAATTTGGCTCAGATCGGTCCAGATTTGGATATAGCTGCCATATAGACCGATCCTCCGATTTAGCGTCTTAGGCCCATAAAATCCACATTTATTATCCGATGTGGCTGAAACTCCGGACAGTGAGTTGTGTTAGGCCCCTCAATATCCTTCGTCAATTTGGTTCAGATCGATCCAGATTTGGATATAGCTGCCATATGGACCCATCCTCCGATTTAGGGTCTTAGGCCCATAAAAGCCACATTTATTATCTGATTTTGCTGAAATTCGGGACAGTGAGTTGTGTTAGGCCCTTCGATATCCTTCGTTAATTTGGCTCCGATCGGTCCAGATTTGGATATAGCTGCCATATAGACCGATCCTTCGATTTAGGGTCTTAGGCCCATAAAAGCCACATTTATTATCCCATTTTGATGAAATTCGTGACAGTGAGTTGTGTTAGGCCCTTCGATATCCTTCGTCAATTTGGCCCAGATCGGTTCAGATTTGGATAAAGCTGCCATAAAGACCGATCCTTCGATTTAGGGTCTTAGGCCCATAAAAGCCACATTTATTATCTGATTTTGTTGAAATTTGGGACAGTGAGTTGTGTTAGGCCCCTCGACATCCATCGTCAATTTGGCTCAGATCGGTTCAGATTTGGATATAGCTGCCATATAGACCGATCCTCCGATTTAGGGTCTTAGGCCCATAAAATCCACATTTACTCTCCGATTTTGCTGAATTTTGGGACAGTGAGTTGTGTTAGGCCCCTCAATATCCTTCGTCAATTTGGTTCTGATCGGTTCAGTTTTGGATATAGCTGCCATATAGACCGATCCTCCGATTTAGGGTCTTAGGCCCATAAAATCCACATTTATTATCCGATGTGGCTGAAACTCGGGACAGTGAGTTGTGTTAGGCCCCTCAATATCCTTCGTCAATTTGGTTCAGATCGATCCAGATTTGGATATAGCTGCCATATGGACCCATCCTCCGATTTAGCGTCTTAGGCCCATAAAAGCCGCATTTACTCTCCGATTTTGCTGAATTTTGGGACAGTGAGTTGTGTTAGGCCCCTCAATATCCTTCGTCAATTTGGTTCTGATCGGTTCAGTTTTGGATATAGCTGCCATATAGACCGATCCTCCGATTTAGGGTCTTAGGCCCATAAAATCCACATTTATTATCCGATGTGGCTGAAACTCGGGACAGTGAGTTGTGTTAGGCCCCTCAATATCCTTTGTCAATTTGGTTCAGATCGATCCAGATTTGGATATAGCTGCCATATGGACCCATCCTCCGATTTAGGGTCTTAGGCCCATAAAAGCCACATTTATTATCTGATTTTGTTGAAATTTGGGACAGTGAGTTGTGTTAGGCTCTTCGACATCCTTCGTCATTTTGGCTCCGATCAGGTCTAGATTTGGATAAAGCTGCCATATAGACCGATCCTCCGATTTAGGGTCTTAGGCCCATAAAAGCCACATTTATTATCCGATTTTGCTGAAATTTGGGATAGTGAGTTGTGTTAGGCCCTTCAACACCCTTCGTCATTTCGGCTCCGATCAGGTCTAGATTTGGATAAAGCTGCCATATAGACCGATCCTCCGATTTAGGGTCTTAGGCCCATAAAAGCCACATTTATTATTTGATTTTGCTGAAATTTGGGACAGTGTGTTAGGCCCTTCGACACTCTTCGTCAATTTGGCTCTCATCGGTTCAGATTTGGATAAAGCTGCCATATAGACCGATCCTCCGATTTAGTGTCTTAGGCCCATAAAAGCCACATTTATTATCCGATATTGCTGAAATTTGGGACAGTAAATTACGTTAGGCCCTTTGATATCCCTCATCAATTTGGTGCAGATCGGACCAATTTTGGATATAGCTGCCATATAGACCGATCTCTCGATTTCAGGTTTTGGGCCCATAAAATGCTCATTTATTGTCCGATGTCGCCGAAACTTGGGCAAAGAGTTAATATATATATAAGATATATATATAGCTGTCACATAGACCGATCTCTCTATTTAAGGTTTTGGGCCCACAAAAGGTGCATTTATTGTCCGATGTCGCCGAAATTCAGGACAGTGAATAAGGTTAAGCCCTTCGACTTCCTTCTGCAATATGGCCCAGATCAGTCCAGATTTGAATATATATAAGGTTTTGGGTCCATAAAAGGCGCAATTATTGTCCGATTTGGCCGAAATTTGGGATAGTGAGTTGAGTTAAGCCCTTAGACATTTTTCTGAAACTTGGGCCAAATCGGTTCAGATTTGGATATAGCTGCCATATAGACCGATATCTCGATTTAAAGTTTTGGCCCTATAAAAGGCTCATTTATAATCGGATTTCACTGAAATTTGACACAGTGACTTATGTTAGGCTTTTCGAAATCCGTGTCGTATGTAGCTCAAAAGACCAATATTTTGTTATACACAATTGAACAATGACTTGTACTTATAAGTATTTGGTCCAAATCGGAACATATTTTGATATAACTGCTATGGGACAAAAGGTATACAATTTTCACCGGATTTTGATGAAAGGTGATTTACGTATATTCCCGAGGTGGTGGGTATAGCTCCTTTATAATCACATCTCCGATTTAATTTCTTGAGCTCCTACAAGCCATAATTTTTGGCTGATTTGGCTGAAATTTTGATTTAATTTCTTGAACTCTTACAAGCCATAATTTTTGACCGATTTGGCTGAAATTTTGCATGCGATGTTCTATTATGACTTCCAACAACTGTGCCAAATGCGGTCCAAATCAGTCTATAACCTGATATAGTTCCCAGTCTCTCGATCATCCCTGTTCGGTTTCTAGAAGCTTTAATTTTTACTGGTTTGATAGAAATTTGGTATGTAGAAAAAAACAAAATTTAGTTTGTGTAAATTTTTAGCAGAATACATGGATTCGGCGTGGTCGAACTTAGTTCGCTTTTACTTGTTTTACTTTCTAACTAAGAAACCTTCCACAACCTTCAACCCATCTTCCATTAATGTTCCATCTCTAATTGGGTTTAGCTTCTGGGAACAATAATAACCAATTATTATAATTTCTTCGTTAGCTCATATGTGCTGACTTACAACGGATGTTACAACTTGTAAAGGGCATATGGTATCACATCAAGTCATAACAAACTTACGCAATCAGGCCAACAAGAGGAAGCACCAATTTTTCCCCTTCTATTTATTTAACTAACAAATTTTCAAGTTCCTCCTCTCACACTCTTCACGAAAATATAAAATTAAAGAAAAAAAAAATACATTTTTGATTACATTTCACATGGCATATTTTGTGCAGGTGTTAAAAAAAAAGAAGAAATGGAAATCAGTAGTGTTTCATGTCCGCCATTTGTGACCATCTGTGGAAGTGTTTAGAGAAGCACTTAGGCTAACCTTTTTTTGTCGATGGATGCGTAATGAAGTCATTACAATGTCATTAACATGAATGAAGAAACGAGTCAAGAATTCATTATGACGGAAGTTGTCATGTCGATGATTTTGATTGTAGCTGGAAGTGATCAGCTGGCCAGTCGGTCAGCTATTGTTTGCCGAACCAATTGGTTGGAGAAAAGTTAACCCATAATGAATTTTTAATTAATTTTCTTTTCTTTGACATACAGTTTCAAAAAGGGAGGGCCTAGAAAATAAGAAAGTGACAATGACTCAATGTAGATGGAAACTTGGAAAGAAATAAAATTTTGACATTTGCATAATAACCATATTTGTATACACTTAAATCTACAATAGAAAGGTGTAAGTATGTCGGCAACAATAGCCTTCGCTTATATGTTTTGTAACAATTTATGTATGTTGCTACCTTTTCTTTACTTAGATTTTTCTTCTACTTTAAGAAGAAAGACAGAAAGATATCGAAACAAGTAAAAGCGTGCTAAGTTCGGCCGGGCCGAATCTTATATACCCTCCACCATGGATCGCATTTGTCGAGTTCTTTTCCCGGCATCTCTTCTTAGCCAAAAAAAAGGATATAAGAAAAGATCTGCTCTGCTATTAGAGCGACATCAAGATATGGTCCAGTTTGGACCACAATTAAATTATATGTTGGAGACCTGTGTAAAATGTCAGCCAATTCGAATAAGAATTGCGCCTTTTGTGGGCTCAAGAAGTAAAATAGAGAGATCGATTTATATGGGAGCTGTATCGGGCTATATACCGATTCAGACCATAATAAACACGTATGTTAATGATCATGAGAAAATCCGTCGTACAAAATTTCAGGCAAATCGGATAATAATTGCGACCTCTAGAGGCTCAAGAAGTCAAGATCCCAGATCGGTTTATATGACAGCTATATCAGGTTATGAACCGATTTGAACCATATTTGGCACAGTTGTTGGATATCATAACAAAATACTACGTGCCAAAATTCATTCAAATTGGATAAGAATTGCGCCCTCTAGAGGCTCAAGAAGTCAAGACCCAAGATCGGTTTATATGACAGCTATATCAGGTTATGGATCGATTTCAACCATACTTGGCACAGTTGTTGGATATCGTAACAAAACATGTCGTGCAAAATTTCATCCCAATCGGATAGGAATTGCGCAGTCTAGAGGCTCAAGAAATCAAGACCCAAGATCGGTTTATATGGCAGCTATATCGAAACATGGACCGATATGGCCCATTTACAATACCAACCGACCTACACTAATAAGAAGTATTTGTGCAACATTTCAAGCGGCTAGCTTTACTCCTTCGGAAGTTAGCGTGCTTTCGACAGACAGACGGACGGACGGACAGACGGACTTGGCTAGATCGACATAAAATTTCACAACGATCAAGAATATATATACTTTATGGGGTCTCAGACGAATATTTCGAGTAGTTACAATCAGAATGACGAAATAAGTATACCCCCCATCTTATGGTGGAGGGTATACAAATGTCTACTGATCTTTCTATTGCAAATGCTCCGAAAACCAAAGAGGCACTCTCTAAAACACAAATGAGGGTCATTCCATTTACAGTTAGCGTTTCATGGGAAAGGCAGCTAAATTCGATATCTTGTTTTTAAGGTAGCAAGGGCTTTATAAGCCCTTTAGATTTAGAAACTAGTTCCCTAAAATGTTACCTAGGTGGTAAAAGCCTTAAAGCCCTTTAGGGCTTTATTGTAGAGTTTGAACTTTCGCATATTTTATTACCTCCACCATAAGAGGGGGAGGGGGATATACTAACTTCGCTATTCCGTCTGTAACACCTGGAAATACTGATCTTAGACCCCATTAACTATATGTATGTATGATCGTCTGGACATTTTAAGACCGTCCGTCCGTCCGTCCGTCTGTCTGTGGATAGCACGCTAGCTTTCGAAGGAGTGAAGCTATTCGCTTGAAATTTTGCACAAATATTTTTTATTCATTTAGGTCAGTTGAGATTGTAAATGGGCAATATCGGTCCATATTTAGATATTGCTCCCATATAAACCGATCTCTTCAGATTTTCAATCTTGAGCCTCTAGAGGTCGCAATTATTATCTATATATATATATCTTAGTGTCGCGAATATCTTAGTTTTATAGTGAGTGTCAGACTAGTATGAAAGGAGCCAGACTTGCGTTAGTGTCGTGCTTACATCGTAGACCCGTTTTCGCAGTATAAGTACAACCTGTCAATGTATGGCCCTTTGAAGCCTCTACTCCTAATATGGCCGATGATCTATTCTAACCAAATGACCACCATATTGATTGGTGTGTGTTGTGATCTCTGGATTTTCTTTTCCATTGCCAAAAACTTCGATCAGTGAGCTCGTTTCAAAAATCAAATATTTTTTCTACAGATAAAATATCAATTAAGAGAAAATTCCTATACACTTATGTTACAGAAAAATTGTCGTTAATTTCTTGTTTTTCGGAACAATTTTTAATAAAAAACAAATTTTTGGCAAAACAATTTTATGAAGATTTTTGCTTAAAGAAACGACAAACAAGTAAAAACGTGCTAAGTTCGGCCAGGCCGAATCTTATATATCCTCCACCATGGATCGCACTTGTCGAGTTCCTTTGCCTGGCATCTCTTCTTAGGCAAAACAGGATAAAAGAAAAGATTTGCTCTGCTATTAGAGCGATATCAAGATATGGTCCGATTTGGAGCAGAATTAAATTATATATTGGAGACCTGAGTAAAATGTCAGCCAAATCGAATAAAAATTGCGCTTATGGGGGCTCAAGAAGTAAAATAGAGATATCGATTTATATGGGAACTGTATCACCGATTCAGACCATAATAAACACGTATGTTGATGGTCATGAGAGGATCCGTTGTACAAAATTTCAGGCAAATCGGATAATAATTGCGACCTCTAGAGACTCAAGAAGTCAAGATCCCAGATCGGTTTATATGGCAGCTATATCAGGTTATGAACCGATTTGAACCTTATTTGACATAGTTGTTGAAAGTAAAAATAAAATGCGTCATGCTAAATTTCAGCCAAATCGGATAGGAATTGCGCCCTCTAGAAGCTCAAGAAACCAAGACCTATGATCGGTTTATATGACAGCTATATCAAAACATGGACCGATTTAAACCATACTTAGCGCAGTTGTTGGATATCATAACAAAACACGTGGTGCAAAATTTCTTTCAAATCGGATAAGAATTGCGCCCTCTAGAGGCTCAAGAAATCAAGACCCAAGATCGGTTTATATGGCAGCTATATCAAAACATGGGCCGATATGGCCCATTTACAATCTCAACCGACCTACACTATTAGGAAGTATTTGTGCAAGATTTTAGGCGGGTAGCTTTACTCCTTCGAAAGTGAGCGTGCTTTCGACTGCGGACGGACGGACGAACAAAAGTTTCCTTGGAATATTTATTTTCGACAATTAATGAGCTTTTAGTTAAATACCATGCTACGAAAATAGTATATCGCTTGACCAACAGTTTAACAATATTAGTGCCTTTATCTGAATCCCATATGATCTTTAATGGTCTACGAATTAAAGTTTGGATGTAAGGTGTAGTCCATTCTTAAAATACTTTATTTCAGCCCAATATTCTTGTTTTCTTTGATTAATGGGGTGTTTTCGGGGGTGAGGTGGTCCCCCAGACACTACGCCCTGAAAAAATATCAGCATCGTGCTCTTCTCTCAAATACCATTTATTTAAACCCCATATTGCCATTGGCTTAAGAGGAGTTAACAGGATGAGGGGTCCCCCAAAACACATGGCCCCAAGCTCAAATACCTTTCTATTCTCATTTAAACTCCTTATTGCAAAAGTCAGCAAATATGTCCGATTTGGGGTATTGGTCCTAAAAACTATGAATATTTAGTTCCACTCTCTTTAAGACCCAAATTGTCTTGGTGAGCAAATACGTCCTATTTGGGGGTTGTTATGGTGGTGGGACGTCCGCTAGATAGTTGGCCCCTAATGTTGATATCAGATTCGTGGTCTACTCCCACATACCTTTAATTTGAGCCCCATATTTCCATAGTCGGCAAATATGACCGGCTTGAGTTGTGTTTCGGAGGATGGGCGGCCACTCAGTGAGTTGGCCTCGAAAATATATATCAGATTCGTGTTCCACTCTTAAAACCCTCTTAGTTGAGACTCATAGTGCAATAGTCAGCAAATACTTCCTATTTGGGTGGTGTTGTGGGGGTGGGGTGGCCCCATAGACACTTTTCCCAAATATTGATATCAGATTTGTGCTTTACTTCCAAAGACCTTTCATTTGAGCGCCATATGGCTATGGTCGTAAATGTGTCCCCTTTGGGGGATGTTTTTGGTGAGAGGCGGCCCCCCAAATACTTGGTCGCATATTTGGATATCAGATTCTAATTCTAAACTCAAATACCATTTATTTAAGCCCCATATTCCCACGGTCAGTTAATAAGTCCTGTTTTGGGAAGGGGTGGACCCCCAGAAAAGTTGTCCCACATTTGGATATTAGATTCGTATTCCACTTGCAAATACCTTTCATTTGAGTTCCATATTGCCATGGTCAGTAAATATGTCCGATTTAGGAGTGTTTTGGGACTTGGGGTGGTCCCCTTTCATTTGAGCTCCATATTGTCGTGATTGGTGTTAATATATGTTTGGTACGTTTAAGGGTGGGGCGGCCCCCCTAGGTACCCCAACCTAAATTAGGATACCAAATTTTTTTTTAGGGTACTATATGAGAGCACACAAAATTTCGCTTAAATCGCACCACCCATTTCCGAGATCTGGCATTTCTGAAAATATGGGTAAAGGGGAGGGTCCGCCTCCCTTCAGATATCAAAAAACGTATTACCCTATTTTCACCACGGGGTCATTATGCACCACCTGTGAAAATTTCAAGAAAATCGGTTCCGCCATTTCTAAGTCTATAAGGAACACACAAACATACAAACAAACAAACAAACCTACAAACAAACACAATTTGATTTTTATATATCAGGTAATCGACCGATTCGAACACGCATGTTGGATTACAATTGCGCCCTTCAGAGGCTTAATCGGGAGATACGCTTGTTTGGGAACTCTATTAAGTTGAACCTATTTGGACCATACTTATAACAGTAGTTAAACGTCATTACAAAACAGAGTGCAAAATTTTAGCCAAATCGGATAAGAATTGCGCCGTCTAAACTACCGACCTACATTAATAGGAAGTATTTGGGCAAAATTTAAAGCCTCTACCTATATCGCTTCGGAAGTTAGCGTGCTTTGCACAGGCAAACAGATTTAAGTTGTGCCTTCCGTCTGTAATCTATAGCGCAAATATTTGTTCATGTCAGGTAAGGATGCCACTATTGGCATATACCTAAATATATATATATATCCCCGAAGAAATTCTATATCACAAATTCCGTGCTGGTTACAAAATCCCTAATCGATCTCCATCCGGTGCCCCTAAATTGGTTCAAATCTTGCATCGAATATGCGCCTTCGTGTGAAAGTCCGCTAAATAGCCGGGCATTTGCATAGGAAATGTTCCAGCTTCCCATTCTATTCCAAACGGGCCATCGTAGCGCAGAGGTTAGCATGTCTGCCTATGACGCTGAGCCTCTGGGTTCGAATCCTGGTGAGAAAACAGAAAAAATGTTTCAACGGTGGTTATTCCCTCACCGAGGCGCCCCGGTAGCCGAGTTGGTCGCGTGCTTGGATTACTAGTGCAGGGGTCGTGGGTTCGATTCCCACCAGAAGGCTTGGTCTGTAGCTACTGTGATATCACAATAGGCTTAAAATTGTCTAAGTGAGTCTGTAAAGGACTGTCACTCTTACCTAACCTAATCTTTTCCCTCCTAATACTGGCGACATTTGTGAGGTACTATATCATTTGGTACGGCAGCCACGGTAAAAACTTAAACTGGCTAAAAAAGGACCCCTTATCATTGAGTTTAAACTTGAATCGGACGGAAGTTTGCCGCTATTCCTTAATGGCATGTTAATGGGCAAATTATACCGAAGGCCATACTGACCTCCTTCGTGCTTTCTCTCAGTATTATCTCCTATAGGATATGTTAGGTTGAACAGAGGGTGCGGATATTAATCCGCCCCATGCCACTATGGACATACACCTAAGCCAGTAATCGGCTTGTTGTGTGCTCTTAATACTAAAACCTAATTTCGAAAAAATCGAAAATCTAAGTCGGGAGTTCCGTGCTACTTTCAAAATCCCTAATGGTTTTCCATTACAAGCCCCTAATTTGCTTCATGTCTGGTATTGTGTCTCCACCTAAGTACCGATGTCTGTTAGTCGCGACCGACCGATTCTGTTAGCCGCGAAAGCCGGGCAATGACATAGGAAATGCTCCAACGTCTCATCATCTTCCCCACATGCCCTTCACATGCTAGCACTCGTAGTCCTATGTGTCCCGTTATGATACTGACGGATATACCGTCCCCTTTCTTACTTCCTTTGAGTAATAGCTTTGTCTTCTCACGATCTGGATCTCCCCGTAGGATTTTTATTGTTTTACCAACCGTTTTGCTGTTCCGCAGTTTAAAATGCGCGTAACTCGGACTGCGTCGACTCGAAAGTCCTCGGGTTACCAAGATTATTGATGGCAGTCCTCTGGTCTTCACTGGCAATTTATCGGCGATTTAATTCCCCCTTACTTCGCTAAGGCTCGGCACCAAAACGATGTGGATCGTGCCATCCTCAAAAAAGGTGTTAATCTCCTCCTTACACTGCAAGACCTTACCGTTCTGCTTGTAATTGCACTTATGGCCATTTTACTGCCCATAAAAATGTTCACACTCGAAGTCCTCGCGTTAGTACCACACCACCTGACGCATTCCGTGATCGCCCGGATCTCCGCCTGCAGGACCGTATTATGGTCAGGCAGTCTAAAACAGATCTTACTCCCTGGGTTCTAAATGTAGACCCCCAGGCCCAATCTGTCTCTTCCATTCGCATCAATACTAGGGTTCCGTCAGCCCAAGACTGTGACGCTGGCAGCAGTGCCTCGCACTCAACCTTAAGTGTCGTCTCAGGTATCCGATCAGATTTCCTATCGTTGCTTCGATAATATCGCGATGGTATGAGCTGCTCCTATCCTCAATCCATTCTCCCATCGCCTTAAGTTTCATAGACGTAGTGGCTACCTCACACTGAATCTGTATATCTATGGGTCGGATTATCTCCTATAACACTCCACATAGTAGAATGTTAACTGTGACCTTACAGTTCTGGTTGTTGTTGCCCTGATGTCCAGTTTACTGTTCGAAAAGATGCGTCAACACTATACAACCCCAGGCATTACCTGATCAACCGGATTTACACTTGTAAAACCGTATTATGGCCAAACAATCGGAAACAGATCTTAGTTCCTGGACCCTCAATATGCTTTGATCCGTCCAAATAGCATTAACTCCGGTAGTTTCGACAATGCCGGATTTCCGCCTGCATGGCCGTATTAAGGTCAGGCAATCGGAAACAGATCTCAGTCCTTGATTTTTCAATGTAGACCCCCAGGTCCACTCTGTCATCTTCTTCCAGATGGCAATATCAGAGTTCCGTCAATGCCGAATTTCCACCAGCAGAACTGTATTATGGTCAGGAAATCGGAAACAGATCTCAGTCGCTGAGTCCTTAATCAGTCCTACTCTGTCATCTTGCACATGACAATATCAGAGTTCCGTCAATGCAAGATAGGGGCGCTAACAGCAGATCCTCGCACTTCAAGTGTCGAAACCTCTTCTTTTCAATACAGGTTTCCTTTCGTTGCCTCGATTATGCAGCAATAGTATGACCTTCTCCTATCAATTCTACCTTATACATTATCTGTTTGTCTTTTAGCCAGATATCTAGAAGGCGTGGTCTCCATCAGCCCGCCTATGCCAGAACCTGTTGTAACATTCTTATGTTGCACTTTTTATCAATCGCAGTCTACCAAACTACGGAGGCGTAAGTTAGACTTGATCTAATCACGATTCTGTAGAACTATGGTCTGTCCACGGATTCATGTCCTATTTCGAGCCTACAGTCCATCTACATAGCTCCCAAAATCGAAGGGATATTTCAGTACGCTCCTGGATGTGGCAGTTCCAGAGCAATTTCCTATTCAAGAAGCTGGCAAATTTCTGTAGTCGGTATTACCCTCTATAGATCAGACTATGGGGTTAACTCATTCTTTCGTACGGAGGAATGCGTAAACCCCACGACTCAGCCTCGTCGGCAGAGGCGTGTGTGTGTCGTGGGAACGAACAAAAAAATCGTTCTGTTGAGGAAACGTGGAGCCTGAAATTTACTGACTTTCCTCGTAAACAGGCGGTTTTTTAGTCTTCTCTGGGTTTACGTTCATACTCCTAGGTCGTATGCCATCTCCACGACCGTTACGGCCGTTTTCCATAGCTGGTTCGGACTCCTACCTCTTAGAAATATTAACATCGTTTACGTAATAGACGGGACCAAGGGGCCAAGACTATAAATCGAGAGATCGGCCTATATGGCAGTTACATCCAAATCTGGACCGATCTGATCCAAATTAAAGAGGAATGTCCAAGAGACTAATACAACCCACTGTCCCAAATTTCGGTGAAATCGGACATTAAATGCCCATAATGGGCCCATATAGCAGCTATATCCAAATCTGGACCGATCGGAGCCAAATTGGAGAGAGAAGTCAAAGAGCCAAACGCAATTCACTGTCCCAAATTTCGGTGAAGTCGGACAGTAAATGCCCCCAAGACCTTAAATCGAGAGATCGGTTTATATGACAGCTATATCGAGAAATCTAGACCAATCTAGGCCAAATTGAACAAAGATGTTGAGGGGCCTAACACAACTCACTGTCCCAAATTTCGGCGAAATCGGACAGTAAATGCGCCTTTTATGGGCCGAAAACCTTAAATCGGAAGATCGGTGCATACGGAAGCTATATCCATATCTGGACCGATCGGGGCCAAATTGAAGAAGAATGTCGAGTGGCCCAACACAACTCAATGTCCCAAATTTCAGCGACATCGGATAATAAATGTGGTTTTTATGGGTCTATGACCTTAAATCGGCGGATCGGTATGTATATCAAGATATAGTCCGACATAGCCCATCATCGAACTTAACCTGCCTATGGGCAAAAAAAGAATTTATGCAAAGTTTAAGCTCAATATCTCTATGTTTACAGACTGTAGCGTGATTTCAATAGACAGACGGACGGACATGGCATGCATACTTTATAGGGTCGGAAATGGATATTTCGATGTGATGCAAACGGAATGAAAAAATTAATACACCCTAAACCTTTGCTGATGGGTATAAAAATGCACCCTGTGGGTTGGGAAACCTTTTTTCTTTAACGTTATCAATGTAACAAGATCTTAAGTTGATTATCGAAGATTTTGAACTATTGCATTATTTCTTTGTACCAACCAGTGTTTAAATGAGGAATCCGGAGCGGGTACCATTGTTCCCCTGCGGCAAAAATTGTTTTTGTCGCTCCGCACCACGCTTCTTTATACCTAAAATTTCTTCTTATACCCATCCCCTAGGACAAGTTGCATATTAATCTTATATACCAACCGCCATAGGATGGGAGTATAATAATCTAGTCATTCCGTTTATAATACCTCTAAATATTGATCTGAGACCCTATGACCCTATCGTATATTCTTAATCGTCTCGACTTTCTTAGTCGATGTCTAGGTCGACTTTCTAGGTCGAATGCGTAAAGTTTGCTGCTCAATACTTTTAAATGATATAGGTTGCTGGAGATGGCAAATCGGCCATATATATCTCCCGATTTGAGATCTTTAGCCGTTGGCAGTTGTTATACGATTGGGCTGAAATTTAACACACAGAGTTTTATTGTGAATTCCAACAACTGTGCCGAGAACGGTACGGATTAGTGTGTTCATATAGCTCCCATACAAACCGATTTTCCGATTTGACGTCTTGAGCCCCTGGGATAGAGATGGCAAACTATCGATAATTGTAACATTCGAAACTTTCAATATTTTCTACACAAAATATCGATAGTATCGATACTATCGCTAATTTCTCATCACCTATATTTTAAACGAAAATGAGAAGTAACAAGAATACAAGAAAACAAGTAAAAAGGCGTTAAGTTCGGCCGGGCCGAACTTTGGATACCCACCACCTCGGGTATATATTTAACCACCTTTCATCAAAATTCGGTGAAAATTTCATACTTTATGTCCCATATCAGTTATATCAAAATATGTTCCGATTTTGACCAAATATTATTAAGTACACTAGCTATATCTAAAAATAAACCGATCTGAACTATATATGACACGGATGTCGAAAAGCCTAACATAAGTCACTATGTCAAATTTCAGTGAAATCGGATTATAAATGCGCCTTTTAGGGAGCCAAGACTTTAAATCGAGATATCGGTCAATATGGCAGCTATGTTCAAATCTGGACCGATCTGGACGAAATTGAAGAAGGAAATTTCAGCGACATCGGACAATAATCGCGTCTTTTATGGCACCAAAACCTAAAACCTAGATATCGGTCTATATGGCAGCTATATCCACATCTGGACCGATCTGTGCGATGTTGCAGAAGTATGTCAAGGGGCTTAACGCAACTCACTGTCCCGAATTTCGGCAACATCGGACAATAAATGAGCATTTTATGGGCCCAAAACCATAAATCAAAAAATCGGTCTATATGGAAGCTATATCCAAATCTGAACCGATCTGGACCAAATTGAAGAAAGATGTCCAAGGGCCTAACACAACTCACTGTCCCAAATTTCAGCAAAATCGGACAATAAATGTGGCTTTTATGGGCCTAATACCATAAATCGGAGGATCGGTCTATATGGCAGCTATATTCAAATCTGAACCGATCTGGACCAAACTAAAGAAAGATGTCGAAGGGCCTAACACGACTCACTGTCCCGAATTTCAGCAAAATCGGACAATAAATGTGGCTTTTATGGGCCTAAGACCCTAAATCGGAAGATCGGTATATATGGCAGCTATATCCAAATCTGAACCGATCTGGACCAAATTGAAGAAAGATGTCCAAGGGCCTAACGCAACTCACTGCCCCGAATTTCAGCAAAATGCATGTTTAATGCAAAGTTTAAGCTCAATATCTCTATGTTTACAGACTGTAGCGTGATTTCAATAGACAGACGGACGGACATGGCATGCATACTTTATAGGGTCGGAAATGGATATTTCGATGTGTTGCAAACGGAATGACAAAATGAATATACCCCATCTTCGGTGGTGGGTATAAAAACGTGGTAAGTTCGGCCGGGCAGAATTTTTGGGAACCCACCACCATGGATTTTGCTAAAAATTTATTCCAACTAAATTTTGTTGAAGGGCATAATTTTATTCTACATACTAAACTTCAGTCAAACTAGCAAAAATTAAAGCTTCTAGGAACCGAATAGGCTTAATCGAGACACCGGTTTATATGGAAGCTATACAAGGTTATAGACCGATTTGGACGGTACTTGTCCAAACTGGACAAAAATGCCGGCTTCCAAGGGCTCAAGAAGTCAAATTGGAGATATCGTTTTATATGGGAGCTATATCAGGTTCCAGATGGATTAAGACGGAACTTAGCACATTTGTTGAAGGTCATAACAGAACACTGTGTACAAAATTTCAGCCAAATCGGATGAAAATTGAGGCTTCCAGCAGCTCAATTAGTTAAATTGTTAGATCGGTGTATGGGAGCTATATCATGTTCTTGACCGATTTGGACGGTACTTAGTACATTTGTTAAAAGTCATAACAGAACACAATGTGCAAAATTTCAGCCAAACCGAACAAAAATTGCGGCTTGTAAGGACTCAAGAAGTCAAATCGGGAGATCGGTTCATATGGGAGCTATATCAGGTTATAGACCGATTTGGTCTAACTTCGCACAGTTATTGGAAGTCATAACGTTACACGATGTGCAACATTTCAGCCAAATCAGACAAAAGTTGTGGTTTTCTGAGGCTCAAGAAGTCAAATCGGGAGATCGGTTTATATGATCTGGTTTTTGACCGATTTAGACGGAACTTAACACATTTAGTTAAGAGTCATAACAGAACACTATGTGCAAAATTTCAGCCAAATCGGATGAAAATTGGGGGTTTCCAGGGGCTCAAGAATTCAAGTCGGGAGATCGGTTTATATGGGAGCTATATCATGTACTTAGAACATTAGTACAAACAGAAGGCTATGTGCAAAATTTCAGCCGAATCGGATGAAAATTGAGGCTTACAGGGGCTCAAGAAGTTAAATGTAGGTCGTTGCAATCCCCAACGACCTACGTCAATATTAAGTATCTGTGCGAAATTTCAAATAGCTAGCTCTACACGTGCGACCACTATGGTGAATTCGACAGACGGACGGACATGGCTAGATCGACTCAGGATGTCGAGACGATCAAGAATATATATACTTTATCCAGATCAATATTTCGAGGTGTTACAAACAGAATGACTAGATTAGTATATCCCCATCCTATAGTGGTGGGTATCAAAAATGCAGACCGAATAACACCAAATATAATAGAATCAGTTGGAAGGCCTGAGAAAAATATTTGTACAACATTTTAGACCAATCATATGATAATTGCGAAATCTATAGGCGCAATGTTTCTTAAAGGATACATTCAGTGTCGAATCGTTTATTTATTTCAATTTTGCAAAAATATTATCTTCGCCGATAGTAGCGGTAGGAAAAAAATTAATCGATATTTAGATAAAAAAATAAAATATCGATAGTGCCATCAATATTTTGCCAACTCTAGCCTAGAAGCCTAGAATTTTTATTCGATTGATCTGAAATTTTGCATGTGGTTTTCTACTAGGACTTTAAAAAACCGTGCCAAGTACGATTCCAATCGGTCTATATACTGATATAGCTCCCATATAAACCCATATCTCGATTTGACATCTTGACCGTTATGTACCTCAAGTGTTAACGAATTGGCTAAAATTTTACACGCAGTGTTTGTAACGACTTCCTACTTCCATCGGAGGTATTGGTTTGGTGGAAATTTAGTACGTAAAGTAGAATTATGTCTTTCAACTGAGTTCAGTTTGTGTAAATTTTTAGCAGAACCCATGGTAGTGTGCTGTCACTTACACTTATGTCATGAGACCCACAATTTATGTATCTATTCCTCAGCATGTGGTTTAACCGATCTTTACCCGATCTAGCCGGTACTGGCATCTTTACATCGTGACGTCGAAGGATTCTTCTATTCTATGCACAAAAGCGTGCAGGCGCTCGCCTCCAACCTTCAATTTACATAGACATGTTGTTTATGATTTGAACTATTCCTGTACGTCCTATACTTTATCATGGTATCTACTATACGCTCCATGGTTTTGAGTAGAATATACGTAACGCTTATAGGTCTATATGTCCTTGATGTCACATAGCTGGCCTTGCCCGGCTCGGGTATAAACCATAGGATGGGGGTATACAAATCTAGTCTTTCCATTTGTAACACCTCGAAATATTCATCTAAGACCCCATAAATTATATATTGGGTTGCCCAAAAAGTAATTGCGGATTTTTTAAAAGAAAGTAAATGCATTTTTAATAAAACTTAGAATGAACTTTAATCAAATATACTTTTTTACACTTTTTTTTCTAAAGCAAGCTAAAAGTAACACCTGATAACTGACAGAAGAAAGAATGCAATTACAGAGTCACAAGCTGTGAAAAAATTTGTCAACGCCGACTATGTGAAAAATCCGCAATTACTTTTTGGGCAACCCAATATATATGCTTGATCGTCTAGACGTTCTGAGTCGATCTAGCCATGTCCGTCCGTTCGTCTGCCGAAATCACGATTAAGGTCGAATGCGTAAAGCTAGACGCTTGAAATTTTTGCCCAGATACTTAGTATTGAGGTAATGAGCCATATCGGTTATGAAGCAAATAGGTCATATCGGTTCAGATTTGGATATAGCTCCCATATATAGCAATCTCCCGATTTGACTTCTTGGGCCCTTACAAGCCGCAATTCCGCAATTTTTGTTCGATATTGCATGTAGTGATCTATTATGACTTCCAATAACTGTGCCAAGTACGGATGGAATCGGTCTATAATCAGATATAGCTCCCATATAAACCGATCTCCCGATTTGTTTTCTTGAGCCCTTAAAAGCCGAAATTTTTGTTCGATTTGTCGGAAATTTTGCACGTAGATAAGACTTCCAACATTTGTGCCAAGTATAGTTGAAATAGGCCTACAATCTGGTAAAGCTCCCATATAAACCGGTCTCTCGAATAGCCTTGTTCGGTTCCTAGAAGCTTTAGTTTTTGCTGGTTTGAGAGGAGTTTGGTATGTGGAATAAAAGTGTGCCTATCAGCTAAATTTATTATACCCTCCACCATAAGATGGGGGGTATACTAATTTCGTCATTCTGATTGTAACTACTCGAAATATTCGTCTGAGACCCCATAAAGTATATATATTCTTGATCGTCGTGAAATCTTATGTCGATCTAGCCATGTCCGTCCGCTTGAAATTTTGCACAAATACTTCTTATTAGTGTAGGTCGGTTGGTATTGTAAATGGGCCATATAGGTCCATGTTTTGATATAGCTGCCATATAAACCGATCTTGGGTCTTGAATTCTTGAGCCTCTAGAGTGCGCAATTCTTATCCAATTGCGATGAAATTTTGCACGACGTGTTTTGTTATGATATCCAACAACTGTGCCAAGAATGGTTCAAATTGGTTCATAACCTGATATAGCTGCCATATAAACCGATTTTGGGTCTTGACTTCTTAAGCCTCTAGAGTGCGCAATTCTTATCCGATTGGAATGAAATTTTGCACGACGTGTTTCGTTATTATATCCAACAACTGTGTCAAGTATGGTTCAAATCGGTTTATAACCTGATATAGCTGCCATATAAACCGATCTTGGGTCTTGACTTCTTTAGCCTCTAGAGGGCGCAATTCTTATCCAATTTGAATGAATTTTGGCAAGTAGTATTTTGTTATAATATCCAACAACTGTGCCAAGTATGGTTCAAATCGGCTCATAACCTTATATAGCTGTCATATAAACCGATCTTGGGTCTTGACTTCATGAGCCTCTAGAGGGCGCAATATCTATCCGATTTGGCTAAAATTTCGCAAGACGTTTATTATTGTTACTTTCAACAACTATGTCAAATAAAGTACAAGTCGGTTCATAACCTGATATAGCTGCCATATAAACCGATCTGGGATCTTGACTTCTTGAGCCTCTAGAGGTCGCAATTATTATCCGATTTGCCTGAAATTTTGTACGACGGATTCTCTTATGACCATTAACATACGCGTTTATTATGGTCTGAATCGGTCTATAGCCCGATACAGCTCCCATATAAATCGATCTCTCTATTTTACTTCTGAGCCCCCAAAGGGCGCAAATCTTATTCGAATTGGCTGACATTTTACACAGGTTTCCAACATATAATTTACTTGTGGTCCAAACCGGACCATATCTTGATATCGCTCTAATAGCAGAGCAAATCTTTTCTTATATCCTTTTTTTTTTGCCTAAGAAGAGATGCCGGGAAAAGAACTCGACAAAAGCGATCCATGGTGGAGGGTATATAAGATTCGGCCCGGCCGAACTTAGCACGCTTTTACTTGTTTTCCATACATTTTTAACAGAAACCATGGTGGTGGGTTCCCAAGATTCGGCCCGGCCGAACTTTGCTCGCTTTTACTTGTTCTAACTATCTTTCCTTTTGTATGTCTGGTAGATAATCCTTGTGTAGGCATTTTGGTCTCCCGTACATTGAATCCGTTTCAAATCCAAAATTACACTTTGGTTTATAGCAGTTTACCGTCTGCTTTAAAATTATATATATAATACTGTCAGGGCTAATTTCTTTAGCTGACATCTTAGATTCATCACCAAATCATTCAATAGTGGACTTGCTCATAACTCTGCATAGCAAAGTAATTAAGATAAGAGAGAGTGAATGAACGACCAAACGAACGTGCCATGGCATAGGGTACACGTGCGTAGCATGACACTGTCACATTAAACACAGCTTTTTTTTTATTATGTACCCGCCCGACTGTCAGTCTCTTACCAAGACTTGTCTATCTTCAGGCGGACCGTTTTTGTATAGTCAACAATTTGCTGTAACTTTGGTGAAGTCAATGAAAAGGCCCCATAAATAACTCCAACCTCAAGTTCTGATTGTCATTTATGTCTGTGACAAAGCTGTGCGTTTCAAAGATGTTTTTACATTGACTATGTTTCCTTTAGCAGGCCTAGACTGTCTTCCCAGACTGGGTTAGGGACGAGCAATAGAGTCATCAATGTCTCTGTCACAGATTGGGGATTGCGTGTCAGCACATTTTAAATCATGGCTTTTCATGTGTTTTTTTTGATGTAGCATTTTCTCCTCATATATTCTTCAATTTATGATTTTGAAAAATATAATAATTAGGTGTTGTTCGTTTCACAAGTCGGGGAAATAATGTGAGATAAATGGAAGTTATCTATTACTGAAGGAAGAAAGTGTTTTTGTTTCAAGCTTAAAATGGTTGAGTGGCTTTTTTTGATTGAACCAAGTAGTAGCAATAGAAAGTGAAAGGATAACCTTACTGGCCAATTAGTGTCCCAACAAGGACTTCTAAAAATTTTGCAACAAAGTCGAAAAAGTATTATCTATTGTACAACCCAATAGTTGGCCATAGAATAACATATCAAATGATATGCTATTTTTAACATGAACATTCCATTAAGGAATAAGGGCAAACTCCAAACATATTAATGAGTACTATACGATTCAAATTTAAAGGTAAGGGACTTGCTTTTAATAGCAGCATGATCTTATGAGTTGACAGCTTAGGTATTTAATTAAGGAGAGTATTATTGAATATATGATCAAATATCTCGTGTTGGGGATTGAGATCTAATTTTAAGGAGATGAACGATAATAGATTTCTCTTAGCGTCTTTTCAAACTTTTTAAATCCTTCATGAAACAAATATTCATACTACGCCTGTTCCTTTAAAAGACCCAAATAAGTAAAAGCGTGTTAAGTTCGGCCGGGCCGAATCTTATACCCTCCACCATGGATCGCATTGGTCGAGTACTTTGCGCAGTATCTCCTTTTAGGCAAACAAAGAATAATGAATAAGGACGGTGGAGAAGGAGGAGGAGCTATATCAGGTTATAGTACGATTCGGGGGTCAAGAAGCAAAATCAGGAGATCGGTTTATATGGTAGCTGTATCAAGCTATAGATTGATTCCGACCATATTGCACACGTATGTTGAAGGCCATGGGAGAAGCCGTTGTGCAAAATTTGTGCCAAATCGGATGAGAATTGCGCTCTCTAGAGGCTCAAGAAATCAAGACCCAAAATCGGGTTTTATCAAAACATGGAGCGAATTGGCCCTTTGGCTCCTTCAAAAGTTAGACTGATGGACGGACTGACGGACTGACGGACAGACGGACGGACTGACGGACAGACGGACGGACATGGTTAGTTTGACTTAAAATGTCACGACGATCAAGAATATATTGGGTTGCCCAAAAAGTAATTGTGGATTTTTCATATAGTCGGCGTTGACAATTTTTTTCACAGCTTGTGACTCTGTAATTGCATTCTTTCTTCTGTCAGTTATCAGCTGTTACTTTTAGCTAGCTTTAGAAAAAAAGTGTAAAAAAAATATATTTGATTAAAGTTCATTCTAAGTTTTATTAAAAATGCATTTACTTTCTTTTAAAAAATCCGCAATTACTTTTTGGACAACCCAATATATACTTTATGGGGTCTTAGACGCATATTTTGAGGTGTTACAAACAGAATGACGAAATGAGTATACCCTCATCCAATGGTGGAGGGTATAAAAAACATGGTGAAATTTTCCATCTATTGGTTGCCCAAAAAGTAATTGCGGATTTTTTAAAAGAAAGTAAATGCATTTTTAATAAAACTTAGAATGAACTTTAATCAAATATACTTTTTTTACACTTTTTTTTCTAAAGCAAGCTAAAAGTAACAGCTGATGACTGACAGAAGAAAGAATGCAATTACAGAGTGACAAGCTGTGAAAAAATTTGTCAACACCGACTATATGAAAAATCCGCAATTACTTTTTGGGCAACCCAATATTTATTGACTACTGGGCAGCTTTCGTCAGTGCTGTAAGTTAAAAGATATTTGAAGGCCACCGTAGTGAGGTTAGCAAGACCGCCTATGATGCTGAGAGAACATCAGAAAACCAATAAGGAAAGGCAAAAGTCGGGCGGAGCCGACTATATAACCACCTCACACCACCGAGTCTATGTAATGCTTTCAATATATAGCACTAATATCCAAATCTAGTCAGACTTTAATTTGGCATACCTATTGAAATATCGAATAAAACCTTGTACGATGTTGGGATGCCAATTAAAACATCGCATGAAAAATTTTGTAGAGATCGGACCAAAATTGTGGCTTCCACAGCTTTTAAGGGCATATCGGATGAAAGATATGTATGGGAGCTATATCTAAATCTGGAACGATTCTGATGAAATTTTGCACACATATTGGGACGTCACAAGAAGCACTTCGAGCCAAATTTGGTAAAGATCGGACCAAAATTGTGCCTTCTACAGCCTTAATAGGTCAAATCGGATGAAAGATATGTATGGTAGCTATATCTAAATCTGAACCGATTCTGATGAACTTTTGCACACATATTGGGACGTCACAAGAAGCACTTCGTGCCTAATTTGGTTAAGATTTGATAAAAATTGTGCCCTCTTGAGCCTTAATAGGTCAAATCGGATGAAAGTTATATATGGGAGCTCTATCTAAATCTGAATCGATTTAGATGAAATTTTGCACACGTATTAAGACGTCACACGAAACATCTCATGCGAAATTTGGTAGGTTAGGTTAGGAAAGAGTGACAGTCCTTTACAGACTCACTTAGAAAATTTTAGGTCCATTGTGATACCACAGTAGCGACTGACCAAGGATTGTGGCGGGAATCGAACCCACGACCCCTGCACTGGTAATCCAAGCACGCTACCAACTCGGCTACCAGGGTGCCCGAAATTTGGTAAAGATCGGACCAAATTTGTGGCTCCTACAGCTATAAAAGGGCATATCGGATGAAAGATATATATGGGAGCTATATCTAAATCTAAACCGATTTTGGGACGTCACAAGGAGCACTTCGTGGTAAAGATTGGACCAAAATTGTGGCTCCTACAGCTTTAAAAGGGTATATCGGATGAAAGATATATATGGAAGCTATATCTAAAACTGGACCGATTTTTTTCAAAATCAAAAGCGTTCGTCCTTGGGTCAAAAAAGAGACTTATACAAAATTTTGTGAAAACCGGACAACAAATGCGACCTGTACCTTGATTACAAGAATACATGGACAGACAGACAGACGGACATAGTTAAATCGAATCAGGAAGTGATTCTAAGCCGATCCATATACCTATCCATGGGTCTAGCTCTTCTCCTTCTTAGCGTTACAAACAAATACACAAATCTATAATACCCTGTACCACAGTGGTGGTGTAGGGTATAAAAACAAAATGGAATCATGGAAGTAACATTTAAAAAAAGTTTGATGGTGAACTGTGCCATGTAAAAAGAGGTGTCGCTTGAAACTTGAATTGGACAGCCCTCATTGATATGTGGGAAGTTTTGTCCTGTTCCTTAATGGAATGAAGATTGATGCTAGAAAAAATTCGTTTTGGTCACATTTACTATGACATGCAGTAGAGATGTACTCCGCGTACACGAGAAGTTCAATCGGTGAAACAATGAACCGATAGAAGGCTTGAACGATATGAATCCAAATCTTAGAGCGATTGTGAATCTAAAACTTCAAAGCTATCGAATACTGAAGAAAATGAGCTCCTAGTTTGAAACCTGCTGATATAATTTCGTTGTGAGTGGCTCCAGCAATTAGGATGAAATCCAATGACATCTTGGGTCGATGAGAGTATCGAAAGAGGAAGATCAGTTCCAAATTTGCACTCTGCCGAGTCGACTATGTGCTAAGATGATAACACTAAGAGTTGAAAATCAACTGCAAATTGTTGGCGAAACTCTTAACGGTGAGAGTGAGGTAGGTCCTGGCTCTGGATATCGCCAAGGCATTTGATAGGGTTTGGTATGGTGCACTGTTATCAAAGCTTGTCGCTTTGGAGTCGGTTATAGCTTTGTTCGATTTATATCGAGCTTTCACCGAGATCGCACTATGCGAGTTGTTGTAGATGGGTTATCATCCGATGAGTATACATTGACCGCAGGTATGCCACAAAGATCTGTTCTTTCCCCCTCCATTTTTCTTAATTTCATTGAAGATCTATTGGTTCAGACTTCGAATCCAGTCTGCTACCGATGACAGTAGTCTGTGTCATTCATATTCATTCGACCATAGGCCCAGTCCTCAGGCAATTGTGAAAAGGAGGCTCATTATGGATGAGATGCTCTCCCAGGACTTGTTGGCAATTTTCAGGTGGGATAGAATGAACAGAGTAGACTTGTACGCACAAAAGACGCAATGCTGTTTCTTGTTTCACAAGCGATTCACTGACCCACAACAATCGTCGATATCTATCGACGGTATGGATATTGAGCAGTCAGATACTCTTGATGTTTTGGGCATGAAGATACAATGTGGTGTCCGTTGGTCAAATCACGTATTCGAAAGAAGCATTTATGTGCTTAGGCTTTCTTAAGCGGTGCAGGAAGTATTTCGCCTTTTCTGATCTTCACAATAACTATATTGCCTACATCAGACCGAGGAATAAACCTCTCGTAAATGAGCAGGAGCTCCGAAATCATCATTGAAGTTACATGATCGAGTTCAACGGAGAGCGATGGTGTTGATTGGGAACAGTACAGTATCCAACTCTATTGCTTTTCTTGAACATCGTCGGAATGTGGATAACGTTGTACTACTCTTTCGTTACTTTCATGGCGGTGTTCCACCGATATTCGTCTTCTTATTCCTGACGTTAGGATATTCACCAGGAATACAAGACTTGCCAGGAACTCACAGCCATTTGTAATTGATTGGCCAGTCGACCGAACCATGCATTTCCGAGAAAATTTATTTATAGCCCGAACCATTCGTATATGGAATCAACTTCCGTCTAATGTCTTTCCCACCGTAATTCAGAAATTTCAGTTCAGAAATTTATTCCCTCTTTCCCCCCTCCAACCTTTAACATTCCTAATTGCCAACGCAATGCCCAGCATATATACCCCTGCGTGTTGGTTGCGTGATAAAAAAATACATGTAAAAGCGTCCTAAGTTCGGCCGGGCCGAATCTTAGGTACCCTCCACCATGGATCAAATTTGTCGAGTTATTTTCTCGGTATCTCTGTTGTGCTGTTTCAGGCTATATACCGATGCTGTTTCAGGCTATAGACCAATTCAGACCATATTTGACATGTATGTTGAAGGTCATGGGAGAAACCGTTGTACAACATTTCAGCCAAATCGGATAACAATTACGCCATCTAGAGGCTCAAAAACTCAAGATCCCAGATTGGTTAATATAACAGCTATATCAGGTTATGGACCGATTTGAACCACACCTAGTACTGTTGCTGGAAGTCCCCCTAGAGGCTCAAGAAGCAATATAGGCAGATCGGTTTATATGGGAGCTGCATCAGGCTATAGATCGATTCGGACCGCATTCGACACGCACGTTGAAGGTTATGGGAGAAGACGTTGTTCAAAATTTCAGCCAAATCGGATAAGAATTGCGCCCTATAGAGGCTCAAGAAGTCAAGATCCCAGATCGGTTTATATGGCAGCTATATCAGGTTATGAACCGATTTGAACCATATTTGACACAGTTGTTGAAAGTAAAAATAAAATACGTCATGCAAAATTTCAGCCAAATCGGATGGGAATTGCGCCCTCTAGAAGCTCAAGAAGTCAAATCCCCAGATCTGTTTATATGACAGCTATATCAGGTTATGGACCGATTTCAACCATACTTGGCACAGTTGTTGGATATTATAACGAAATACTTCGTGCAAAAATTCATTCAAATCGGATAAGAATTGTGCCCTCTAGAGGCTCCAGAAGTCAAGACCCAAGATCGGTTTATATGGCAGCTATATCAAAACATGGACCGATTTAAACCATACTTAGCACAGTTGTTGGGTATCATAACAAAACACGTCGTGCAAAATTTCATTTCAATCGGATAAGAATTGCGCACTCTAGAGGCTCAAGAAGTCAAGACCTAAGATCGGTTTATATGACAGCTATATCAGGTTATGGACCGATTTGAACCATACTTAGCGCAGTTGTTGGATATCATAACGAAACACGTCGTGCAAAATTTCATTCCAATCGGATAAGAATTGCGCACGCTAGAGGCTCAAGAAGTCAAGACCCAAGATCGGTTTATATGGCAGCTATATCAGGTTATGGACCGATTTAAACCATACTTGGCACAGTTGTTGGATATCATAACAAAACACGTCGTGCCAAAATTCATTCAAATCGGATAAGAATTGCGCACGCTAGAGGCTCAAGAAGTCAAGACCCAAGATCGGTTTATATGGCAGCTATATCAAAACATGGACCGATATGGCCCATTTACAATACCAACCGACCTACACTAATAAGAAGTATTTGTGCAAAATTTCAAATTTTCGGAAGTTAGCGTGCTTTCGACAGACAGACGGACGGACGGACGGACGGACGGACGGACGTACGGACAGACGGACGGACATGGCTAGATCGACATAAAATGTCACGACGATCAAGAATATATATACTTTATGGGGTCTCAGACGAATATTTCGAGTAGTTACAAACAGAATGACGAAATTAGTATACCCCCCATCTTATGGTGGAGGGTATAAAACTCTTAACTAATGAACAGCGCTAACAATTTTACCTGACCAGTACGAGCAACTGTTGAAATCGACGAAGATCATGTCTAATGGCATGCTTTGGGGATGAAATCACCTAGAGATGAAGATCAGCTTCACATTTTTACTCTCTGCAATCAAGTACTCAGTGAATCAAACGTTCAGTTTTCTGACAGAAATCTGTACGAAATTCGACAAAACATACGAACTGGAGGCTGTCCGAATTCGTTACGAAATATATATTGAGTGGTTGATATGTTCTATGACCGAAGAATCGAAAAGAAATCTCATGTTTTAGACGATACTGAATTCTGACAGAATCATGAAAAGCTCTGAGGGGAAATTAGAGTTGTCGTTCAGAATTCTGAAATGAACTCTGATAGAAATCCGATGATTTTTCCGACATGTCGTATCGAGTTTAAGAATTGGGATATCACTTTCTGTTTTTTAAAACGTGAATTAAGGAGCCTCACAACAGTGGGAACAAAATGTGCTTCTGTAAAATTCTGTGATTTTCGCGAGAGATTCCACGTCTAAATCCAAGGATTTCGTATATAGGGACTAGTTGGCAGTTGTTTCAAAATTACACAACCTGGAAAATCTGATTTGATGAGAAGGGTAAAATGTGGCTAAAGTTCAATATTCACGGATGTTGTCATATTAAACCGTCCAAATAGACTCAATCACGAGGTGTGAAATGGGTCGAAATTATCAGTGAAATAATGGAGGTTATAGTTCAAAAGTTCAAGTTATAACTTTGATTGAAGAATTCAATGCTACCAGTTCTGTGGCTGACGCAAAAAGATAGCGATTCGATGCTAGTTCGGTTGCCATCATGGGTCGGATCCTATAAAATATAGTTCTAAATATGTAAGTACTAGCTATTTTATCAAAGGGAAATTTCCCTTTCCCTTCTCAACTCTTATGCTAATTCAATAATTTGAAAATTTGTCGTATAACTACGACAAGCGTTTCTTTACGTGAACTTAATGTAAAAGATATTTCAAATTAATTTGGGACAAATTCAAAGGAACGCATAGATATTAGTTCAACTATATTGAACAGTTTCAGAGTCAGGAAATCGTCAGAATTCACCACGAACTATGCGACTAAAATTTCCCTAGATAGTTGAACAGAGCTCAGAAGGAATATGGAGCTTGGATAATTTGTCGGAATACTACAAAATTTTTTCCGACGTGTTTGACATCAGACATTTCGTTCGCTGGGTAGGTGATGAGAGGTTTGAATGATGAAGATCAACTTCAACGTTTGCCGACACGACTTCTACGATGGAATCCAGAACGACCAGCGATAAATTTTGGAAAATCAAAAATCCAAATCTGTAGATGAGACGGCTACACGAAATAAACCCCACTGAAATAACCGCCAATTAAAAAGTGAAATAAGTTCCAAAAATAATTCCATACATTTTGGGGCTTATTATACAGTAACATGAGCCCAAAACTTTTGGGAAATGGTCTCATAATTTCAGAGACTTATTTCATTTGTGAGCCTAACAAAAAACATGTCCACAGCCTTAGAACATATTTAATTCTTGCCTTTGGAATTCTTTGCCTTTTTTGGATTTTATTTTATTCGTTATGTTGGGACGATTTAATTTTTACTTAGGAACTAGTTCGTTAAGAATTATTTTATTGGAGGTTATGGCGCATAGCTGATGCGACTACCAAAGGAGTAAAAAATTCACACTTGGCCCCAGGCAACAAAGATTAAATACAAAGTCAATATTTAAGTAGCCGTTGAGTCTAGCGGAAAAATATCTGTAGCTATTCCAAGGTACTACCTATTGCGAAAAATTTTGAAGACTGTTTGGTGTAGGCTCAAAATGGACACCCAAAAGCTGTGGTGGGATCAGACCGTAGCATTTTGTTCTCCCCTACTATAGGTGTGGGTGCCTGGCCACTTATAGACGAGAGTAATTCTTCAAGCGCACAACCAGTCGTAAGACTAACAAATGAGAAAGAGAAGGTAAACCAGACGGATTCTGGAAGAGATAGAATTGACATTCCAAGCACTTCTACCGAAGCTGGGAAAAGAATCCGATTTCCCGAAGAGCATAACACTTCCAAAATGCTGAAGAAGAGAAAGAGCTCCACCGCAAATGCAAATTTGCCCATGGACTTTCCACTAAGGAACAGAGGCAAACTTCTCACTATCAATGAGTGCTGTCTGATTCAAGTTTGAGCTCAGTGATAAGGGATCTCCTTTTTATAGCCGAGCGGCATGCCGCAGTGCGACACCTCTTTGGGGAGAAGTTTTCACACGGCAAACTTATGTAAACTCGGTGCGGCAAGTGATAGCATGTGTAGGGCATGCGGGGAAGATGATGAGATGTCAGAGCATTTACTATGTCATTGCCCGGCTTTCGCTTCTAACAGATACCGGCATTCAGGTGCATTCAGGACACAACACCAGACATGAACCAACTTAGGTGCGTTGGATTGAAAACAGAATTTTGTAAGTAGCACGGAATTTCTAACTTAGATTTCATTTTTCGAGGTTACTTTTTTTTACCTTCCACCATAGCATGGCGGTATACTAATTTCGTCATTCTGTTTTTAACATCTCGAAATATGAGTCCGGGACCCCACAAAGTAAAGGGTGATTTTTTTGAGGTTAGGATTTTCATGCATTAGTATTTGACAGATCACGTGGGATTTCAGACATGGTGTCAAAGAGAAAGATGCTCAGTATGCTTTGACATTTCATCATGAATAGACTTACTAACGAGCAACGCTTGCAAATAATTGAATTTTATTACCAAAATCAGTGTTCGGTTCGAAATGTGTTCATTCACCGTAACGTTGCGTCCAACAGCATCTTTGAAAAAATACGGTCCAATGATTCCACCAGCGTACAAACCACACCAAACAGTGCATTTTTCGGGATGCATGGGCAGTTCTTGAACGGCTTCTGGTTGCTCTTCACTCCAAATGCGGCAATTTTGCTTATTTACGTAGCCATTCAACCAGAAATGAGCCTCATCGCTGAACGGTGAATGAACACATTTCGAACCGAACACTGATTTTGGTAATAAAATTCAATGATTTGCAAGCGTTGCTCGTTAGTAAGTCTATTCATGATGAAATGTCAAAGCATACTGAGCATCTTTCTCTTTGACACCATGTCTGAAATCCCACGTGATCTGTCAAATACTAATGCATGAAAATCCTAACCTCAAAAAAATCACCCTTTATATATATATTCTTGATCGCCATGTCATTTTAAGTCGATCTAGCCATGTCCGTCCGTCTGTCTGTCGAAAGCACGCTAACCTTCGGAGTAAAGTAAAGGAGTAAAGCTAGCCGCTTGAAATTTTGAACGAATACTTTTTATTAGTGTAGTTCGGTTGGGATTGAAAATGGGCCAAATCGGTCCACGTTTTGATATAGCTGCCATATAAACCGATATTGGGTCTTGACTTCTTGAGCCTCTACAGTGTGCAATTCTTATCCGATTGGAATGAAATTTTGCACGACGTGTTTTGTTATGATATTCAACAAATGTGTTAAGTATGATTCAAATCAGTTCTTAATCTGATATAGCTGTCATATAAACCAATCTGGGATCTTGACTTCTTGAGCCAAAAGAGCGCGCAATTCTCATCCGATTTGGCTGAAAAATTTTGCACGTAGTGTTTTGGTATCACTTCCAACAACTGTGTGAAGTATGACTCAAATCAGTTCTTAATCTGATATAGCTGTCATATAAACCGATCGGGGATCTTGATTTCTTGAGCCAATAGAGCGCGCAATTCTCATCCGATTTGGCTGAAATTTTGCATGAGGTGTTTTGTCATGTCATCCAATAACCGTGCTAAGTATGGAATCGGAACATAACCTGAAATAGCTGCCATATAAACTGATCTGGGATCTTGACTTCTTGAGCCTCTAGAGGGCGCAATTCTCATCCGATTTGGCTGAAATTTTGTACAACGGCTTCTCCCATGACCTTTAACATACGTGTCTTATATGGTCTGAATCGATCAATAGCTTGATACAGCTCCCACATAAACCTATCTCGCGATTTTGCTTCTTGAGCCCCTACAAGGCGCAATTCTTATCCGAATGAACTGAAATATTACACAATCACTTCTACAATGTTCAGCATTCATTTATCGTCCGAATCGGACTATAACTTGATATAGCTACAATAACATAACAGTTCTTATTCAATATTCTTTGTTTGCCTTAAAGGAGATACCGCGCATAGAACTCGACAAATGCGATCAATGGTGGAGGGTATATAGGATTCGGCCCGGCCGAATTTAGCACACTCTTACTTGTTAGTATTTAGAGCTGCCGATTACTGGTTTAGGTGAATGTCCATAGTGACATGGGACGGATTAATATCCGCACCCTCTTTTCTGCATAATAGGCACAAGCGATGCAGATTAAGTTAAGATAAGATTAAGTCCGCGGTACGACTACGAAGTCATCACTGAGAGTTAAAAATCAACTCCAAACCTGCGGTGAAAACTTTACCTAATGATCATCTTCAACAAATCCAAATATAACTCTGCCAGCACGAGTACGAATCGAAAAGTTCAAGCGACGAAGATCCTCTTCAAATGATAGTACCAATATACGCGTATGATATGGGCAACTCAATAACGTTACTCTGTCCACATGACTACTAGATTATATTCAACAACATAGTCAACGACAACCTCAACCTGTATTTTTCGGATGCGAAGTGACTACGACGATAGGTAGCATCGAGAGTAAAGACCAACTGGAGTTGTAATTAATATATCGTTCGATAGTCGAAGATCAATAATGACAAATCTGTACCCTGCCATTACTAGTGCGAGTTGAAAGGTTCAAGCGACGAAGATCAATTCTAAGGCCATTCTCTGACGATGAGAGAGGTGAAGGATTTTATAAGATTCGAGACTTGAAGATCAATAGTGCTTGAAAAGTTCCAGCCTCGAAGATAAACTCCAAAGCCTACCAAAGCGATGACGACCAGCTCAATATTTGGGAAATAGGCCTTCCTCTATCGATAAGAGCTCCAATAGATAAGGATCAGCTCAAAAATCTATACTCTGTCCAAACGAAGCCACTATTATCGAACGACAAAGATTAACTCTAAATCTGTGAGAGACCCGAGCGAAAGAGATCATCTCCATATTGACCACTCTGAATTAACCTTGGGCATAACATAGCTAGATCGGCATGTTTTAGATATTCAACAACATAGCCAACGACAACCTCAACCTGTATTTTTCGGATGCGAAGTGACTACTATGATAGGTAGCATCGAGAGTAAAGACCAACTGGAGTTGTAATTAATATATCATTCGATAATCGAAGATCAATAATGACAAATCTGTACTCTGCCATTACTAGTGCGAGTTGAAAGGTTCGAGCGACGAAGATCAATTCTAAAGCCATTCTCTGACGATGAGAGAGGTGAAGGATTTTGTAAGATTCGAGACTTGAAGATCAATAGTGCTTGAAAAGTTCAAGCTTCGAAGATAAACTCCAAAGCCTACCAAAGCGATGACGACCAGCTCAATATTTGGGAAATAGGCCTTCCTCTATCGATAAGAGCTCCAATAGATAAGGATCAGCTCAAAAATCTGTACTCTGCCCACTATTATCGAACGTTAAAGATTAACTCTAAATCTGTGAGAGGCACGAGCGATAGAGATCATCTCCTTATTCCTCACTCTGAATTAACCTTGGGCATAAAATAGCTAGATCGGCATGTTTTAGATGTTCAACAACATAGCCAACGACAACCTCCACCTGTATTTTTCGGATGCGAAGTGACTACGGTGATAGGTAGCATCGAGAGTAAAGATCACCTGGAGTTGTAATTAATATATCGTTCGAAAGTCGAAGATCAATAATGACAAATCTGTACTCTGCCATTACTAGTGCGAGTTGAAAGGTTCAAGCGACGAAGATCAATTCTAAAGCCATTCTCTGACGATGAGAGAGGTTAAGGATTTCATAAGATTCGAGACTTGAAGATCAATAGTGCTTGAAAAGTTCAAGCCTCGAAGATGAACTCCAAAGCCTACCAAAGCGATGACGACCAGCTCAATATTTTCCTTATACTACCATTCAATATGTTCCTATTCGATAATTTATCTAGACATCCACTTTAGGATATACAACCATTTTAAGTTATTGTTGAAGAATTTCTAAATAAATCTTACAAGAGCAACTGGGAATGCTTCCTTCGTCTTTCTTCTTCCTTACTTCTTAATTTTTAAATCTTCCGGAAGTTTTATCAACTATCTTCTCTTGTTTCCGTTTCAACCGACTTCTAACGACATTCCAATGTAAGCAAATGTTTTTAATTCCGCTACTCAAGGACAAAGTGATCATCCACTGCACATGACAATAGGAAAACTATATCATCAATACAAGTTCATCCTCTTGCACATCCGGCATTGAGCAAGGGAATAAGCAAACAGAGGGTGATACAACCCTTTCTGCTAGTTCCCCGCATGTGAAGGTGGAAATACGGTCGTTGGGAGAAACCGATCTTGTGATGGTTGTGATGAAGGGTTTCGGCAGAATAACTGCAATATCTTTAAATTTGAGAATAAGGAATGTAGGGACATCGCCTCGTTTAAGACTGTAAAACCATTTGCAATTGTCCACTTTCCACTTTCCGCATTCTCATTTTGTCCTTTTCAGAAGCTACAAAATCAACTGCTAATAGATATGAATAAGACTATTTTTACCAATGCTCTTTTGTAATTTCATTGTCCGAATTGTATTTTCGAAAATATCAAACACAAAAAGTTTCAATAAAGTAGCATTTACTTTCATTGTTGAATAATTTCATTCTTTACAGACCTATTCATTTGCCTTTGAAGATTGGCATCACAAAAACCGTCTTAATTATTACACAAAATGTCATGCATGAAAAAAACTTCCAGAAAAATTGCCCATAAAACAATAGTCCTCTTTACAAATGACCAAACTACCGGCGTTTCTGTCATGTTTTTAGACAATACGCTCAACATTATATATCGATTCATTTCCGGCTATAAACTTTGAAAATAACCTGTCTCCATAATCTGTCAATTTGCATATTTGTTGCAAAATGTGACCAAGTCTTAAAAAAATAGATTAGGCAATTCATTCAGTTATTCACTTCAGCAGACAGATTATTTGTTTTTTTCCTTCTCCCCATTCATGGATACATAATTCATTCAGCTAAAGTTGTGGTTGCGGTCGAGGTGGAAGTGGTGGTCACTTCATAATGCGTGAAGTGTTCCATTTGTGATCGATTATAGCCTGCTTGGATCATGAATACAATTTTGTAAGGCCCAAAAAGTTGGACAATGTAAACATAAAGTGCCATAGGGCTTATGTCAGCTTGTGAGGGGTGTTTAGACTATAGGCTTGAGAATTACAGTTGAAATGGTGTAAGTTCGGTCAGAACGAATTTCGTGTACCCAACGCCATGAGATTTTACTTATCTTTATAGATGGCTCACTGGCTCTAGGAAAATGTAGTGTGGATCACCATGGATTCTGCTAAAAATGTATACAAACTAAATTTTGTTGAAGAGCATAATTTTATTCTACATACAAAAGTTCTGCCAAACCAGCAAAAATTAGAGCTTCCAAAAACCGAGAGACCGGTTTATATGGGAGCTTTATAAGGTTATGGACCGATTTGGACCGCATGCAAAATTTCAACCAAATTGTGCCTTGCAGGAGCTCATGAATTCAAATCAGGAGATTGGTTTATATGGAGGCTACATATGGTTTTCGACTGATATGGACCGTACTTGGCACAGTTGTTGGAAGTCATAATAGAATACTATGTGCAAATTTTTAGATAAATCGGACAAAAATTGCGGCTTGCAGGGGCTAAAGAAGTCAAATCGGGAGATAGGTTTATATGGGAGCTATATCCGGTTATACTCGGCCGATAAGGGATAACTATGAGCACCACACAGACTGGAACTTTGAGCTCCGACTTGTGTGATGTCCATCGTTATCACGGGAAGCTTAGCTGAAAGCTACCGGGCGCGTCCACAGGTTGCGTATGGTGGAAGCTCCGTTTTTATGCGGAGTAGTTGCAAATGCGGCCGCGGGCAGTCAGCGATTTTCGAGAGCAGAGTCTCAGTGAGGAGTCAGGTGGCACTGGTTCTTAATAAAATACTGAGTGAAAATAATACTCGAGATGACAAGGCGAGTGATTGGAGCCTTCAAATGACCAATGGCCAACATCAGCGTCTGTTCTCAGGTTAAGGGCGGTTGGAGGCGAGCGTCGGAACTGGGAGCAAGCGGCCCTCCACAACGAGGGAAACATGTGCAATCCCCAATAAACCCATGCGGTTGGGGCGCTGGGCCAGTAACCCGCCCTCGGAAAACTATGAAAACTACTATGAGAAACAAGGGAGTAGTAAAAACGGACCCCCCCCTCTACATTGACGACCCACGTAAACGAAAAAAGGACCATGATTAGCGGATCTGCACCTGGAATCTACGCACTCTTTATAGAGAAGGTGCAGTATACGCCCTGGCGGATGTATTAGAGAAGTACAAGAAGGCCACCGTAGCGCAGAGGTTAGCATGTCCGCCTATGACGCTGAACGCCTGGGTTCGAATCCTGGCAAAACCATCAGAAAAAATTTTCAACGGTGGTTTTCCCCTTCTAATGCTGGCAACATTTGTGAGGTACTATGCCATGTAAAACTTCTCTCCAAAAAGATGTCGCACTGCGGCACGTCGTTCGGACTCGGCTATAAAAAGGAGGCCCCTTATCATTGAGCTTAAAACTTAAATCGGACTGCACTCGTTGATATGTGAGAAGTTTGTCCCTGTTCCTTAGTGGAATGTTCATGGGCAAAATTTGCAATTACAAGGCAGATATTACCGCCTTACAGGAAGTGCTGGACTGGGAATGGCGTCACTACAACACCAAACGGTGGCGGACTATACTATAGCTGCCATAACACGAGGCATGAATTTGGCTGTGGATTTGTGGTTAGTTGGAAATTGAAACACCTTGTCTCCAGACTTACTCCGGTGGATGAGAGGCTAGCCACAATCCGCATAAAAGCCAAATTCTTCAACATCAGCCTTATTTGTGTCCATGCCCCGACGGAAGACTAAGACGAGCAGACCAAGGATATTTTCTACGAGCACCTAGAGAGAGTATATGACCGCTGCCCCGACCATGATATTGAAATCGTTCTGGGAGATTTTAATGCGAAGATAGGGAAGGAAGACATTTTTGGTCCAACAGTCGGAAAGTTTAGACCCCAAGAGATAACGTCCAGTAATGGGTTGAGGCTGATAGATTTCGCCGCCGCGGCAAAAAACATGGTAGTTAGTAGCACCAGATTTCAACATAAAAATATCCACAAAGCCAAATGGCTGTCAACCGATCAAAAAACGAGAAACCAAATTGATCACGTTGTGATAGATGGAAGGCATTCATCCAGAGTGTCAGATGTACGATCGATCCGTGGAGCGAATATAGATTCGGATTATTACCTTGTTCGCACCCCGTTTGAACATGGCGAGGAAAGTACGATCTGACACTGCACGGAAGCTGGACATTGAAAAGCTGCAAACACAACAAATGGCAGCGGCATACTCCACTCGACTGACCCAACTGCTGCTTGTTGAAAGCACTCCTTGTTCCGATGATTGCGCAGTGGCAAACAATTGCCCACTCCATTGAAAATGCCGCGAAATCCGTACTTGTGTACCGGAAGCCTCCTCCAAGAAACCCATGATACGACCAGGAGTGTCGAGATGCTACTGAAGCCAAGAATGCGGCATATAGAGCAACCCCGCAATCAGTAGCAACGTGCCAGATGAAGGAGAGGTATCGGGAGAAAAGGAGAGTGGAGAAACGTCTATTCCGCAGAAAGAAAAAGGAAATGGAAAGACGTGAGTGTGAGCGAATCGAGATGTACAGGAGTCAGAATGAAGTCCGGAAATTCTACCAAAGAATTAAACATCAAACCGATGGCTTTGGTGCAGGCACACCCTCCTGCAGAGACAAAGAAGGAAATCTAGTAACTGACACAGATAACATGCTGAGGATATGGAAAGAACATTTTACCCAACTGCTAGTGTCCGACGTTGGCGGCGAAGAATACCGCAGAACCAATCCCTGAAGATGTTAGAGAATGGTTGCCTCCTAGTCAGAATGACGTCCAAGTAGGAACAACAAAGTAGCAGGAGCCAACGGGTTACCCGCTGAACTATTTAAGACCGGAGGCGACACGCTGATAAGGCGTATGCACCAGCTTATCTGCGCGATCTGGCTAGAAGAACGCATACCCGATGATTGGAACCTCAGCATACTATGTCCCGTACACAAGAAAGGAGACAAGACGGAATGTGCCAACTACAGAGGAATAAGTCTCATCCCCATCGCATACAAGATACTCTCGAGCGTACTGTGTGAAAGATTAAAACCTAAAGTCAATGAGATAATTGGGCCCTATCAATGCGGTTTAAGACCTGGTAAATCCACCCTGGACCAGATATTCACACTGCGCCAAATTCTGGAAAAGACCCGAGAAGGACAAATCAACACCTATCATCTCTTTGTTGACTACAAAGTCGATTTCGATACTCCTTTACTATCAAAGCCATGTCTGAGTTTGGTATCCCTGCAAAATTAATAAGATGACACTTGCTGATACGCGTTCCTCAGTAAGAATAGGAAAGAATCTCTCCGAACCATTTAATACCAAACGTAGTAACTGCAGCCTTTGAAAGAATCGAAAGAGAGTCAGTGAAAATGGGTCTGGCAGTAAATGGAGATAAGACGAAATGGATGATTTTAACTCCCAAAAAGCCTTGCACAACCGAGCAGATAAAGAAAATGGAGAAAGTTGGGAACCACAACTTTGAGATAGTCAACAACTTCATCTACGTCGGCACCGCTTTAACCGAAACGAATGACACCAGTTTTGAAATTAAGCGAAGAATAATACTGGCAATCAGATGCTACTTTAGATTGAGTGAGCTTTTTAATAACAAGGCTAATGAACCTGATGGAAAAGGCAAAACTTCAATGGAAAGACCAAGTGAAAATGGACATCTCGAAACTAGGTGTCAAAAATCAGACAAGAATCACAGACAAGCAAGGAGAGCGGACGTCTATGCTGAGTTTGAAAAATAAAATCCGAAAATATCATATCTGGAATTTGTCGATATGATAGTAGTTTGAAGAAAAACATCGTGGGACATAACATACTGTTAAGGACGTACAGGCATTTTAAGCTATAAACAATTAAAAGCGTGCTAAGTTCGGAGTTTCGGAATGAAAATGGGCCTTGTGTCCTTCCATTCCCCATATCTGGTGATATGACATTCTGATACAAGCAGAGTATATCCCCCTAAGCCAAGGAACCAGTCCATCAGACACAGCTTGTTATTCAACCGGTGTCTCATCACCAGGGCCTGGCGACATAAAGGAGACAAAACTTCTTGTCGCCCAAAGGATTTTCGGCTCAGACACAATTTCCGTAATAACCTCCGACGAATACATACCAGTGACAAACTCTTCTGGCGCTACGTTGCCCGTTAGAGAATTTCCCGGGAAATGTATATCAACGAGTAGTTCAAGTGTTTCCTCACTTGACATTGTCCATACATTCTCTGACTTCTGAATATATCCCACCGTAATAGGTCTCGAGGACAGAATCTTCCTTTGCCTAGAGGCCTCAGATGTATCCTCCACGGAGCTGCAGAATTCTACCTAGGATTTATTCTGAGCCTTTCTCAGCTCACCCTGATATTTTCTTAGCTCTGCTTTATAGATGTCCCAATCGTGTGGTGCTCTTGTGGCTTTCGCTCTGTTGAAGAGTTTTCGGCAGTCCTTCCTTAGACCAGCCAGTTTTGGGGTCCACCATGGCGATCGCTGTTTGCCCCTTGGCTTGGCTCTAGGACATGCTGACACAAACGAATCATTCAGGGCCTTCGTGATCCGCTTGACCATTATGTCTATATCCTCCGCAGTTGCTACTTCCTTTTCTGGTCTAGAAGGGATAGACGTGCAGAATTTGTGCCGAAATATATCCTAATCCACCTCTCTTCTGTTTAGCAGAGGGACCACTTCTGCAGAATTTTCTCCAAGGCTGAAATAAATATAACGATGATCAGAGAAACTGTCATCATCCAACTCTTCCCAGTCGCATATTCTTCCACTTACATCTTCCGATACAAATGTAATATCTAGTACCTCCTGCTTGTTCCTGGTAGTAAAGGTCGGTTTATCCCCTTTATTACAAATTGCCAGATTGAGGCTTATAATATATTCTATAGGCAGCTCACCCCTTTCGTTCACATCCGAACTTCCCCGTATCTGGTGATGTGCATTGGCATCACTTCCTACAATGAGGCTCTTCTTCCCCACAAAAGCGGCTTCAACCAGCGACTTAAGGTTTGAAGGCGGCATCTCTGAAACGTGTAACATGTACAGGAAAGCCAGCTAGTGATGAGACTTATTTATTTCAAGGCTGGTTACTACTAATTCTTCAGTACTTAGTGACGGAAGTAGAAAAACATTTGGACTACTCTATGCAAGAATACAGGCTCTGTCTCCCATTCCCCCCTACCCTTGAGTGGTTTAAATCGCGAAATTCTTAGTCTACAAACCATTTCTTCACATACCCAAGGTTCCTGGATAAGAACCACGTCAAATCTCCCTGCCATCAGCAGGACCTTCAGTGCTGCCGAAGCGGCCTTACAATGGTGGAAATTTATCTGCAGAAACCGGACCATAGTCAGGAATCGGAACTTCCACCACTGTTGCGTAAGCCTCGTCTTCTGATTCCGACAGGAGTTCTTCTTCACAAGATTCCTTAAATCCTGTCATGATGAGCTTCCGTACGTATCCAGGAGCAGTTGAGAAAGCTGTGGAACCACTCTTCCTCAGGACACTGGACATTGTAAATGGGCCATATCGGTCCATGTTTTGATATAGCTGCCATATAAACCGATCTTGGGTCTTGACTTCTTGAGCCTCTAGAGTGCGCAATTCTTATCCGATTGGAATGAAATTATCCACCACGTATTTTGCTATGACATTCAACAATTGTGCCGTGTATGGTTCAAATCGGTCCATAACCTGATATAGCTGCCATATAAACCGATCTTGGATCTTGACTTCTTGAGCCTCTAGAGTGCGCAATTCTTATCCGATTGGAATGAATTTTTGCACGACGTGTTTTGTTATGATATTCAACAAATGTGCCGAGTATGGTTCAAATCGGTCCATAACCTGATATAGCTGTCATATAAACCGATCTTGGGTCTTAACTTCTTGAGCCTCTAGAGGGCGCAAATCTTATCCGATTTGAATGAATTTTTGCACGAGGTTTTTTGTTATGATATTCAACAACTGTGCCAAATATGGTTCAAATCGGTTCATAACCTGATATAGCTGTCATATAAACAGATCTGGGGTCTTAACTTCTTGAGCTTCTGAGTGCGCAATTCCTATCCGATTTGTCTGAAATTTTCTTTCAACAACTGTGTCAAATAAGGTTCAAATCAGTTCATAACCTGTTATAGCTGCCTTATAAACCGATCTGGGATCTTGGCTTTTGAGCCTCTAGAGGTCGCAATAATTATCCGATTTGCCTGAAATTTTGTGCGACGGATCCTCCTCTTATCTTGATATCGCTCTAATAGCAGAGGAAATCTTTTCTTATATTCTTTTTTGCCTAAGAAGAGATGCCGGGAAAAGAACTCGACAAATGCGATCCATTGTGGAGGGTATATAAGATTCGGCCCGGCCAAACTTTGCACGCTTTTACTTGTTACTCCTTCGAAAGTTAGCGTGCTTTCGACAGATGAACGGACGGACGGACAGACAGATGGGCGGACATGGCTAGATGGACATAAAATGTCAAGACGATCGAGAATATATATACGTTATGGGGCCTTAGGCGATTATTTCGAGGTGTTAGAAACAGAATGATAAAACTAGTATACGTCCATCCTATGGTGGTGGGTATAGAAACTTTAGACTGCTAGAAGTAGATTATCTCGTACTTTTTACATAACAGATTGTTATAATTTTTGGAAAAATAGCCCTCCCGGATTTGGGAAATTCAAATTGTGGGTAACTTAAAACTATATGATACACGAACAATTCAAACCCATTTTACAATAAATTTAAAACGTAAATAAGTTCGGGTGGGTCGAATCTTGGGCACCCACCACCATGGATGGTGCTAAAAATTTATACAAAATAAATTTAGTTGAAGGGTATAATTTTATTGTACATACCAAACTTCAGGTAAACCAGCAAAAATTAAAGCTTCTAGGATCCGAACAAGGATGATCGAGGGACCGGTTTACATGAGAGCTATATCAGATTATAGACTGATTCGTACCGTATTTGGCACAGTTGTTGAAAATCATAACAGAACACTACCTTCGACTCAGAACTTCGAAACAATCAAGAATATATATATACATGGGGTCTAAGACGAATATTTAGAGGTGTTACAAACGGATTAACTAGATAAGTATACGCCCATCCTATGGTGGTGGGTTTTAAAAATGGTCGCTATAGCTTATACTAAAGTCCCATTTTGAGATGTAACAAACTTAATAAGAAAATTTGTATACAATCTCTTTTATAGGTTGTTTAGCCATAATAATTCAATCACCACCAATCCAACGACTGAAAGACTGGCCACTAGCTGCTAAGGTCTCCGCTTCAGCTAAAGACAGCATCACCTAAGCTACAATTCGCAAAGTGGTCACGCTAGACACCTTCTACCAACAGCACTGCCACCACCAACTTCAACCTTAATCACAAAGTGTCAAAAACAGCGTGGGTGATTTTTATTGAATTTTATTACTTGCAAATTTATAAAATTTATTAAGCAAATTTTCATAAAATTTATGAAAACTCGCTTTGATTTTTAGTGCGCTCAAAACACTACCGAAGGTGCGAACCTTAGGTATATTTGAAAAGTTATGCTTCCCGTTACCAAAAGTCTGCCATCAATTTTCCAAGCGATTACATGTTGACATAATGCCCAAAAGCTGGTGAATGCTTATGAGTGATTTAATGGGTTCGCTTTTAGATGTCTGGACGGACATATGGATAGACTGGCACCGAATAGTTTGTCGGTGCCAGTGTTCTTTGCAAAGGTGTCATTTTAGGGGGCTTAAAAAGTAAGTATTCGAATGGCTGCTGTCATTTTGAATCTTGGGGCATTAATATGCAAAGTTCTGGTGCTAGGAAAGGGAATTAATTAAAATTTTCAATGAAAGAGAAAACTATAAAAAATAATTTATCGCATAATGGAATTTGGAATATTTTATCATAACTAAGTGAGTGAGGCACAGTGGGAATTGTGTAATGGGTTAATTGTTAAGAGACTAAGTGTTCTTAATGAAAATAATCTATATATATTGGGTTGCCCAAAAAGTAATTGCGGATTTTTCATATAGTCGGCGTTGACAAATTTTTTGCACAGCTTGTGACTCTGTAATTGCATTCTTTCTTCTGTCAGTTATCAGCTGTTACTTTTAGCTTGCTTTAGAAAAAAAGTGCTAAAAAAGTATATTTAATTAAAGTTCATTCTAAGTTTTATTAAAAATTCATTAACTTTCTTTTAAAAATCCGCCATTACTTTTTGGGCAACCCAATATATAACAATTAAGAGCGTGCTAAGTTCGGCCGGGCCGAACCTTATATACCCTCCACCATTGATCGCATTTGTCGAGTTCTATGCGCGGTATCTCTTTTTAGACAAACATAGAATATTGAATAAGAACTGTTAAGCTATTGGAGCTATATCAAGTTATAGTCCGATTCGGGCCATAAATGAATGCTGAACATTGTAGAAGTCATTGTGTAATATTTCAGTTCATTCGGATAAGAATTGCGCCTTGTAGGGGCTCAAGAAGCAAAATCGGGTGATAGTTTATGTGGGAGCTGTATCAAGCTATTGATCGTTTCAGACCATATAAGACACGTATGTTGAATGAGAGAAGCCGTTGTACAAAATTTCAGCCAAATCGGATGAGAATTGCGCCCTCTAGAGGTGGTTCAAGAAGTAAAAATCCCAGATCGGCGTATATGGCAGCTATATCAGGTTCTATATCAATTTACGCCATACTTAGCACAGTTATTGGAAGTCATAACAAAACACCTCATGCCAAATTTTCAGCCAAATCGGATGAGAATTGGGCGCTCAATTGGCTCAAGAAGTCATGACCCCAGATCGGTTTATATGGCAGCTATATCAAAACATGAACCAACATCTCACACAAAATTTCAATAAAATCGGATGAGAATTGGGCGCTCAATTGGCTCAAGAAGTCAAGATCCCAGATCGGTTTATATGACTGCTATAACAGATTATGAACAGTTATTGGAAGTGATACCAACATCTCACACAAAATTGCAATAAAATCGGATAAGTATTGCGCCCTCTAGAGGCTCAAGAAGTCAAGATCCAAGATCGGTTTATATAACAGCTATATCAAAACTTGGACCGATTTGAACCATACTAAGCGCAGTTATTAGAAGTGATACCAGAACACTACGTGCCAAATTTCAATAAAATCGGATAAAAATTGCGGCCTCTAGAGGCTCTAGAAGTCAAGACCCAAAATCGGTTTATATGGCAGCTATATCAAAACGACTATGACAAGAGTAGATCGACTTAAATTGACATGACGATCAAGAATATATATACTTTATGGGGTCTCAGACACATATTTCGAGGTGTTACAAACAAAATGACGAATGACGAATGACGATTTAATTAAAGTGTAGACCGCCATAGCCCCGAAATTATAACATTCAGCGTGAAAGCAGGAGTTGCAAACCTTAACGATAAGGTTGCAACCATTTTTAGCTCACCGATAGACGAGACCAAACGACGTGTTGCTGGGCAACGCTTTTTTGTTCAAGAGTTTTACACGGTAAGAACTATCGCCATCGCACCAAATATATAGACTGGCAAATTGGTTTTTTACCACAGAAAATCGTTTAATATGGCAATTTAATATGATTTAAAAATAATTCGGCCGGGCCGAACTTTGGATACCCAACTCCTCGGGTATATATGTAAACCACCTTTCATTAAAATTCGGTGAAAATTTCATAACTTATGTCCCATAGCAGTAATATCGAAATATGTTCAGATTTGGACCAAATACTAATAAGAACAATTCAATTGTGCATAACAAAATAGTCATCTTTTTAATAGTCATCTGAACCATATACGACACGGATGTCGAAAAGCCTAAAATAATAAGTCACTGTGTCGAATTTCAGTGAAATCGGATCATAAATGCGCCTTTTATGGGGCCAAGACTTTAAAGGGAGATATCGGTCTATATGACAGCTATATTCAAATCTGGACCTATTTGGGCCAAGTTGCAGACAAATGTCGAAGAGCCTAACCCAAAGTACTGTCCCAAATTTCGGCGAAATCAGACAATAAATGCGCCGTTTATGGGCCCAAAACCTTAAATCCAGAGATCAATCTATATGACAGCTATATTCAAATCTGGACCGAATAGGGGCAAATTGAAGAATGACGTCGATAAGCCTAACTAAACTCACTGTCGTAAATTTCAGCGACATCGGACAATAAATGAGCCTTTTATGGACACAAAACCTAAAACTGATATATCGGTATATATGGCAGCTTCCAAATCTGGATCGAACTGTGCGATATTCCAGAAGTATGTCATGGGGCTTAATTTAACTCACTGTCCCAAATTTTGGCGACATTGGACAATAAATGCGCCTTTTATGGGCCCAAAACCTTAAATCGAGAAATCGGTCTATATGGCAGCTATATCCAAATCTGAACCGATCAAGGCCAAACTGAAGAAAGATTTCGAAGGGCCTAAGACAACTCACTGTCCCAAATTTCATCAAGATCGCTTAATAAATGTGGCTTTTATGGGCCTAAGACCCTAAATCGTGGGTATAAAAAATGACTAAATGATGACTATTTAATAGGTAGTCATATGGTATGGTGGTTGTCTATGAATGGCTATTCATAGACAACCACCATACCATATGATCCACTCTAAGCGAGTAGCAGTGACATATAAATTAGCGTCATCTGGCAGTCTTCAACTGAAATTGTTTGATCCAATTGGATTTAGTTGATTCAATTAAAAACATGCCAACATGAACAGAGAGAGGGCAGAGTGGTAAAAACTGATGATTATCAGCATGTAACTTTGTTATGACAACCTATCGGTCCGTTGAATAAAGAAAAATAAAATATAGGAATATAGGAAGGATCTAAAAGCAAAAAATTTGGTATCAAATTCTGGGGTAGGATGCCTAGGAGAGCCGCCTACCCCCTACAACCCGGCAAACGGATTTATAGACCAACCACTACAATATGGGACTCAAATTAAAGGTATTTGAGAGTAGAAAACGAATCTGATATATAATCGGACATATTTACCGATGGTGGCAATATGGATCTTAAATAAAGGGTCTTTGGGAATAGAGCACGAAATTGACTTTCACTTTTGGGACCAAGTGTCTGGGGGCCCACCACATCCCAAGAAGGACTTTTACTGACCATTGCAATGTGGGGTTTAAATAAGAGGTACTTGAGTGTAGAAAGATCCATAGGAAAATTGGAAAACATTTTCAACTACAATTACGCAGAAATGTTAAAATTTGGAGTACTTCTCTCCAACATAGCATAATCGGATGCCTCAGAGCGGGCCGGGCTCAGCTTGTCTTATGTATAACAATCGATTTGTGTTTGTTTGTATGTTTGTTTGAGTATTCCTTATAGACTCAGAAACGGCTGAACCGATTTTCTTAAAATGTTCACAGATGGTGCATTATGGTACTTTTTGATATCTGAAGGGGGCGGAACCTCCCCCTTATTCTAACCTTCAGAAATGCTAGATCTTGGAGATGGGTGGTGCGATTTAACTGAAATTTTGTGTGCAAAAAGAGTAGAAAACATATCTCATATCCAAGTGTTTGGAGGACCACCCCAACGAATCTGACATCAATATTCGGAAAAAAGTGTTTATGGGCCACCTTAACCCAACATAGCACGTATTTGCTGACCATTGCAATATGGGGCTCAAATAAGAGGTATTTTAGAGTATAACAAGAACCTTTAATATGGCAATTTGATTTGATTTAAAAACAAAGACTAAATAATGACTATTCAACAGGTAACCTTACAGTTAGTTATAGACAACTTACACATGATGATCTATGTTATAGGCGCTAAGCCGCTCCAAGCGAGTAGGAGCATAGACAAAGGAAAGCTATAGACTCAAAATTTTCAAAAAAGCTCTAATAGATGGGAGAAATATCCAATTCTCAGTAACTTATATATGATTGCGCAAGGATCCGGAGCGACATGGAACGGAGAACTTTTAAGTTATTTTGGGTATTAAAGGCTAAATGTTTTCCTTGTCGATGGCAGCACTAACATTTAAATAAGGGCCATCTATTGTGTTTGAAAATGAATCAACTAAATGGAGACGCCACCACGAACAGAAAGAGGGCAGAGTGGTAAAAATTGATCATGAGGCATTTATCTTTGTTATGACAACCTATCGGTCATTAAAATAGAGAAAAATAAAATAAAGGAATTTCGTTGCGGTTGTTTGCTGTATAATTTTTAAAATTTCCCACTCTAAGACGGGCCTTAACAGTAGGTGTTTCAGGTAGTTTAAGTGTTTATCTTTTTCATAGATAACAAGTAAGAGCGTGCTAAGTTCGGCCGGGCCGAATCATATATACCCTCCACCATTGATCGCATTTTTAGAGTTCTATGCGCGGCATCTCTTTTTAGACAAACATAGAATATTGAATAAGAACTTTTATCCTATTGGAGCTATATCAAGTTATAGTCCGATTCGGACCATAAATGAATGCTGATTGACATTGTAGAAGTCATTGTGTAATATTTCAGATCATTCGGATAAGAATTGCGCCTTGTAGGGGCTCAAGTAGCAAAATCGGGAGATGGGTTTATATGGGAGCTGTATCAAGCTATTAATCGATTCAGACCATACTATGTTGAAGGTCATGAGAGAAGCCCTTGTACAAAATTTCAGCCAAATCGGATGAAAATTGCGCCCTCTAGAGGTTCAAGAAGTCAAGATCCCAGATCGGTTTATATGGCGGCTATATTAGGATCTATATCGATTTACGCCATTGGAAGTCATAACAAAACACCTCATGCAAAATTTCAGCAAAATCGGATGAGAATTGCGCCCTCAATTGGCTCAAGAAGTCAAGTTCCAAGATCGGTTTATATGACAGCTATACCAGATTATGAACCGATTTGAACCATACTTAGCACAGTTGTAAAAAGTAATACCAAAACACTATATGCAAAATTTTAGTTAAATCGGACGATAATTGCGCCCTCTAGAGGCTCAAGAAGTCAAGACCCCAGATCGGTTTATATGACAGCTATACCAGATTATGAACCGATTTGAACCATACTTAGCACAATTGTTGGATATCATAACAAAATACGTCGTGCAAAATTTCATTCCAATCGGATAAGATTTGCGCACTCTAGAGGTTCAAGAAGTCAAGACCCAAGATCGGTTTATATGGCAGCTATATCAGGTTCTATACCGATTTAAACCATACTTGGCACAATTGTTGGATATCGTACCAAAACACGTCGTGCCAAATTTCATTCAAATCGGATAAGAACTGCGCACTCTAGAGGCTCAAGAAGTCAAGACCCAAGATCGGTTTATATGGCAGCTATATCAGGTTATAAACTGATTTGAACCATACTTGGCATAATTGTTGGATATCATAACAAAACACGTCGTGCAAAATTTCATCCCAATCGGATAAGAATTGCGTACTCTAGAGGCTCAAGAAATCAAGACCCAAGATCGGTTTATATGGCAGCTATATCAAAACATGGACCGATATGGCCCATTTACAATACCAACCGACCTACACTAATAAGAAGTATTTGTGCAAAATTTCAAGCGGCTAGCTTTACTCCTTCGGAAGTTAGCGTGCTTTCGACAGACAGACGGACGGACGGACGGACGGACATGGCTAGATCGACATAAAATTTCACGACGATCAAGAATATATATACTTTATGGGGTCTCAGACGAATATTTCGAGTAGTTACAATCAGAATGACGAAATTAGTATACCCCCATCTTATGGTGGAGGGTATAAAAAATTATTTAGTAAAGCGCGAATATCAAGGTTGTGTTAAACTATTAGAGGGGAAGGCTCAACGAACGTACACAGAATTAGAGCTATTGGAGAGTAGGTAACGTTGCAGAGATGAGATTTTTTTACGCTTTGAAAGCGAAAGCGCAGTGGAGCGAGTTTGATTGAAAACTTAGCTCAATGATAAGAAGCCTCCTTTTTATAGTCGAGCCCAAGTGGTGTGCCGATAAGCACTAATTTTTTCGTCACTCGATTCGTTCTGTTTTCAATGACTTGGCGAACGAATCGAGTGACAACAAGTAAAAGCGTGAAAAAATCGGCCGGGCCGAATCTTACATACCCTCTACCATGGATCTGATTTGTAATTTTTTTGCCCGATATCTCTTTATAAGCAAACAAAGCATAATGGATAAAAATTGCAAAGCTATTGGAGCTATTTCAGGTTATCGACCGATTCGGACAATGCTTGGTTTGGCTGTTGGAGACCATAGAAGATGTCATTGTGCAAAATGTCAGCCAAAATGTAATTAAAATTGGGAGATCGGTTCATATGGCAGCTATATCAGGTTATGGACCCATTCAGACAGTATGTGGAAGTTCATAGGAGAAGTCGTTAAAAAATTGTTTAGTCAAACCGCATAAGAATTGCGCCTGAAATTTAGAATTTCATGCGCCTAGCTTTATCCTTTCGAAAGTTAGTTGTTTCTGATATTTTTGGCATGGGTAGGCCGAAGATGCTTACCATTCAACAGAGTGGATGACAGTTGTTGTTGTTGTTGTAGCAGTATGTTGTGTCCGGTAAGTACAACCGGCTGCCAAGGGATTGAGATGATTAGTCAGCGTAAACATCTAAGACGATCTAGCCATGTGCGTCCGTATGCCTGTTGAAATCACCTCTAGAGAGCGCTACGAGAATTGCGCTCTCTAGAGGCTCAAGAAGTCAAGACCCATGATCGGTTTATGTGGCAGCTATATCAAAACGTGGACCGCCGATTTAGGGTCTTACGTCCATAAAAGCCACATTTGTTATCTGATTTTGCTGAAATTTGGGACAAAGTGTTATGTTAGTCCACCCGACATCCTTCCTCAATTTGGCCCAGATCGGTCCAGATTTCGATATAGCTGCCATACAGACCGATCCGCCAATTCAGGGTCTAAGGCCCTTAAAAGCCACATTTATTATACGATTTTGCTGAAATTTGGGACAGAGAGTTATGTTAGGCCACTCGACATCCTTCCTCAATTTGGCCTAGATCGGTCCAGATTTCGATATGGCTGCCATATAGACCGATCCGCCAATTTAGGGTCTAAGGTCAATAAAAGCCACATTTATTATCCGATTTTGCTAAAATTTAGGACAGAGAGTTATGTTAGACCACTCGACATACTTCCTCAATTTGGCCCAGATCGGTCCAGATTTCGATATGGCTGCCATATAGACCGATCCGCCAATTTAGGGTCTAAGGCCCATAAAAACCACATTTATTATCCGATTTTGCTGAAATTTGGGACAGAGAGTTATGTTAGACCACTCGATATACTTCCTCAATTTCGCTCAGATCGGTTCAGATTTGGATATAGCTGCCATATAGACCGATCTCTCGAGTTAAGGTCTTGCGCCAATAAGAGGCGCATTTATTGTCCAATGCCGTCGAAATTTGGGACAGTGAGTTAGGTTAAGGCCCTTGACATACTTCTGCAATATGGCACAGATCGGTCCAGATTTGGATATAGCTACCATATAGACCGATCTCTCGATTTAAAATTTTGGGGCCATGAAAAGCGCATTTATTATCCGATGTCTCCGAAATTTGGGACAGTGAGTAGTGTTAGGACCTTCGACATCCTTCTTCAGTTTGGCCCAGATCGGTCCAGATTTGAATATAGGTGCCATATAGACCGATCTCTAGATTTGAGGTTTTGGTTCAATAAAAGGCGCATTGATTATCCGATGTCGCCAAAATTTCGGACAGTGAGTTGTGTTGGGCCCTTCGATGTTCTTTTCAATTTGGCTTGGATAGGTCCAGATTTGGATATAGCTGTCATATAGACCGATATCTCGATTTAAGGATTTGGGGGCCAAAAAAGGCGCATTTATAATCTGGTTTCATCGAAATTTGTGTTGTGTTAGGCTCTTCGAGTTTTTTTCTGCAACTTGGCCCAAAGTGATGCAGATTTGGATTTAGCTGCCATATAGCCTTGGTCACATAAAAGTCGCATTTATAATCCGATTTCACTGAAATTTGATACTCTGACTTATGTTAGGTTTTTCGACATCCGTGGTTCAGATCGGTTTATTGAATAATGATTTGTACTTCCTATTATTTGGTTCAAATCGGAACATATATCGATATAGCCGCTATGGGGCATAAGGTATGCATTTTTCACCGAATTTTGACGAAATGTAATTTACATATATACCCAAGGTGGTGGGTATCTAAAGTTCAGTCCGGCCGAACTTAACGCTTTTTTAACTTGTTTTGTCCATAAGCAGGTTTGGTTCGAAGATGGGCTATATCGGACTATATCTTGATATAGCCCCCATGTAGTATTTTTAGATATGGCTACTTAAAAGACCAATATTTTGTTATACACAATTGAACAATGACTTGTACTTATTAGTATTTGGTCCAAATCGGAACATATTTCGATATAGCTGCTATGGGTTATAAGGTGTACATTTTTCACCGGATTTTGACAAAAGGTGGTTTACAAATATACCGGAGGTGGTGGGTATCCAAAGTTCGGCCCGGCCGAACTTAACGCCTTTTTACTTGTTATATAATAGATGAAACAAGTAAGAAGGCGTTAAGTTCGGCCGGGCTGAACTTTGGATACCCACCACCTCGGGTATATATGTGAACCACATTTCGTCAATATCCAGTGAAAAATGCATACCTATGCCCCATAGCAGCTCTATAGATATCATCCGATTTAGACCAAATGCTTATAAGTACAAGTCACTGTTCAACCGAGAGATCGGTCTATATGGCAGCTATATCCAAATCTGGACCGATCTGAGCCAAATTAAAGACAAATATCGAAGGGCCCAACACAAGTCATTGTCCCAAATTTCGGCGACATCGGACAATAAATGCGCTTTTTATGGGCCCAAAACCTTAAATCGAGAGATCGGTCTATATGGCAGCTATATCCAAATCTGAACCGATCAGGGCCAAATACAAGAAAGAGGTCGAAGGGCCTAAGGCAAATCACTATCCCAAATTTCAGCAAAATCGAATAATAAATGTGGCTTTTATGAGCCTAAGACCATAAATCGGAGGATCGGTCTATATGGCAGCTATATCCAAATTTGGACCGATCTGGGCCAAATTGACGAAGGATGTCAAAGGGCTCAACGAAACTCACTGTCCCAAATTTCAGCAAAATCGGATAATAAATGTGGCTTTTATGGGCCTAAGACCATAAATCGGAGGATCGGTCTATATGGCAGCTATATCCAAATTTGAACCGATCTGGACCAAATTGACGAAGGATATCGAAGGGCTTAACGCAACTCACTGTCCCAAATTTCAGCAAAATGGGATAATAAATGTGGCTTTTATGGGCCTAAGACCATAAATCGGAGGTTCGGTCTATATGGCAGCTATATCCAAATTTGAACCGATCTAGACCAAAGTGACGAAGGATATCGAAGGGCTCAACGCAACTCGCTGTCCCAAATTTCAGCAAAATTGGATAATAAGATCTTGGCTCAAGAAGTCAAGATCTAAGACCGGTTTACATAGGAGCTATAACAGGTTATCAACCGATTTCGGTCATACTTGGCTCAGTTGTTGATGGTCGAACCAACACAATTCACGTACATTTTCAGCCAAATCGGATAAAACTTGCGTCCTCTAGCGGATCAAGAATTCAAGATCCGCAATGGTTTTTTATGGGAGCTATACCAAGTTATGCACCGATTTAATCCATACTTGGCAGAGTTGTTAAAATAAAACACTTCACGCAAAATTTTAGCCAAATCGGATAATAATTGCGCCCTCTAGCGGCTCACGAAGTAAAGATTCGAAATCGGTTTATTTGGGAGCTATATCAGACTATCAAACGATTTCAGCCATACTTGGCACAGTTGCTGATGGTCAAACCAAAACATTTCACGCAAAATTTCAATTCGGATGATAATTGCGCCCTCTATCGGCTCAAGAAGTCAATATCCGAGATCGATTTATGCAAGGGTTGATTTTTATATTTCGGGATTGGACGACCCCCCTTATGTTGCAATCTGCCAACTGACAGTTCTATCGTAAAGCCTGACACTTTTGAGGGTATACGTACTTAGAATGTTTTGACATACGAGAGCTATTTGTGTTGTTTACAGTAACTTAGAGACTCATCTCGGGCAAAAAAATTAAATTAAATTGTGAAAATTTTTGTGGATTATTTTTTACAACTTTGCATCGATGAACTAAACTCAGTTTTTGCGGATGACTCTCCAGTGTTTATTGATGTTATGGTGAATTTAGCCGAGGTCATAGTACACTCTAAGACGAATTTCGTGAAGGTAGTCCAAAATCTGTTATTGTTCCAAAAACCATTGATGTTATGTGCCAACTTATATTGCAAGATTGTCTTGTGACCTATCGTGAGATTGAGACAACCATAGGCATTAGTGGGACCAGCATACTCGTACCGTCAATATTGCCTGAACATTTGACCGTCAAAAGAATTTGTTCGCATTGGATCCCACACAATTTGTCAATCGCTCAAAAAAAGGCTCGTGTCGATTGGTCGAAAGAAATGCCCCAAAAATACTAAACAACTGATATTTGAGCACTCAAAACATCGACATCGATGAATCATCCGCCGTATAGTCCTAGATCTTAATGGGAATATTTTGAAAAACAATAAAGCGATTTGCGATAATTAGTATTTGTTTTCGTGTTTTCTAATCCCGAAATATAAAAGGCAACCCTCGTAGGGCAGCTGTACCAAAACATGATGCGATTTGGCCCATTTACAATCTCAACCGACCTGCATAGATAGCAAGTATCAATGCAAAATTTCAAGCCCCTATCTTTACTAATACGAATATTAGCGTGCTTTCGACAGACAGACGGACGGACGGACATGGCTATATCGACTAGGAATGTCCAGACGATCAAGAATATGAATACTTTGATGGGTCTCAGATCAATATTTCGATGTGTTACAAACGAAATGACGAAATTCGTATACCCCTTCCTATGGTGGATGGTATAAACATAACGAGACTATACAGGTTGGCAATCTATAGAGGTTGAAATTAAAAATATTGATCCATTCAAGTTTTCACCACATCATTAAAGTTTCATTCAGGCCACCACATATTACCATATGATCATCCATGCATTCATGTATTGTTTAAATAAGCCGTTGATGGTTTCTTCCCCAATCTGTATTCTGTTATTTAAACCCCACTAAGCTTTTTTGTTCCACATTTCACCCTATTTTCCGGATGAATTTATATTTCTTTTGATTTTTTCTCTTGGACCATTGCGCACCTTGCAAAAGGTTTTAATAAAAAACTCTCAAATGAGTAGAACGAAAATTCCCCAAAAAAAGTACCTGAAAAGTTCAATGAACTTCAACTACCACTACCACTGCTCTACAGGCAATGAATTGTCTAAGACAGTCCAATAGTTGGCACATGTTTAAATTTTGTGGTTAAGCCCAACGCTCAACACACTTAAACCGAATACATTGATAAGTGCAAAAAAAGAAATTAAGCCATTTCATATATGGCCTTAATGGGCCAATGATCAAAACATTCACATTTTTACAAATATTTGTGGTTACAGCTAAAAATAAGAATCCCAAACACCAAAAAAAAAATCTGTCAGAGTTCCAGTCATTTATTATAAATGATTTATTAGATACTCCAACATATTGGTAACAACTTCCAAAGTTTGGAAAAAAGAGAGTCAAAAATGGCAATAATGAAGATGAAGCGAAAGGCAGTTTGAAAGATTTCCATTTTATAGCCATTTTTATACCCTCCACCATAAGATGGGGGGTATACTAATTTCGTCATTCTGTTTGTAACTCCTCGAAATATTCGTCTGAGACCCTATAAAGTATATATATTCTTGATCATCGTAACATTTTATGTCGATCTAGCCATGTCCGTCCGTCTGTCCGTCCGTCCGTCCGTCCGTCCGTCCGTCCGTCCGTCCGTCCGTCTGTCTGTCGAAAGCACGCTAACTTCCGAAGGAGTAAAGCTAGCCGCTTGAAATTTTGCACAAATACTTCTTATTAGTGTAGGTCGGTTGGTATTGTAAATGGGCCATATCGGTCCATGTTTTGATATAGCTGCCATATAAACCGATCTTGGGTCTTGACTTCTTGAGCCTCTAGAGTGCGCAATTCTTATCCGATTGGATTGAAATTTTGCACGACCTGTTTTGCTATGATATCCAACAACTGTGCAAAGTATGGTTCAAATCGGTCCATAACCTGATATAGCTGCCATATAAACCGATCTTGGGTCTTGACTTCTTGAGCCTCTAGCGTGCGCAATTCTTATCCGATCAGAATGAAATTTTGCACGACATGTTTTGTTATGATGTCCATTAACTGTGCCAAGTATGGTTCAAATCGATCCATAACCTGATATAGCTGCCATATAAACCGATCTTGGGTCTTGACTTCTTGAGCCTCTAGAGTGCGCAATTCTTATCCGATTGAAATGAAATTTTGCACGACGTGTTTTGTTATTATATCCAACAACTGTACTAAGTATGGTTCAAATCGGTCCATAACCTGATATAGCTGCCATATAAACCGATCTTGGGTCTTGACTTCTTGAGCCTCTAGAGTGCGCAATTCTTATCCGATTGGAATGAAATTTTGCACGACGTGTTTTGTTATGATATCCAACAACTGTGCCAAGTATGGTTCAAATCGGTCTATAACCTGATATAGCTGCCATATAAACCGATCTGGGGTCTTGACTTCTTGAACCTCTAGCGTGCGCAATTCTTATCCGATCAGAATGAAATTTTGCACGACGTGTTTTGTTATGATATCCAACAACTGTGCCAAGTATGGTTTAAATCGGTCCATAACCTGATATAGCTGCCATATTAACCGATCTTGGGTCTTGACTTCTTGAGCCTCTAGAGGGCACAATTCTTATCCGATTTGAATGAATTTTTGCACGGAGTATTTCGTTATGATATCCAACAACTGTGCCAAGTATGGTTCAAATCGGACTATAACCTGATATAGCTGTCATATAAACAGATCTGGGGATTTGACTTCTTGAGCTTCTAGACCCCTAGAGGTCGCAATTATTATCCGATATGCCTGAAATTTTGTACGATGGATCCTCTCATGACCATCAACAAACGTGTTTATTATGGTCTGAATCGGTCTATAGCCCGATACGGATCCCATATAAATCATTGTCTCTATTTTACTTCGTGAGCCCCAATGGGCCCAAATTTATATGAATTGGCTGAAATTTTACACAGGTCTCCAACATATAATTTAATTGTGGTCCGAACCGGACCATATCTTGATATCGTTTTAATAGCAGAGCAACTCTTTTCTTATATCCTTTTTTGCCTAAGAAGAGATGCCGGGAAAAGAACTCGACAAATGCGATCCATGGTGGAGGGTATATAAGATTCGGCCCGGCCGAACTTAGCACGCTTTTACTTGTTAAATCTATAACAGATTCTTAATAAATCATAAATGTCAGCACCAACGAAGGGTGTTTTTGAAAAGAGTGATGGAATTATTATTGGCACATGTAAAGATCCATTGGGTTGCCCAAAAAGTAATTGCGGATTTTTCAAAAAAAGAAAGTAAATGCATTTTTAATAAAACTTAGAATGAACTTTAATCAAATATAATTTTTTACACTTTTTTCCTAAAGCAAGCTAAAAGTAACAGCTGATAACTGACAGAAGAAAGAATGCAATTACAGAGCCACATGCTGTGAAAAAATTTGTCAACGCCGACTATATGAAAAATCCGCAATTACTTTTTGGGCAACCCAATATAAACCAATATAGGTTGAGAAGTGGCCTATAGTGAGAAAGAGTTCATTTCATGTGAAAATCACCTGACCTCCTTGTTTCTTTTCTTTATGGCTTATGGAAATTACCAATTTGTATTTAGAAATTTTAAGGGGGATCTAAACACCAACAACACTGCTGTCCTTTGCTGAGTCTGAATCTTTCTGAATGATGATGATCTCATCCTAGTAGAAAAGACACGTAAAAAGGCGTTAAGTTTGGCCGGGCCAAACTTTGGATACCGACCATCTCCGGTATATATGCAAACCACCATTCGTCATAATCCGGCGAAAAATGCAACAACTCACTGTCCCAAATTTTCGGCGAAAATACACAATAAATGCGCCTTTTATGAACCCAAGACTTTAAATCAAGAGATCGGTCTATATGGCAGCTATATCCAAATCTGTACCGATCTGGGCTAAATTAAAGAGGGATGTCGAAGGGCCTAACGCAACTCACTGCCCCAAATTTCAGTAAAATTTCATGTTATATGTGGCTTTTAAGGTCCTAAGACCTTAAATCGGCTGATCGGTCTATATCTATCGAATATCGAATACTATATCTTCGAACTTAACCTGCTTGTGGACAAAACAAGTAAAAGCGTGCTAAATTCGGCCGGGCCGAATCTTATCTACCCTCCACCATGGATCGCATTTGTTGAGTTCTTTCCCGGTATCTCTTTTTAGACAAACAAGGGATTAAAGAAAAGAATTGCTATGCTAATTGAATTGAATGTTGCAGACCACAGTAGAAGTCTACATGTAAAAATTTCTAATAAGAATTTTGAATTAAGGGGCTCAAGAAGTAAAATAGGGAGATCGGTTTATATGGGAGCTGTATCAAGCTAAAGACCGATTCAGACCATGTATGATACGTATGCTGTAGGTCATGGGAGAAGCCGTTGTAAAAACATTACAGCCAAATCGGATAATAATTACACCCTCTTGTGGCCCAAGATGTCAAAATCCCAGATCGGTTTATATGGCAGCTATATCAGGTTATGGAGCTATTTGAACCATATTTGCCCCAGTTGTTGGGTGTCGTAACGAAACACCGCACGCAAAATTTCAAGCAAATCAGATAAGAGGCTCAAGAAGTCAAGACCCCCACATCGGTTTATATGGCAGCTATATCAGGTTATGGACCATTTTGAACTTTTCTTAACACGGTTGTTGCAAATCATAACAAAACGCCTCATGCAAAATTTCAGCCAAATCTCATAAGAATCCTCTATCCTCTAGTGGCTCAAGAAGTCAAGATCCCAGATCGGTTTATATGGCAGCTATATCAAAACATGGACCGATATGACCCATTTACAATCCCAACCGACCTACACTATTAAGAAGTATTTGGGCACAATTTTAAGCGCCTAGCTTTAATCCTTTGAAAGTTAGAGTGGTATCGATAGGCAGACGGACGGACAGAGGGACAGACATGGCTAGATCGACTTAAAATGTTATAACGATCAAGAATATATATATTGGGTTGCCCAAAAAGTAATTGCGGATTTTTCATATAGTCGGCGTTGACAAATTTTTTCACAGCTTGTAACTCTGTAATTGCATTCTTTCTTCTGTCAGTTATCAGCTGTTACTTTTAGCTTGCTTTAGAAAAAAAGTGTAAAAAAAGTATATTTGATTAAAGTTCATTCTAAGTTTTATTAAAAATGCAATTACTTCCTTTTAAAAAATCCGCAATTACTTTTTGGGCAATACATTATTGTATTAGTATACCTCCATCCACCATAGGATGGGGGTATACTAATTTCGTCATTGTGTTTGTAACTCCTCGAAACATTCATCAAAGACCCCATAAAGAATATATATATTATTGATCGTAATGTCATTTTAAGTCGAACTAGCCATGTCCGTCCGTCTGTCTATCCGCCCGTCCGTCTGTTTGTCAAAAGCACGCTAACTTTCGAAGGAGTAGAGCTAGCTGCTTGAAATTTTGCAAAAATACTTTTTATTAGTGTAGGTCGGTAGGGATTGTAAATGGGCCATATCGGTCCATGTTTTGATATAGCTGCCATATAAACCGATCTTGGGTCTTGACTTCTTAAGTCGCTAGAGGGCACAATTCTTATCCGATTTGGCTGAAATGTTCCATGAGATGCTTTATTATGACTTCCAACAACTGTGCTGAGTATGGTTGAAATCGGTCCATAACCTGATATAGCTGCCATATAAACCGATGTGGGTTCTTGACTTCTTGAGCATCTACAGGGAGCAATTCCTATCTGATTTGGCTGAAATATTGCATGACGTGTTTTGTTATGACTTCCAACTTCAAATCGGTCCATATCCTGATATAGCTGCCATGTAAACCTATCTGGGGTATTAACTTCTTGAGCGTCTAGGGTGCGCAATTCCTGTCCGATTTGGCTGAAATTTAGCACGACGTGTTTTGTTATGACTTCCAACAACAAATGTTTTAAGAATAGTTCAAATCGGTTCATAACCTGATATAGCTGCCATATTAACCGATTTGGGGTCTTGACTTCTCGAGCCGCTAGAGGACGCAATTATTATCCGATTTGGCTGAAAATTTTCATGAGGTGTTTTGTTATGACTTTCAACAACTGTGCTAAGAATAGTTAAAATCGGTCCATAACCTGATATAGCTGCCTTATAAACCGATATGGGGTTTTGACTTCTTGGGCCTCTACAGGAAGCAATTCCTATCTGATTTGGCTGAAATATTGCATGACGTGTTTTGTAATGACTTCCAACAACTGTGTTAAGAATGGTTCAAATCGGTCCATAGCCTGATATATCTGCCATATAAACCGATCTGGGGTCTTGACTTCTTGAGCCCCTAGAGGGCGCAATTATTATCCGATTTAGCTGAAATTTTGCATGAGGTGTTTTGGTATGACTTTCAACAACTGTGCTAAGAATAGTTCAAATCGGTCCGTAACCTGATTTAACTGCCATAAAAAACGACATGGGATCTTGATTTCTTTAGCCTCTAAAGGGCGCAAGTATTATCCGATTTGGGCTGAAATTTTGTACAATGGCTTCTCTCATGACCTTTAACATACGTTTCGTATATGGCATGAATCGGTTTATAGCCTATTACAGCTCCCCTATAAACCGATCTTCCTATTTTACTTCTTCAGCCCCTAAAGTGCGCAATTCTTACTAGATTTGGCTGAAATTTTACACAATGACTTCTACTATGGTCTCCAATATTCAGTTCAATTATGGTCTAAAATGAACCATAACTTGATATTGTTCCAATAACATAGCAATTCTTTTCTTTTATCCTTTGTTTGCCTAAAAAGATACATAAACTGACAGTGGCTCGAGGAATCAATTCGGGAGATCGGTTTATATGGCAGCTATATCTAAATCTAAACCGATATTGCCCATTTGCAATCCCTAGTGACCCAGGTCAATATTAAATATCTGTGCAAAATTTCAAGTGACTAGCTTTACGCGTTCGACCTCTATGGTGATTTCGACAGACGGACGGACGGACGTACATGGCTAGGTAGAATCAGAATGCCGAGAGGATTCTTTATGGATCCCCAGATCAATATTTCGAGGTGTTACAAACGGAATGACTATATTAGAATACCCCCATCCTATGGTGGTGAGTATAAAAATCGGTTCAGACTTGGATATAGCTGCCATATATATTGGGTTGTCCAAAAAGTAATTGCGGATGTTTTAAAAGAAAGTAAATGAATTTTTAATAAAACTTAGAATGAACTTTAATCAAATATACTTTTTTTACACTTTTTTTTCTAAAGCAAGCTAAAAGTAACAGCTGATAACTGACAGAAGAAAGAATGCAATTACAGAGTCACAAGCTGTGAAAAAATTTGCCAACGCCGACTATATGAAAAATCCGCAATTACTTTTTGGGCAACCCAATATGTTCCTCTGATTTGGACGGTAATTGCAATTATATCGCCATATGTAAACCGATTCTTACAAAAATTTGCAATAGTGATTTTCTTATAAGTCTCGACATTATTGGTGATTTGCATAGATATCGGTTCAGGTTTGGATATAGCTCTCATATATATTTTAGTCCGGTTTGGACTAGTATAGCAATAATTTGGCCATTTGTTAACCGATTCGCACATTAACACAAAGGATTCCCTTATCATACCCGGTATGGCTATTGAATTAAATGGAAATCGGTTCGGATTTAAATATAGCTCCCATGTATATATTCGTCCGATTTTGAATGATACTCAATATCTTAGTAATTTGTTAACCGATCTTAACAAAATTTGTCACGAAGATTTCTCTTACAGCTCTTCCGATGAATGATGAATTTCATTGAAATTTGTTCAAGTTTAGATATAGCTCCCTTATATATGCACCTCCCGAAAATCACTTTTTAGGCCTTCGCTAAACCATTTATGAATCGATCTTCTCAAAAATGTCCACGACTATTTACTCTATGGCTCCTACAATATGTTTGGATTTTGATCGAAATCCTATATATATCAAATTTAAGCAAATTTAAAATTCGACGACTTAGCCTGCATATGCAATGTGGTGTATGGTATCAAAAGGTCGGCTTCGCCCAACTTTAGCCCGTCTTTACTTGGTTTTTTGTTCGCTTTTGCTAATAGCGTATAGTATCCATAGAAATAATACCAATCGATATTGAGCCAACAACTGAAATATCGATTTTGCCAGCTCTTATCTGTCCCCCATGCAGGTTTGGGTGATGTTTTGTCAGATGATGGTGAAAATATTGGTCCATGACACCATAAGTTATATATATATATATATTTTTGAGCGTTATGACATTCGTCCGCTCGAAATTTTACACAAATTCTTCTTATTGGTGTAGGTCGGTTGGGTTGTCAATGGGCCAAATCAAATCTAAACTGTATACGTGCCCCATAAAAACCATATGATCTTCCAATTTTACACACGCCTTGAGCACCACAGGGCGTAAATCTTCTCCGATTTGAAAAGTTTCCTTGTGCCGAACGAATAAATATATCCGCTTGAAAATTTGCACCTATGCTTCCTATTAATGTAGGTCGTTGGGGATTGCAAATGGACCATATCTTTTCTGAATTGAATCTAGCTCCCGCTTAAAGTGCTCCTTCAATTTAACATCTTAAACCCCTAGAAACCCCAATTTTTGTCCGACTTTACACTTGGTGTTTTTTTTATGACTTCAAATATCTGTGGTAAGTATGGTTACCACAGATAATTAACTGTTACAGCTTCCAAATAAACCGGTCTCCCGCTTTAACTTCTTGAGTTCGTGGAAGCCGCCAACAACTACGCCAAGTACGGTCCGCAAGCTGATATAACAACCAATTTTTGTCGAATTTGGCTGGAATTTTTCGCATAGTTTTCTATTATGACTTCCACGTGGTGTGTCGTTATGACTTCCAACATCTGTGCCAAGTACGGTCAAAATCGGTCTATAACCTGATATAGCTCTCATATAAACCGGTTGCTCGATTATCTTTGTTCGGTTCCTAGAAGCTTTAATTTTTGCAGGTGGGTTCTCAAAATTCGGCCCCGCCGAAGTTAGCACACTTTTAATTGTTATGACTTTAAACATCCATGGAAACTATTATACCAATCGATGTGTAATCAAAACAATCTCCCGATTAATTTTCCACAGTACCTGCCTATACAGAGATACCGTGCAAGTAATTTACCAATTGCGATCCATGATGGTGAGTACCCAATATTCGCTCCAACCGAATATAGCACTTTTTTATACCCACCACCACCAGGATAGGGGGTATATTCATTTAGTCATTTCGCATAAATATTTCGGATCGCCGTAAAATTCTAAGACGATTTAACGATGCCCGTATGTGTCTGTACGTAAGTCCGTCTGTTGTAATCATATATATTTGTCATAGATACGTTTTTTTCAATGCACGCTGGTTGAGTTCTTGAACGGGCCAAATCGAACCATATTTGGATAAAGCTTCTATATAGAACGATCTAGGGTCCGATAAAGGGTCTAATGCCCATAAATGCTTTATTTTTATCCGATTTTGCTGAAATTTTAAACAGTGAATAGCTTACGGGCTTCTCGATATCCAACCCAAATATGTTTCAGATCGGACTATATTTAGATATAGCTGTCATATGGATCGATCTGCCGATGAAGTGTCTGAAGCCCATAAAAGCTTTATTTTTTTTATCCGGTTTCACTGAAATTTTAAACATTAAATTATTTTACGCCTCCCGATATCTGAATTTAATATGGATTAGATCGGACTTTATATAGATATACCTACCATATAGGCCTATCTCCCGATAAAGGGTCTGAAGCCCATAAAAGCATTATTTTTCATCCGATTTCGGTAAAATTTGAAACTGTGAATAGTTTTAGGCCTCCCAATGCAGGAACTATATATGCTTCAGATCGGACATTATATAGATATACCTGCCATTTAGACCAATCTCCCGATAAAGGGTCTGAAGCCCATAAAAGCTTTACTTCTTATCCGATTTCGCAGTGATTTGAAACAGTGAGTTGTTTTAAGCCTCCCGACATCTGTCTCAAATATGTTTCAGATCGAACTATATTAAGATATAGCTGTCATACAGACCGATCTGCCGGTTAAGGGCCTCAGCCCCACAAAAAGATGCATTTATTACCCTATTTCGCTGAAATTTAAATCAGTGAGTTGTTTTAAGCCACCCACCATCTGACTCAAATACATTTAATATCGGAATGTATTTAAATATAGCTCTCATATAGACCGGTATGCCGATTAAGGGTCTGAATCTCATAAAAGCTTTATTTACTACCCGATTTCGTCGAAATTTGAAATAGTGAGTTGGTTTATGCCTCCCGACATCCAACCCACATATGAGTCAGATCAAACTATATAGATATAGCTGTTTATTATCTGAAAATGTTACTTGTATAAGAGTATACGGGACCTGAATAAAACAGCCCCTATTAAGATATATTCGGTTGCCCAAAAAGTAATTACGGATTTTTTAAAAGAAAGTGTTGTAGATGCATTTTTAAAAAAACTTAGAATAAACTTTAATCAAATATACTTTTTTTACACTTTTTTTCTAAAGCAAGCTAAAATTAACAGATGATAACTGACAGAAGCAAGAACGCAATTACAGAGTCACAAGCCGTTGAAAAATTTCGTCAACGCCGACTATATGAAAAATCCGCAATTACTTTTTGGGCAACCCAATAACTACGAATATAGTAGTGGAGTTATAATAAAATAGGATGATTATTATATCCTTGTTAATTTGGTCCAGATCAGTCCAAATATGGTTATAGGTGCCATATAGAACGATCTCTCGATTTAAAGTCGTGGCCCTATAAAAAATCGCATGTATTATCCGGTTTCGTTGAAATTTGACGCAGAGACTTATGTTCGATCGGATCGGTTTATATTTGGATATAGCTGCCATTTTATTGAATAGTGACTTATATTTATTAGACCTCTGAATGTCCGTGCCGAATTTGGGTGCTTAAGTTATCCAATTATCAGCGGATTGTGACAAAAGTGGCTTTGCATATATACTCGAGGTGGTGGGTATCCAAAGTTCGGTCCGGCCGAACTTTATGCCTTTTTACTTGTTAATTGTTCTAACATTTTTGTTCACAGAAAAAACACCCACATTTAATCAACTTCCATCCATCAGTAACTGACCGGCCTATTCGCTCATTATTTATTTAAAGCCTTCATATAAATAGCAAATTGTTTTGCACTCTATTAAATCAGACAACAATAAATAATTACAACTATTTACATTGGGTAAATAAGCGTTTAACTGAAATGTTGCCTACAAACGTGACCCAATTTATATCTAAACTTAACCCATGGGGCTCACTCATTGACTAATGATCGGTGATCACGAATTTTTCACACAGCTTGGCAGCATGAGCCGCCCAGCATGCCTGCTTGTCAATCAAAAGTCCATCAAGCATATGTTTCGCAAAAAAAAAAAAAAAAAAAAAAAAAACTATGCATAAAAGTGATGGAAAGATTGAAGACAACAACATGCAAAAGCGTGCTAAGTTCGACCGGGCCGAATCTTATATACCCTCCACCATGGATCGCATTTGTAGAGTTCTTTTCCCGGCATCTCTTCTTAGGCAAAAAAAGGCTATAAGAAAAGATTTCCTCTGCTATTAGGGCGATATCAAAATATGGTCCGGTTTGGACCACAATTAAATTATATGTTGGTGGCCTGTGTAAAATGTCAGCCAATTCGAATAAGAATTGCGCTCTTTGGGGGCTCAAGAAGAAACATAGAGAGATCGATTTATATGGGAGCTGTATCGGGCTATAGACCGATTCAGACCATAATAAATAAGTATGTTGATGGTCATGAGAGGATCCGTCGCACAAAATTTCAGGCAAAATCGGATAAAAATTGCGACCTCTGAGGCTCAAGAAGTCAAGAACCAAGATCGGTTTATATGGCAGCTATATCAGGATATGAACCGATTTGAACCTTATTTAACAAAGTTGCTGAGAGTAAGAATAAAATACGTCATGCTAAATTTCAGCCAAATCAGATAGGAATTGCGCCCTCTAGAAGCTCAAGAAGTCAAGTCCCCATATCTGTTTATATTACAGCTATAGCAGGTCATGAACCGATTTGAACCATATTTGGCACAGTTGTTGGATATTAAAACAAAATACTACGTGCCAAAATTCATTCAAATTGGATAAGAATTGCGCCCTCTAGAGGCTCAAGAAGTCAAGACCCAATATGGGTTTTTATTACAGCTTTATCAGGTTATGGACCGATATAGCCAATATACAATCCCAACCGACCTACACTAATAAAAGGTATTTGTGCAAAATTTCAAGCGGCTAGCTTTACTCCTTCGAAAGTTAGCGTGCTTTCGACAGACAGACGGACGGGCATGGCACGACGATCATGGGGTCTCAGACGAATATTTCAAGTAATTACAAACAGAATGACGAAATTAGTATACCCCCATCCTACGGTGGAGGGTATAAAAAAGCAAAATAGAAATAGTGGTCATTGCCATTTAAATCTCAAAAAAATCACAACATACAGCAAAGTGCATGAACTTTTTGAATTTTTAAGGTAGGAGTATTGCTTAACTCATTCATTCACACATCATATATCGGATTTACAATAATACTCGCAGCATAAATACTTGCTTAGATTTGGTGATCATATAAACATGAAATTGCCAGCCATAAGGCTTTTAATTAAATTGACTTTTGATAGACTCTGTTGAGTTAGTAAATGGAGTTTTATGTTTACTTAAGTTATGAATTGTAGTTATTTTGATCTGCCAACGCATTTTTTGGGAGGTTTTAGCTTTGAGGCGCCTACTTTTGGGCTTACAATTCTGATCGGCACTTTAAATTGCTATGCACCACTTACAGAGACAGAGAACCATTTAAGGTGGAAAGAACTTCGCCACTTTGGCCAATCATATGGAGCAGAGTATAGGTACGGCCTGAATGAGTATAACCTTTTCCATTGTCAGTGAAAACTCATGCATCCAACTAACCATTCACATATTATGGAGAATATCAAAAAATCCAAATACAGCTCAATCCATCCAACATCTAACATTTCAAAAAGTGGCCGTACTGAACGAATGAAGCCAAACAGCAGCCAGCCAAAATAGCAATAGATTGTCATTAAATTTAAGCCAGTTTTGCCATATCAGTCCAATTCAATATTCCTCCCCTCAGCGTCAGCCCCAAAACAAAAATGCATATCTTTATGAAAATTGCACAGGTATGAATACATTTAATTGACATTTTCAACGTGGGAAAACAAGTCAAGAAAATGCCTCAGAAAAACCAAACCTGATTGTTTTATGCGATCCATCCATGTTTTCAGGCATCCATTCAACAACAACACTACATGGACCAGAATGCCACACGAACATAGTGCAACACTAAATGAACAACATGTTCTTACATTATTGGCAGTTGTGCCACAAATATTGCTCCATTTGGCCTCCACTTTGATGGCAGCCCCAACCATTTGTGGTATGTGACGATGGACTTGTAGATATGGTGTGTGTGAGTATTTTGCTACATTTTTTTGTTGCAGAAAACGCCCAATGGAAAAAAATGTATGAAGAAAAGAACTAGTTCACCATGAGAGTTGTATGAAATGGACAGAGAGAGAGAGAGAGAATAGCATCTCATAAGGCCGTATTCAAAAAGAAAAGAGACTGGTTTCCATCACCGCTGGTCTGGCAGTGCCTTTTACGAACAAAACGTCTGCAACAGGGCATTTTTTTGATATTGCATTGATTCTTATCTCGATGATCGATAACATTTTCACTGATTGCAATATTGCTAAAGGGCACTTTTGTAAAGGGTGATTTTTTAAGCTATTATCTTTGTGGCAACACTGGTTTAACAGCTCACACATGTTTCGTGTTCTGTTTCACTGTCAAACATCTTCAGTTTGGTCCTGTGTGCAAAAATTTAGCTAAATTGAACAAAAATTACGGCTTGTAAGGACTCAAGAAGTTAAATCGGCAGATCGGTTTATATGAGAGCCATTCGAGGTTATAGACCGATTTAGAGGTTATATAGTACAGTTGTTGAAAGTCATAATAGAACATCAGATGCAACATTTCAGCTAAATCGGACAAAATTGCAGCCTTCAGGGGCTCATAAATTCAAATCGGGAGATCGGTTTATATGGGAGGTATATAAGGCTGTAGACGAAGTTGGACCGCGCAGCTGCCGAAAGTCGTAACAGAATACTATGTGCAAAATTAAAGTCAAATCGAACGAAATTGCGCCTTCTAGGGGCTCAAGAAGTCAAATCGGGAGATTGGTGGAGCTATATTCAAGCTTTTGCATTTTGGGCAAAAAAAAAAAAAAAAAAACAAGTAAAAAGGCGTTAAGTTCGGCCGGGCCGAACTTTGGATACCCACCACCTCGGGTATATATGTAAACCTCCTTCATCAAAATTCGGTGAAAATTTCATACCTTATACTCATATACCTTATACCGATCTGAACTATATGCAACATGGATGTGACGTCGAACATAAGTCACTGTGTCAAATTTCAGTGAAATCGGATTATAAATGCGCCTTTTATGGGGCCAAGACTTTAAATCGAGATATCGGCCTATATGGCAGCTATACCCAAATCTGGACCGATTTGGGCCAACTTGCATAGACATGTCGAAGAGCCTAACACAAAGCACTGTCCCAAATTTCGGCGAAATCGGACAATAAATGCCTCTTTTATTGGCCCTAAACCTTAAATCGTGAGTTCGGTCTATATGGCAGCTATATTCAAATCTGGACCGATCTGGGCAAAATTGAAGAAGGACGTCGAAGAGCCTAACCAAACTCACTGTCTCAAATTTCAGCGACATCGGACAATAAATGCGTCTTTTATGGCCCCAAAACCTAAAACCTAGATATCGGTCTATATGGCAGCTATATCCAAATCTGGACCGATCTGTGCGATATTGCAGAAGTATGTCAAGGGGTTTGACTTAACTCACTGTTCCAAATTTCGGCGACATCGGACAATGAATGAGCATTTTATGGGCCCAAAACCATAAATCAAGAAATCGGTCTATATGGCAGCTATATCCAAATCTGGACCGATCTGGACCAAATTAAAGAAATATGTCAAAGGGCCTAACACAACTCACTGTCCCAAATTTCAGCAAAATCGGATAAGGAATGTGGCTTTTATGGGCCTTACATCATAAATCGGAGGATCGGTCTATATGACAGCTATATCCAAATCTGAACCGATCTGAGCCAAATTAACGAAAGATGTCGATGGGCCTTGCACAATTCACTGTCCCGAATTTCAGCAAAATCGGATAATAAATGTGGCTTTTGTGGGCCTAAGATTCTAAACCGGAGGATCGGTCCATATGACAGCTATATCCAAATCTGGACCGATCTGGGCGAATTAACCGAAGGATGTCGAAGGGCATAACACAACTCACTGCCCCAAATTTCAGCGAAATCGGATAAAAAATGTGGCATTTATGGGCCTAAGACCCTAAATCGGCGGATCGGTCTATATGGGGGCTATATCAAGATATAGTCCGATATAGCCCATCTTCGAACTTAACCTGCTTATGGACAAAAAAAGAACCTGTGCAAAATTTCAGCTCAATATCTCTATTTTTAAAGACTGTAGCGTGATTTCAACAGACAGAAGGACGGACATGTCTAGATCGTCTTAGATTTTTACGCTGATCAAGAATATATATACTTTATAGGGTCGGAAATGGATATTTCGATGTGTTACAAACGGAATGACAAAATGAATATACCCCCATCCTTCGGTGGTGGGTATAAAAAATTGGATATCATATCACGATAGCGCTCACCATTTACAATTACGATACGATTAGCATTATCTTTGAACGATGACACCAGACCATTAACCGCACCAAACTGTGACTTTTTATACCCATAGGATGGGGGTATACTAATCTAGTCATTCCGTTTAAATCTGTATATTCTAAAATCTTCTCGACATTCTGAGTCGAACTAGCCATGTCTGTCTCTCAAAATCACGAGAGCGCAGGAACGCGTAAGTTTTACGTTTTATTTTGCACAGATACCTTATACTGATGTTGGTCGTCGGGGATTGCAAATGGGCCATATTGGTTCAGATTTGGGTATAGCTCCCGTATAAACCGATATCTCGATTTGAATTATTGAGCCCTTGGAAGCCGCAACTTGTGTCCGATTTGGCTTAAAATTTGACTTTGATTATGACTTTCGATAACTATGCCAAGTACGATGCTTAGTGGTATATAACCTGATATAGCTCCCATTTAAACGATTTCCCGATTTTACTTCTTTAGCCCTTACAAGCCGCAATTTTTATCCGATTTGGCATGAAATTTTGCATGCGGTGTTCTGTTACGACTTTCAACAACTGTGCCAAGCATTGTCCAAATCTGTCCATAGCCTGATATCAGTTGGCTACTCCCATGTAAAGCGGTCTCTCGATCATCATTGTTCGGTTCCTAGAAGCTTTATTATTTGCTGGTTTGACAGGAGTTTGGTATATAGAATAAAATTATGCCCTACAACGAATTTTATTTCATATAAATTTTGAGCAGAATCCACGATTCGGCCTAAGATTCGGCCAGGCCAAACATAGCCACTTTTACTTGTTAGTTCTGACTCAAGAGATCAATTTGAGACGAAGTCTATTGAATTTGGAAAAAATCGGTTCAGATTTTGATATAGACTCAGAATCACTTTCTGATTCGATTTAGCTATGCCCGTGTGTATGTCTGTCTGTCAGTTCGAATGTCCATGTTAATTTGTGTACAGGTCGCAATTTTCATTCGGTCGTCTTAAAAAAAAAATCGGTTCAGATTTTGATATAGCTATCATATATATGTTCGTCCGATTTGGACTAAAATTACAATTAAATGGTCATTTGTAAACCGATACTCACGAAATTTTGCACTAGGGATTCTCCTATAAGTCTCGACATTATTGGTGAATTTCATAGGAATCGGTTCCGATATAGATATAGCTCCCATATATATGATAGTCCGATTTGGACTGAAATTGTTATTATAACGTCAATTGTAAACCGATTCTCACGAAATTTTGCACGAGAGATTCTCTTCTATGTTTCGATATTATTGGTGAATTTCGTAAGAAATCGGTTCAGATTTAGATATTGCTCCCATATATATATATGTTCATTCGATTTTGACTAGTATTGCAATAATTTGGTCATTTGCCGATTCAAAAGCAAACTGTCACAAAAGATTCTTTTAGACTCCGGGTATTGCTATTGAATTTGTAAGAAATCGTTTCAGATATAGCTCCCATATATATTTTCGTCTGATTTTGAATAATACTCAATAATTTAGTAATTTGTTAACCGATATTCACAAAATTTGGCAAGGAGGTGTCTCTTATAACTCTTCTGATGACTGATGAATTTCATAGAAATTTGTTCAGTTTTAGGTATAGCTCCCATACATTTGTATCTCCCGAATTTTATACCCTCCACCATAGGATGGGGGGTATACTAATTTCGTCATTCTGTTTGCAACTACTCGAAATTTTCGTCTGAGACCCCATAAAGAATATATATTCTTGATCGTCGTGAAATTTTATGTCGATCTAGCCATGTCCGTCCGTCCGTCCGTCCGTCTGTCGAAAGCACGCTAACTTCCGAAGAAGTAAAGCTAGCCGCTTGAAATTTTGCACAAATACTTCTTATTAGTGTAGGTCAGTTGGTATTGTAAATGGGCCATATCGGTCCATAACCTGATATAGCTGCCATATAAACCGATCTTGGGTCTTGACTTCTTGAGCCTCTAGAGTGCGCAATTCTTATCCGATTGGAATGAAATTTTGCACGACGTGTTTTGCTATGATATCCAACAACTGTGCCAAGTATGGTTCAAATCGGTTCATAACCTGATATAGCTGCCATATAAACCGATCTTGGGTCTTGACTTCTTGAGCCTCTAGAGTGCGCAATTTTTATCCGATTGGAATGAAATTTTGCACGACGTGTTTTGTTATGATATCCAACAACTGTGCCAGGTATGGTTCAAATCGGTCCATAACCTTATATAGCTGTCATATAAACCGATCTTGGGTCTTGACTTCTTGAGCCTCTTGAGTGCGCAATTCTTATCCGATTGGAATGAAATTTTGCACGACGTGTTTTGTTATAATATCCAACAACTGTGCCAGGTATGGTTCAAATCGGTTTATAACCTGATATAGCTGCCATATAAACCGATCTTGGGTCTTGACTTCTTGAGCCTCTAGAGGGCGCAATTCTTATCCAATTTGAATGAAATTTTGCACGACGTGTTTTGTTATGATATCCAACAACTGTGCTAGGTATGGTTCAAATCGGTCCATAATCTTATATAGCTGTCATATAAACCGATCTTGGGTCTTGACTTCTTGAGCCTCTAGAGGGCGCAATTCTTATCCAATTTGAATGAAATTTTGCACGACGTGTTTCGTTATGATATCCAACAACTGTGCCAGGTATGGTTCAAATCGGTCCATAATCTTATATAGCTGTCATATAAACCGATCTTGGGTCTTGACTTCTTGAGCCTCTAGAGGGCGCAATTCTTATCCAATTTGAATGAATTTTGGCACGTAGTATTTTGTTATGATATCTAACAACTGTGCCAAGTATGGTTCAAATCGGTCCATAACCTTGTATAGCTGTCATATAAACCGATCTTGGGTCTTGACTTCTTGAGCCTCTAGAGGGCGCAATTCTTATCCAATTTGAATGAATTTTAGCACGTAGTATTTTGTTATGATGTCCAACAACTGTGCCAAATATGGTTCAAATCGGTTCATAACCTGATATAGCTGTCATATAAACAGATCTTGACTTCTTGAGCTTTTAGAGGGCGCAATTCCTATCCGATTTGGCTGAAATTTCGCAAGACGTTTTTAATTGTTACTTTCAACAACTATGTCAAATAAAGTACAAGTCGGTTCACAACCTGATTAAGCTGCCATATAAACCGATCTGGGATCTTGACTTCTGGAGCCTCTAGAGATCGTAATTATTATCCGATTTGCCTGAAATTTTGTACGACGTATTCTCTCATGACCGTTAACATACGTGTTTATTATGGTCTGAATCGGTCTATAGCCCGATACTGCTCCCATATAAATCGATCTCTCTATTTTACTTCTTGAGCCCACAAAGAGCGCAATTCTTATTCGAATTGGCTGACATTTTACTCAGGTCTCCAACATATAATTTAATTGTGGTCCGAACCGGATCATATCTTGATATCGCCCTAATAGCAGAGCAAATCTTTTCTTATATCATTTTTTGCCTAAGAAGAGATGTCGGGAAAAGAACTCGACAAATGCGGAGGGTATATAAGATTCGGCCCGGCCAAACTTAGCACGCTTTTACTTGTTATGTTTAAGACCTTTGGTAACGCATTTATCAATCGATCCTCTCAAAATTTTGCCCAACGATTTACTCTATGGCAACAACAATATGTACGGATTTTGATCGAAATTCTGCCTATCAAATATAAGTAAATTTAAATTTTAAAGACTTAGCATATCCAATGTGGTGTAGGGCATAAAAAGGTCGGCTTCGCCCGACTTTAGCCCATCCTTACTTGTTTGTGCTGTAACTTAAGTATTGTGGGTCTTAACTTATAGCTCTGGAGTCCCATGATTTCACCCCAGCATTAGAAAAACCCACGGTACTTTTTGCAATTCTCCAGGGCTAGGTCGATGGAGCTGTAGCAAAGGAAACCATGAAGAGTCCGACAAATGTTAACTATGATGATGACTGAACTACTGTTTATTTTAGTTTGTACTAGTACGGCATGGAATAAAATTATTCCATAACTATTTCGATGGCTGCCACTTAATGAAAATCTGGCGTGAATTGTTTTTACCTCTTTGTATGCAACAAACTTTTCATGGACAATTTCCAAATTGTCATCTGTGTTTCTCGGTGGCCTTTGCTTTGTATTTTTGTCTGCACTTAATAGTTGCATCGATTACATTACAATTTCTGTAACAATTAATGTTGTGGTTAAGGTGAACTATGGATTTTTTTTTTTATCACAGAAACATTCAAAAGCCATTGATGGCTCCATGCCTGGCTGGCATGTCAAATAAGCATAAAAATAAGTCTTAGCGGGCCAAGTCATAATCATAGATGACTTGTTTTTTCTCTGCTTTGGCCATTGTTGAAATCAAGTGGACCCATAACTTTGATGAATAATATGAAAAGAAAAAAAAAAAAAAAAAGATTTCTATTCAAAAATAACTACAGAAATGATGAAAAGTTTTATTGTGAGTGCATTGGAAGAAAGAAATACTTAGCCTCGGAAGAAATGAATGCACATCATGGACAATGGACTTGTGGCTTACAGTGGTAAGGAAGGAATTGAATAGAAAACAAGTAAAAGCGTGCTAAGTTCGGCCGGGCCGAATCTTATATACCCTCCACCATGGATCGCATTTGTCGAGTTCTATCCGGGTATCTCTTTTTAGGATAAAAGAAGAGAATATGCTAAAAACGGATAAAAGAAAAGAATTGTGCTAATTGAATTGAATGTTGGATACCACGGTAGAAGTCTATGTGTAATATTGGGTTGCCCAAAAAGTAATTGCGGATTTTTCATATAGTCGGCGTTGACAAATTTTTTCACAGCTTGTGACTCTGTAATTGCATTCTTTCTTCTGTCAGTTATCAGCTGTTACTTTTAGCTTGCTTTAGAAAAAAAGTGAAAAAAGTATATTTGATTAAATTCATTCATTCTAAGTTTTATTAAAAATGCATTTACTTTCTTTTAAAAAATCCGCAATTACTTTTTGGGCAACCCAATATTTCAGCCAAACCGAAAACGAATTGAGCACTTTAGGAGCTCAAGAAGTACAATAGGGAGATCGGTTTATACGGAAGCTGTATTAGGCTATAAACCGATTCATGCCATATTCGAAACGTATGTTAAAGGTCATGAGAGAAGCCGTTGTGCAAAATTTCAGCCAAATCCGATAATACTTGCGCGCTTTAGAAGCTCACGAAGTCAAGATCCCATATGGGTATATATGGCAGCTATATCAGGTTAAGGACCGATTTGAACTATTCTTAGCAAAGTTGTTGAAAGTTATAACAAAACACTTCATCCAAAATTTCAGCTGAATCGGATAATAATTGCGCCCTCTAGGGGCTCAAGAAATCAAGACCCAAGATCGGTTTATATAGCAGCTATATCAGGTTATGTATCGATTTGAACCATTCTTAAAACAGTTGTTGGAAATCATAACAAAACACGTCTTGCAATATTTCAGCCAAATCGGAAAGAAATTGCTCCCTGTAGAGGCTCAAGAAGTCAAGACCCCAGATCGGTTTATATGACAGCTATATCAGGTTATGGACCGATTTTAACTATTCTTAGCACAGTTGTTGAAAGTCATAACAAAACACCTCACGCAAAATTTCAGTCCAATCGGAAAGAAATTGCTCCCTGTAGAGGCTCATGAAGTCAAGACCCCAGATCGGTTTATATGACAGCTATATCAGGTTATGGACCGATTTTAACTATTCTTAGCACAGTTGTTGAAAGTCATAACAAAACACCTCACGCAAAATTTCAGACAAATCGGATAATAAATGCGCCCTCTAGTGGCTCAAGAAGTCAAGATCCCAGATCGGTTTATATGGCAGCTATATCAGGTTATGTACCGATTTGAACCATTCTTAATAGAGTTATTGGAAATCATAACAAAACATGTCTTGAAAAATTTCAGACAAATCGAATAGGAATTGTGCACTCTAGACGCTCAAGAAGTCAAGACCCCAGATAAGTTTATATGGCAGCTATATCAGGTTATGGACCGATTTGGAACTATTCTCAGCACAGTTGTTGGAAGTGGCCCCAAAACACAGCATGCAAATTTTCATCCAAATCGGATAAGAATTGTGCCCTTTAGCGGCTCAAGAAGTCAAGATCCCAGATCGGTTTATATGGCACCAATATCAAAACGTGGACCGATATAGCCGATATTTACAATCCCAACCGACCTACACTATTAAGAAGGATTTGTGCAAAATTTCAAGCGGCTAGCTCTACTCCTTCGAAAGTTAGCGTGCTTTCGTCAGACAGACGGACGGATAGATGGACATGGCTAGTTCGAAATGTCATGACGATCAAGAACATATATACTTTATGAGGTCTTAGATGAATATTTCGAGTAGTTACAAACAGAATGACGAAATTAGTATACCCCCATCCTATGGTGGAGGGTATAACAAGTAAAAGCGTGGTAAGTTCGACCGTGCCGAATCTTGGGAACCCACCACCATGGATTCTACTTACATGGGGGAGCTATATCTGGTTATAGTCCAATATGGACCGTACTTGGCACAGTTGTTGAATATCATAACAGATCACAATGTCCAAAATTTCAGCCACATCGTACAAAAATTGCGGCTTTCAGGGGCTCAAGAAGTCGAATCGGGAGATCGGTTTACATGGGAGCTATATCATGTTCTTGACCGATCTGAACCATACTTGGCGCAGATGTTGGAAGTCCTAACAAAACATTATGTGCGAAATTTCAACCAATTCGGATAAAAATTGCGGGCAGTCGCGCATGACTAGATCGACTCAGAATGTCGAGACGATCAAGAATTTATATGCTTTATGGGGTCCTAGATCAATATTTCGAGATGTTTCAAACGGATTGACTTATTTAGTATACCCCCATCCTATGGTGGTGGGTATAATGAAAACGCCCTAAATACGTCTGGGTGAAACCTAAGATACTCACCTCCGTGGAAAATGAGTAAAAACCCCATTTAGGGATCTCAAGAAGTTCAATTGGCAGATCGATCTAAATGGCATCCATATCCAACTATAATCCGATCTGGAATATGTTTGGCACCAAACTAGAGATATCTCATACTGTTTCGAATTGCGGGGAATAGTACTCTTTTTACGACTTCAAGATGATAAATTGGGAGCTCGGTTTAAAGTCCATCTCGGAAATGAACCTGTCGAGAATTAGAAAAATTATCTATGCCAAATTTCAAGGTCTGAAATGGATATTTCATATCTTTCAAAATTGGAAAGGGTTGACCTATGTGCACCAAATCTGACACTGATACATGCAGCTTCCGTGCCTCCAAAAAATCAAAGTGGATTGTTTTAAATATGGGCTACATCTTCATCTTCACTGCTATACCACAGTGCATTGCAAATGCTCACAAGTATTCCATCATCATTTTGTATAATGATGCAGCAGAAAATTTCCGACTCCATTCTTTTATTCATTCAGGGAGTTGGGTGCCTAATGTTTTGTTTTGAAGTGGCTGTTGGATTGCGCGTGATGCTTAGTGAGATGTTGTTTTCGAGTTGATCACCGATTGAACAGTCTTTTGACCATTAGGCCATGAAATGCATGGGGGCTATGGTACAGCAGAGAAATGGCACTGACTGGCTCTGGGTGCGTGGAAAGGCCATTAACAGTCATTATTTTCTATGGCAAACATTAAAATCGTAATAGAAACTCAACGATTTGATTAAAAAATAAACAAAGGCAAAAGAAATTATACGAAATTATTTTCAATTTCTTCCGCAATTCAATTTCGATTTCAATTTCAATACACATTCAATAAGCAAATAATGGAACTACCCAATGCGGCCGTCGCCACCTCAGCTGATGGTGTCTGCTTTCGCAATAACGATAAGAAATTAGCAAAATAGCAAAACAAAAACTTTAACATTTAAAAAAAAAAATCCTAATTTAGCCATGATTATGAATAGAGCCGCCACCATTTATTCCCCTTAGGCCTTCTCGATTTTAGTTTCATTTAAAATAGTTTGGGGTTTTACCAACTCATTTTGCAGCGAAATCTTAATTGACCCATTTCGTTTTTTTTTTTCTGTAATTCATGGCGCAATGGTTTCCTTGTTTCTGATGGGCAAATAATTTTTGAGGGGCTTTTTTTAATGGGCGGTGTGAAATTGAACCGGATATTAAAATGTTTGCAGAGATTTTTGTGCGAAATGAAAGCGTAAGAGGCAGCATTTAATAAGGCAACATTTGCCATCTTTGGCAGAGTTTGTAATTACTGAAGGTGTAATTGCAATTGCAATTAGGAACACATGTGATGTCTTTTCAGTATATGCTGGCTATCACCGGAAGTCTAAAGACAAGAGGATGAACAAATCAGTAAGGAAAGGCAAAAGTCGGGCCGAGCCGACTATATAATACCCTATACCACCTGGTGTACGTAGTTCTTTTTATACCCTACACCGCCACTGTGGTACAGGGTACTATAAGTTTGTGCATTTGTTTGCAACGCTAAGAAGGCGAAGAGCTAGACCCATTGATAAGTGTACCGATCGGCTTAGAATCACTTCCTGATTCGATTTAGCTATGTCCGTCCGTCCGTCTGTCGGTCGCATCTATTGTTTGATTGTCTTAAAATTTTGCACATGCTAAAAGTAACAGCTGATAGCTGACAGAAGAAAGAATGCAATTACAGAGTCACAAGCTGTGAAAAAATTTGTCAACGCCGACTATAGGAAAAATCCGCAATTACTTTTTGGGCAACCCAATATATCATCCGTTATGGACTTTTAGGGCTGTAGAAGCCACAATTTTAGTCCGATCTTCAAAAGATTTTGCGTGAGGTGTTTTAATCGACGTCCTAATGTGTGTAAAAGGTTTCATGAAAATCGGTCCAGATTTAGATATAGCTCTAATATATATCTTTCATTCCATATGGCCTTTTAAGGCTGTAGAAGCCACAATTTTTCTCCGATCATTACAAAATTTGGCATGGGGTGTTTTATTCGACATCTACATATGTGTACACAATTCCATAAAAATATATCCAGATTTAGATATAGCCCCCATATATGTTTTTCCTCCGATATGGAGTTTTAAGGCTTAAAACTTTGTTCGATCTTAAAAAAATTTAGTACGAGGTGTTGTGTTTGATGTTGTCATATTTGTGCAAAATTTCGTCAAAAATCAGTTCAGATTTAGAAATGGCTCCCATATATATCTTTCACCCGATAGGGTGTTTTAAGGCTGTGGAAGCCACAATTTTAGTCCGATCTTTACAAAATTTTGCATGGGGTGTTTTATCTGACGTCTATATATGTGCGCAAAATTTCAAAAAAAAAAAAAAAAAATAAAAATCGGTTCAGATTTAGATATAGCTCCCATATGTATATTTCACCCGATATGGTGTTTTAAGGCTCTAGAAGCCGCAATTTTAGTCCGATTTTAACAAGATTTAGCACGAGGTGTTTAATTTGACATCCTAATACGTGTGCAAAATTTCATAAAATTCGGTTTCGATTAAAATTTACTACTCCCATATATATTTTTTATTCGATATGTTTATATGAAGAACTATCTCGAAATCTAGCCAGACTTGAATTTGGATACCTATTGAAATACCAAATAGAGCCTTGTAAGATTTTCCCACGATAGGATAATAAATTTGGATTTCCACATCCTTAAAAGGCCATATCGGGTAAAATATTATATGGGAGTTATATCGAAACCTGTGCCAATTTTGATGACACATACTGGGATGTCAAATAGAACTACTCATGCCCTATATTGTAAGGATGTGACCAAAATTGTGGTTTCTACTGATTTAAAAGTTCATATCGGAAGAAATATATCCATTGAAGTTATATCAAAAATCGGGACCGATTTTAATCATAGGAACGAAAAATGAAACGTCTCATGCTAAATGATACGAGAATTGTGGTTTCTACAGGCTAAAGTCTATTTTCGATGAAAGATATATCGGGGACCTATATCTAAATCTACACCGAATTTGATGAAAATTTGCACACGTATTAAGACGTCAAATAAAACACTTCGTACTACATCTTGTTAAGATCGAACTAGAATAGGGTCTTCTACAGCGTTAAAAGACTCCATCGGACAAAAGATTTATATGGGAGCTATGTCTTAATCTGGACCAATTTATATGAAACTTTGCACTCCCATTTGAATTTAAATAGAACGGAAATTTTTTTTAGAAATCGGCCAAAAATTGTGCATTCGACAGCCTTTAAAGTCTAAATCGGTTGAAAGATATATATGGGAGGTATATCTAAATCCGAACCGAAATTTTGCACACATATGAAGACGTCAAATAAAGACGTCAGCGAAGTCGGATAATAATTGCGACTTTTATGGGCTTCAGAACCTTTATCGGCAGATCGGTCAATATTGCATCTATATCTAAATATAGTCCGATCTGAACCAAATTTGGGTCAGATGTTGTGAGGTTTAAAATACTTGCAAATTGAAAATTTTCCCCATGAACATTACACTAAGGAACAGGGCCAAACTTCTCACATATCAATGAGTGCAGTCCGATTCAAGTTTAAGCTCAATGATAAGGGGCATCCTTTTTATAGCCGTCCTAAATGGCCTATATGGCAGCTGCATCTAAATATATTCCGATCCGAACCATACCACGATCGGATGTCCGGAGGCTTAAAACAACTTACTGTTTCAAATTTCAGCTAAACCGTGTAACAAATACAGCTTTTATGGGCCTTAGACCCTTAACCAGCAGATCGTTTTATATGGCAGCTAAATCCAAATATAGTCCGATCTGAATCATAGGTCTATAGGTCGGATGTCGGTGGGCTATATCCAAGTATGGTTCGATTAGGCTCCTTCATGAACTTAACCTGTGCGCAGCAAAAAGACATATTTGTGCCAAATTTCAGCTCAATATCTCAATTAGATATGGAAATACTGATTAGACGTAATTGTTCAAAAATCACGAATACAAAGTTAAAGGATTAAATGCGGTAAAAAATAATGTAAACTAATGTTGGGCCTAGATGCACTTTATTTTAGTTTATGAAATGTATCCATGCGGGACATTCATAAGAATTAAATCTTTGTACTATGGCATCCAGCTGAAAAAAATCTAAAAGCAAATAGGATCATTGGCGTAGCTACACATTTTTCCTGGGGGGTGTTACAGCCCAACTAAAACAAATAAACCGGCGTTAAGTTCGACCGGGCCGAACTTTGGATACCCACCACCTCGGGTATATATGTAATCCACCTTTCGTCCTAATCCAATGAAAATTGTATAATTTATGCCCCCATAGCAGCTATATCGATATATGGTTCGATTTGGACCAAATTCGGCGCGGACATTGAGTGGTCTGATAAGTACAAGTTATTTTTCATTTTTATAGACCAATCTGAACTATGCACGAAAAGCCTAACATAAGGGTTTAACACAACTCCCAACTCGAAGAGCCTAACACAACTCACTGTCCCAAATTTGGGGGAAATCGGAAAATAAATGCGTCTTTTATGGGCTCAAGACCTTAAATCGAGAGATCGATGTATATGGCAGCTATATTTAAATCTGGACCGATTAGGAGCAAATTGTAGAAAGATGTCAAAGAGCCTAACACAACTCTCTGTCCCAAATTTCGGCGAAATAGGACAATAAATGCATCTTTTGTGGACCCCAGACCTTTAATCGAGAGATCGGCTATGTCCAAATCTGGAGCGATCTGGGCCAAATTAAATAAGAATTTCGAGTGACCTTACACAACCCACTCTCCCAAATTTGTGCAAAATCGCATAATAAATGTGTCTTTTATGGGCCCAAAACCTAAATCGGAGGATCGGTCTATATGGCAGCTATATCCAAATCTGGACCGATCTGAGCCAAATTGACGAAGGATGTCGAAGGGCCTAACACAACCCACCGTCCCAAATATCAGCCAAATTGGTTAATAAATGTAGCTTTAATGGGCCTAAGACCCTAAATCGGCGGACCGGTCTATATGGGGGCTATATCAACATATAGTCCGATATAGCCCATCTTCGAACTTAGCCAGCTTATGGACAAAAAAAAAATCTGTCCAAAGTTTATGGGGTCTTTGACAAATATTTCGAGGGGTTACAAACGGAATGACGAGATTAGTACCCCCATCCTATGGTGGTGGGTGGGTATAAAAAAACAACAGGAAGAAATTAAAACCGAAGACCCCAGACCTTCCTCCTTGGGTATATGAAAACATGATTTCGTAAAAATTCTTTACGGGATGATTATAAGCATGAAAACCGAGTGGCACCGTCTTAAATACTCAGTGCCCGTTCCTTTTATGATCAATGGCCATAATCTTCCTGCGGAGATCGGCCATATGGACCGGAACGGGTTTTTGAGCTTGAAGGAGATCGCTATCTCCACATTCAATTGAGGAAAATGCATCATTATAAACCTGCAGCAGCTATATCGACATTTGGTCTGAATTGGACCCAACTCGCCACAAATCATTCTTCAAAATGTAAACAAAATCGGATAGTACTGGGGTCTTATGTGGGTTCAATGCCGTAAATTGGCAAATCGATATATAGCAGCTTTATCCATATGTGATCCGATCAGAATCATATTCGAGGAGTATATTTAGGGGTTTCACAGACCACAATGTACTTAATTTCAACAAAATCGGGTTAAAGTGAAAGGCCTTCAATCGGGAGATCGATCTTTATGGGGGCTATGCCTAAACAAAACATACTCGGCATGGACACCTGACATAGTTCACAAATGTGGCTTTTATGGGCCTGAGACTTTAAATCGAGAGATCGACGTATTTAGGGGCTACATTATGACAAATTACCTAAACAAGTAATAAATTGAGATTTTATGGGGCCTATACGGCATATACGGCACAGATGTCGGGGATCTAAAAAAAAAAGCATTGTGCCAAATTCCAACCAATTCGGATTGTAAATATTTTACGAGCCTAAGGCTTCAATGGCTTCAAGAAGTCATATCGGGATATAGGTACTTAGGGGGGCCTATATCACCATATTGACCGATTCGGCTAAAACTTGTTGTAAGTCATAAGATAGGATTTAGGGTAAAATTTCAAACAAATTAGGTGAAAATTTAGGCTTCTAGGGGATCAAGAAGTCAAAACCGGGGATCGTTTGTATGGGGGCTATATCAGCTTATAGACTGATTATCGCACTTGACATGGATGTTGGAAGTCGTAACTCAAGTCTTTGATCCAAATATCAGCCAAGTCGGATGAAAATTGAGGCTTCTAGGGGTTCAAGACCTCAAATGCAGGGATCGGATTATATGAGGGTTATATCTGTTTATGGACCGATACGAATCATACGTTGCAAGAAAGTTAGAAGTTATAATGCAATTAAGAGCGTGCTAAGTTCGGCCGGGCCGAATCTTATATACCCTCCACCATGGATCGCATTTGGCGAGTTCTATGCGCGGTATCTCTTTTTAGGCAAACAAAGAATATTGAATAAGAACTGTTATGATATTGGAGCTATATCAAGTTATAGTACGATTCGGACGATAAATGAATGCTGAACATTGTAGATGTCATTGTGTAATATTTCAGTTCATTCGGATAAGAATTGCGCCTTGTGGTGGCTCAAGAAGCAAAATTGGGAGATAGGTTTATATGGGAGCTGTATCGAGCTATTGATCGATTCAGACCATATTAGACACGTATGTTGAAGGTCATGAGAGAAGCCATTGTACAAAATTTCTGCCAAATCGGATGGGATTTGCGCCCTCTAGAGGCCCAAGAAGTCAAAATCCACTATCGGTTTATATGTCTGCTATATCAGGTTATATTCCAATTTGCGCCATACTTAGCACGGTTGTTGGATGACATAACAAAACACCCCATAATAAATTTCAGGCAAATCGGATGAGAATAGCGCGCTCTTTTGGCTCAAGAGTCAAGATCCCAAATCGGTTTATATAACAGCTATACCAGATTATGAACAGTTGTTGGAAATGATACCAAAACACTACGTGCAAAATTTCAGTCAAATCGGATGAGAATTGCGCCCTCTACAGGCTCAAGAAGTCAAGACCCAAGATCGGTTTATATGGCAGCTATATCAAAACATGGACCGATTGAACCATACTTAGCGCAGTTATTGGAAGTGATACAAAAGTTATTTCCCTATAAATTGGGTAAATACCCTGGTATTTACCCATAAAAACCAAAAAGCTGGGTATTTATAATTCACTTCTCATCCGATTTCAATGAAATTTCGCTCTATGAGTTCTGAAAGACGCTACCCATTCCTGTGAATGTGGTTCAGATCGGACCATATTTGGATATAGCTGCCCTATAGATCGACAGCCTGATCCCCCGATATTGGGTATCCATTTATTACCCGATTTCGAAAAAATTTGGCACGGTGAGTTCTGTTATACCATACCTATTCCTGTCAAATTTGGTCCAGATCGGACCATATTTGGATATAGCTACCGTATAGACCGATCTCTCGATATAGTATATTGAGCCTATAATCCGATTTCGGTGAAATTTGGCACAGTGAGTTTTGGTAGACCCCTACCGCAGATTAGACCATATTCGAATATAGCTACCGTACAGACCAATTTCATGATATATAGTGTTGATCCCATGAAAGGAGCACTTTTCATCCCGATTTCGATGAAATTTGGCACAGTGGTAGACTCCTACACCTATTTACCGAATGTGGTACAGATCGGACCATATTTGGATATAGCTGCCGTAAGGACCGATCTCTCGATATAGTATATTGAGCCTATAATCCGATTTCGGTGAAATTTGGCACAATGAGTTTTGGTAGTCCCCTACCGCAGATTAGACCATATTCGAATATAGCTACCGTACAGACCAATTTCATGATATATAGTGTTGATCCCATGAAAGGAGCACTTTTCATCCCGATTTCGATGAAATTTGGCACAGTGGTAGACTCCTACACCTATTTACTGAATGTGGTACAGATCGGACCATATTTGGATATAGCTTCCATAAACAGCTATGTAAAATATTTCCCCAAAGAGGTGTCGCACTACCCCCTTCGCGATACCCCCTTCGCACTTCTTGAAATATGAGAATGTTGCTCCCGTTATTATTCTTGATCGTCATTTGCTTTTAAGTCGATCTAACAATGTCTGTCCGTCTGTCCATCCGTCCGTCTGTCTGTCGAAAGCACGCTAACTTTCGAAGGAGCAAAGCTAGCCGCTTGAAATTTTGCACGAATACTTTTCATTAGTCGGTTGGGATTATAAATGGGCCAAATCGGTACATGTTTTGATATAGCTGCCACATAAACCGATCTTGGGTCTTGACTTCTTGAGCCTCCAGAGGGCGCAATTTTTATCCGATTTGACTGAAATTTTGCACATGGTGTTTTGGTATCACTTCCAACAACTGTGTTAAGTATGATTCAATTTGGTTCTTAATCTGGTATAGCTGTCATATAAACCGATCTGGGATCTAGACTTCTTGAGCCAATAGAGCGCGCAATTCTTATGCGATTTCGCTGAAATTTTGAATGAGGTGTTTTGTTATGACTTCCAATAACCGTGCAAAGTATGGCGCAAATCGGAACATAACCTGATATAGCTGCCATATAAACCGATCTGGGATTTTGACTTCTTGAGCCTTTAGGGGGCGCAATTCTCATCCGTCACTTGATATAGCTCCAAAAGCATAACAGTTCTTATTCAATAATTTTTGTTTGCCTAAAAAGAGATACCGCACATAGAACTTGACCAATGCGATCCATGGTGGAGGGTGTATAAGATTAAGATTATGTCGATCTAGCCATGTCCGTCCGTCCGTCTGTCTGTCGAAAGCACGCTAACTTCCGAAGGAGTAAAGCTAGCCGCTTGAAATTTTGCACGAATACTTTTCATTAGTCGGTTGGGATTATAAATGGGTCAAATCGGTCCATGTTTTGATATAGCTGTCATATAAACCGATCTTGGGTCTTGACTTCTTGAGTCTCTAGAGTGCGCAATTCTTATCTGATTGGAATGAAATTTTGCACGACGTGTTTTGTTATGATATCAAATAACTGTGCCAGGTATAGTTCAAATCGATAAAGCTGTCCTATAAACAGATCTGGGGACTTGACTTCTTGAGCTTCTAGAGGGTGCAATTCCTATCCGATTTTGCTGAAATTTTGCGTGGCGTATTTTATTCTTACTTTCAACAACTGTGTCAAATAAGGTTCAAATCGGTCCATAACCTGATATAGCTGCCATATAAACCGATCTGGGATCTTGACTTCTTGAGCCTCTAGAGGTCGCAATTATTATCCGATTTGCCTGAAATTTTGTACGACGGATTCTGTCATGACCATCAACATACGTGCTTATTATGGTCTGAATCGGTCCATAGCCCGATACAGCTCCCATATAAATCGATCTCTCTATTTTACTGCTTGAGCCCCCGAAGGGTGCAATTCTTATTAGAATTGTCTGACATTTTACACAGGTCTCCAACATATAAATTAATTGTGGTCCAAGGGGGACCATATCTTGATATCGCTCTAATAGCAGAGCAAATCTTTTCTTCTTATATCCTTTTTTTGCCTAAGAAGAGATGACGGGAAAAGGACTCGGCAAATGCGATCCATGGTGGAGGGTATATAAGATTCGGCCCGGCCGAACTTAGCACGCTTTTTCTTGTTTGTAATCAAGTTAGAGATCGCATTTTCCATCCAAGCTATTTCCACATACCACTTTTATAGCGCAAAAACAAATGCTCTGAATTTTGGTTAAAATCGGTTCTGATTTAAATATAGGTCTCATGCACATATGAAGCTCGCTTTTCACTTAAAATGATGTTTGATACAATTTTCAATCGATTTGAACGGAAAATTTCATTTTCTAATGGCATATAAATGTGACATATTTATTTGAAAATTAATAAATAAAATGAAAATTTAATTAAACATGAAACTCTTTTCAATTAATAAATTAATTGATTGATTAATTATTTTTATATCCAGAACGGAAGGATGGAGCTATATTAATTTCGTCAATCCGTTTGCAACGCATCGAAATATCCGTGCCTCGACATCTCTGTTCAATACGGCCCAGATCGTTTTCAGATTTGAATGTAACTGCTATATATACTCAACTCTCGATTAAAAGATTTAGGCCCATAAAAGTTGAATTTATTGACCGATTTCGTGGAAATTTAGCTCAATGAGTTTTGTTAGGCCCTCTGGCATATGTACCGAGTGTGGTCAAGATCAGCATATATTTGGATATAGCTGCCATATATACCGATCTCCCGATTTAAGATTTTGAGACAATAAAATCACATTTATTTCTCGATTTCGATGAAATTTGACAAAGTTTGTTGTGTTAGGCTCTTCGATATTTGAGTACAATATGGTTCAGATCGGCCTATATTTGGACATAGCTGTCATATACATATTCCGATTTAAGTACTTAGGCCCATAAAAGGAAAATTTTTTATACCCTACACCACTACTGTGGTACAGGGTATTATAACTTAGTGAATTAGTTTGTAACACCCAAAAGGAAGAGAGATAGACCCATAAGTATACCGATCGACTTAGAATCACTTTTTGATTCGATTTAGCTATGTCCGTCTGTCCGTCCGTCCGTCTGTCCGTCTGTCCGTGTTAATTTTGTGTGCAAACTACAGGTCGCAACTTTCATCCGATCGTCTTTAAATTTGGTATGGGCATGTTTTTCGTCCAAGAGACGATGCCTATTGAAATTGAAAAAAATCGGTTCAGATTTGGATATAGCTTCCATATATATGTTCGTCCGATTTGCAGTAATAATTCAATAAAATTGTCATTTGTTAACCTATTCTCTCGAAATTTGGCTGCAAGGATTTTCTTATTTCACTCGATATTAAAAGTGAATTTCATAAAAATCAGTTCAGATTTGGATATAGCTCCCATATATATGTTCGTCCGATTTGCAGTAATACTGCAATAAAATTGTCATTTGTTAACCGATTCTCTCGAAATTTGGCTGCAAGGATTTTCTTATTTCACTCGATATTAAAAGTGAATTTCATAAAAATCGATTCAGATTTGGATATAGCTCCCATATATATGTTCGTCCGATTTGCAGTAATACAGCAATAAAATGGTCATTTGTTGACCGATTCTCTTGAAATTTGGTAGGAAGGATTCTCTTATTTCACTCGATATTAAAAGTGAATTTCATAAAAATCGGTTCAGATTTGGATATAGCTCCCATATATATGTTCGTCCGATTTGCAATAATACAGCAATAAAATGGTCATTTGTTGACCGATTCTCTTGAAATTTGGTGGAAAGGATTTTCTTATGACCCTTAATTTTGCTGTTGAATTTTATAGAAAACGGTTCCGATTTGGATATAGCTCCCATATATATGTTCGTCTGATTTGCAGTAATACACCAATAACATGGTCATTTTTTAACCATCTCTCTCGAAATTTGGCAGGAGAGATTTTCTTATGATTTCCGACATTACTGGTGAATTTTATAGATATCGGTTCAGTTGTAGATATAGCTGCCATATATGTATATCGCCAGATTTTCACTTGTAGAGCCACTGCAAGCTCTATTATTGACCAATCTTGCCAACATTTGTGCACAACGCTTATATCGAAATCGGTTCAGATTTAGATATAGCTCCCATATGTATGTTCGTCAGATTTTGGGTAATTTGCAATAATGTTGACATTTTTCAACCGTAGTTATTACAGTTTGAACATATTTGTTCGAAATTTGATACGGATTGTTTAATAACCCGTTTAAAAACATCCACCGAGGTCCAACAAAATTGCCTCAGAATAGGATATAGCTTCTGAATAGATTATAGCTCTCAATTTGTACTTATAGGGTAGTTGTAGTGTATTATACAGTCGGCACCGCCCGACCATGGCTGTCCACTTCGAACTTTATACCCACCTCATCCTATGGTGGTGGATTCGAAAATCGACGATTTCGTCGATTTTCGACAGACGGACGAAAATCGTGATTTCGTCCGTCTGTCAAAATAAAGATGGAGTTCGAACGCGTTAGGCTAGCCGATTGGAAATTTGCACAGATACTTAGTATCGACGAAGGTCGTTGGGGATTGCAAATGGGCACCCCACGCTCCCATATAAACCGATTTGATTTTTTCAACCCCTTACAAGCCGTGATTTTTATCCCATTTTGCTATAACCAGATATTGCTCAGATATTTTAGCAGAATCCATGGTGGTGGATTCTCAAGACTCGGCCGGGTCGAACTTCATACGCTTTTACTTGTTTATTGTTGAGTTTAATTTTCCCTGATGTTAAACTATTGGGTTGTCCAAAAAGTAATTGCGGATTTTTTAAAAGAAAGTAAATGCATTTTTAATAAAACTTAGAATGAACTTTAATCAAATATACTTTTTTACACTTTTTTTCTAAAGCAAGCTAAAAGTAACAGTTGATAACTGACAGAAGAAAGAATGCAATTACAGAGTCACAAGCTGTGAAAAAATGTGTCAACGCCGACTATATGAAAAATCCGCAATTACTTTTTGGGCAACCCAATAGTTGAATTTGTTGTGTTGATTTCAATTTATTCATACAATTTATGCCATTTAAGACCATGCTATTCATTATAAATTAATGTGCAAGCTTACTGCAACTTTTTTTTTTGTTTTAATTAACTAAAATATCATATTTATGGGTGATTTGTAAGTGGGGCGATCAACATTCAAGCCAACAAATGAATGCCAATCAACCAACAACACCATCGCCAGCAAAAAAAAAACTTAAATTTAAGAGTAATGTATTTTGTTTTATAATTTAATTATTTTGCTAAAACGCCAATACCAATAACAACAAAAAATCACAAAAAATAATAATAATAATAAAATAAACAAACAAATAAGCTATATCGAATTACTTACGAGACGCCACCGCAGCCTTAGCCACTTGTCGGTAATGTAGATGAAAGATGGATAAATTGGATGGTATCAATAGACGACAGTGTTGCCAATAGAATGTTCAGCAAACTTGATCTAGTTTTCAAGGGAAGGCCCAGTATGCACCTCAAGCGAAATTTTCAGTAGCACACACATGGTGACAAAAAACTATGCATTCGTTTGGACAATATGTCACATTTTGTGATAAAGTTCGTACTCATTGATTAAAATTATGCGTTATCTATCTTCTTCTATTATATGACCAGTAAGGAAAAGCAAAAGTCGGGCGGTGCCGACTTTATAATACCCTACACCACCTAGTGCATGTAGTACTTTTTATATGTAGAACTTATCTCGAAATCTAGTCAGACTTTAATTTGGATAGCAATTGAAATAGCAATTTAGAATCTAGTAAGATTTTGCTACAAAAGATTTGGATTTCCACATCTTTAAAAGGGCATATCGGATAAAAGATTATATGGGAGTTATATCGAAAGCTATGACAATTTTAATGGCACATACTGGGGCGTCAAATAGAGATTGACGTCCCAGTATGTGTCATTAAGATGTGACCAAAATTATGATTTTTACTGCCATAAAAGTCCATATCGGATGAAATATACACATTGGAGCTATATCTAAATTAGGACTGATTTTAATGAAATTTTGAGCACATATTGGAACGTCAATTTACACGTCTCATGTAAAATCGGACCAAATTTGTGGCTTCTACAGCCTTAAAAAGCCAAATCGGATGAAAGATATATATAGGAGCTATGTCTAAATCTAAACCGATTTTTATGAAATTTTGCACACACATTGCGACTTCACAAAAACGACTCCACACCAAATTTGATAAAGATCGGACCAAAATTGTGGCTTCTACAACTTTAATAGTTCAAATCGGATGAAAGATATATATGGGACCTATATCTAAATCTGAACTGATTTTTATGAAACATATATTAAGATCAGTAACAAAACAGTCCGTGCCAAATTTTCTGCAGATCGGATGAAAATTGTAGCTACTACGGCCGTTTAAGTGCAAATCGGGCGATACATATATATGGGAGCTATATCTAAATCTGGACCGATTTTTATGAAATTTTGCACACATATGGAGCCGTCATATAAAACACCTCATGCCAGTTTTTGTAAAGGTCGGACTAAAAGTGTGGCTTCTACAGCCATAAAAGTCCATGTCGAATGAAAGATATATATGGGAGCTATATCTAAATCTGAACCGATTTTTATGAAATTTTGCACACATATGTAGACTTCAAATAAAATACCCAATGCCAAATTTTGTAAAGATCGGACGAAATTTGTGGCTTATACAGCCTTAAAAAGCCATATCGGATGAAAGATATATGATGGGAGCTATATCTAAATCTGAACCGATTTTTTTCAAAATCAATAGCGTTTGTCCTTGGGCCAAAAAAGTGACAAGTGAAAAATTTCGTGACAATCGGACAACAAATATTTACGACCTGCACTTTGATTGCAAGAATATATGGACTCACAGACGGACATGGCTAAATCGAATCAGAAAGTAATTCTGAGTCGATGGATTTACTTATTAATGGGTCTAGCCCTTCTCCTTCTGTGCGTTGCAAACAAATGCACAAATCTATAATACCCTGTACCACAGTGGTGGTGCAGGGTATAAAAATAAAATTTTTTCGCTTTGTTTGTTTTTTCGTCCTTGTAAACTCTGAAACGGCTTAACTGATTTTCTTGAAATTTTCTTAATGATCCCGTGGTAAAAATAGGGCACTACATTTTTTGATATCTGAAGGGGGATATCAAAACCCTTTACCCAAATTTTCAGAAACAGCAGATCTCGGAGATGGGTGGTGGGATTTAAGCGAAATTTCGTGTGCTCTCCTATAGAAACCTACAAACAAAGAATTGGCACTCAAATTTCGGATGGGGTACCTAGGGGGAGCGCCCCACCAAAACCCTATATATATATATATAATATATATATATATATATATATATATATATATATATATATATATATATATATATATATATATATATATATATATATATATATATATATATATATATATATATATATATATATATATATATATATATATATAATATATATATATATATATATATATATATATATATATATATATATATATATATATATATATATATATATATATATATATATATATATATATATATATATATATATATATATATATATATATATATATATATATATATATATATATATATATATATATATATATATATATATATATATACACCAATCACGACAATATGGGACTCATATTAAAGGTATTTAAGATTAGACAACGTATCTGATATCCAATTGTCGGACCAAGTGTTTGGGGGACCACCCTAACCACCAAAACACCCCTAAATCGGACATATTTATCGACCATGGCAATATGGGACTCAAATGAAAGGTATTTGAGTGTAGAGTACGAAACTGATATCCAGATGTGGGACCAAGTGTTTGGAGGACCACCCATCCCCGAGAACATACCCCAAAGAAGACATATTCAGATAAAGGCACTTTTATTGTTAAACTGTTTGTCAAGCGATGTACTATTTTCATAGCATGGTATTTCACTAAAAGCTCTTTAATTGTCGAAAATAAATATTGCAAGGAAAATTTTGTTCCATATAAAGTAAAAGAAGGCGCAGCGGAGCGGGCCCAGTTCAGTTAGTCTTGTATAAATAAATCAATAGTTTTCCTGCAATGAAACTAAAGAAAAATCCAACGCTTTCAATGTTCCCCTGTCGCACAAAGCAAACCGAAAGTTTCAAGTAGGATATGGCAACAAAAATTTTGAGGTGCATACCTCTCTAAAGGTGGACTGAGCCGAATCTTACATAACCTCCACCATGGATCGCATTTGCCAAGTTGTTTGCTCGATGTCTTTCTATAGGCAAACAATGGATAATTGCTAAGAATTGCTATGCCATTGAAGCTACATCAGATTATGAATCGGATAAGAATTACGCCCATAACAGGCTCCAGAAGTATAATAAGGAGATCGTTTTATATGGGAACCATGATATGATATGAATTGCGCCCTCGAGAGGCCCAAGATATAGATGAATCGGTAGATTCATTTAAATTTGAGATATATCAGGTTATAGACCGATTCAGAGCCTAGTTAGCACTAGTATATTAGAGGTAATAGAAAAAGTCACTGCCAATCGAATAAGAACTGCGCCATCTAGACGATTAAGAAGTATAGTCGGATGATGGACCTATATGACCTATTTAAAATCCCAACCAACCTACACTAAAAGGAAGTATTTGTGCAAAATATCAAGCGCCAAGCTATACACTCAAAAAACCAATGAACCCCAAATATTTGAATATTGAACTAAATGGGAGTAAAATTAACCATGATTTGGCGCTTAAAATTTTTTCCCCGTTTGGTATATACAATTCCTTAATTTAGGTAGATGGCAGTGTAATAAACTCAAGTTGAAATTTTCTGTAAGTTGGGATATCTGGACTCAATTTCAGCATGTTTCGAACACAATTATAAGGAAAATTCCTATGCGTTTTAATAACAATTTCATAGAAATTTGTCGTATGATAACCATTAATTTATAAATTTTTAAATATTGATGTATTTCTTAAAAATTATTCTCTTTTTCCTGTATATGAAAACTAATTTCAACGTATGAGCTATATGCATAAAACGTATGAGCTATATGAATAAATAAAAGTTAGATTTTATTTGTCTTAAGTAATAAAAACAAGTAAAAAGGCGTTAAGTTGGGCCGGGCCGAAGTTTGGATACCCACCACCTCGGGTATATATGTAAACCATCTATCATCAAAATTTGGTGAAAATTTCATACCTCATGTCCCATATCAGTTATATCAAAATAAGTCCCGATTTGGACCATATACTAATAAGTACACTAGCTATATCAAAAAATAAACCGATCTGAACTATATACGACACGAATGTCGAAAAGCCTAACATAAGTTACTGTGTCAAACTTCAGTGAAATCGGATTATAAATGCGCCTTTAATGGGGCCAAGACTTTAAATCGAGATATCGGTCTATATGGCAGATATATCCAAATCTGGACCGATCTGTGCGATATTGCAGAAGTATGCCAAGGAGCTTAACTTAACTCGCTGTCCCAAATTTCGGCGACATCGGACAATAAATGAGCATTTTATGGGTCCAAAACCATAAATCAAGAAATCGGTCTATATGGCAGCTATATCCAAATCTGAACCGATCTGGACCAAATTGAAGAAAGATGTCGAAGGGCCTAACACAACTCACTGTTCCGAATTTCATCAAAATCGGATAATAAATGTGGCTTTTGTGGGCCTAAGACCCTAAACCGTGGGATCGGTCTGTATGGCAACCGATCTGGGTCAAATTAGCGAAGGTAGTCGAAAAGCCTTACACAACTCACTGTCCAAAATTTCAGCAAAATCGGATAGTAAATGTGGCTTTTATGGGCCTTAGACCCTAAATCGGAGGATCGGTCTATATGGCAGCTATATCCAAATCTGAAGCGATCTGAGCCAAATTGACGAAGGATGTCGAAGGGCCTAACAAAACTCACTGCCCCGAATTTCAACAAAATCGGATAATAAATGTGGCTTTTATGGACCTAAGACCCTAAATCGGAGGATCGGTCTATATGGCAGCTATATCCAAATCTGAACCGATTTGGGCAAAACTGACGAAGGATGTCGAAGGGCCTAACACAACTCACTGTCCTAAATTTCAGCGAAATCGGATAGTAAATGTGGCTTTTATGGGTCTTAGACCCTAAATCGGAGGATCGGTCTATATGGCAGCTATATCCAAATCTGAACCGATCTGGGCCAAATTGACGAAAGATGTTAAAGGGCCTAACACAACTCACTGTCCAAAATTTCAGCAAAATCGGATAATAAATGTGGCTTTTATTGGCCTAAGACCCTAAATCGGCGGATCGGTCTATATGGGGGCTATATCAAGATATAGTCCGATATAGCCCATCTTCGAACTTAACCTGCTTATGGACAAATCTGTGCAAAATTTCAGCTCAATATCTCTATTTTTGAAGACTGTAGCGTGATTTCAACAGACAGACGGACGGACACGTCTACATCGTCTTATATTTTTATGCTGATCAAGAAAATATATATACTTTATAGGGTCGGAAATGAATATTTCGATGTGTTGCAAACGGAATGACAAAATGAATATACCCCCCTCCCTCGGTGGTGGGTATAAAAAAATAATTCCCATGAATATTTAACTCAAAGCTTATATATTGTGTTACAAATTATAGTATTGGGTTGCCTAAAAAGTAATTGCGGATTTTTTAAAAGAAAGTAAATGCATTTTTAATAGAACTTAGAATGAACTTTAATCAAATATATAATTGCCATTTTGTTCGATAACCTTTTGCCATCTTCCTGGCAAATTTAGTATTCCACGCTCATAGAACTTCTGGCCTTTATCTGCAAAAAACTGAACCAAGTGCGATTTTATAGCCTCATCATTGCCGAAAGTTTTACCATTTAAGGAGTTCTGCAAAGATCGAAATAAATGGTAGTCTGATGGTGCAAGGTCAGGGCCATATGGTGGATGCATCAAAAGTTCCCAGCCAAGCTCACTCAGTTTTTGGTGAGTGACCAAAGATGTGTGCGGTCTAGCGTTGTCCTGGTGGAATATGACACCTTTACGATTGACCAATTCTGGTCGCTTCTCTTTGATGGCTGTATTCAATTTGTCCAATTGTTGACAGTAAACATCCGAATCAATCGTTTGGTTCCTTGGAAGCAGCTCAAAATATACCACACCCTTCCAATCCCACCAAACAGACAGCATAACCTTCTTTTGGTGGATATCAGCCTTCGAAGTGGTTTGAGCTAGTTCACCATGCTTGGACCATGATCGTTTTCGACCAAGGTTGTTGTAAACAATCCATTTTTCATCTCCAGTTATGATTCGTTTTAAAAACGGATCGAATTCATTGCGTTTAAGGTGCATATCACAAGCGTTAATTCGGTTTGTTAAATGAATTTCTTTCAATACATGTGGTACCCATATTAAAATTGACGCCAAACAAACAAATGTAAACAAAATTTCGCGCACTTTTTTTCTAAAGCAAGCTAAAAGTAACAGCTGATAACTGACAGAAGAAAGAATGCAATTACAGAGTCACAAGCCGTTGAAAAAATTTGTTAACGTCGACTATATTACTACTATATTACCGACAATTACTTTTTGGGCAACCCAATATTTTTAATTAAGAAATTTATCATTTTATTTAGATTTAATTGGATTCTACCTAAAGATGTATATAAACTAAATATAATTGAAGGGCATCATTTTATTTTACATACCAAACTTCTGCCAAGCCGAGCAAGTAACGGTTGATATTTTAGGTATTATCTTGTTGGCTACACTGGTTTAAACAGCTCACGCACGTTTCGTGTTTTGTTTCACTGTCAAACTTCTTCAGATTGGCCCTGAATGTCTCATCATGTCATGTCTTACGAACGAACAACGCTTGCAAATTATTGAATTTTATTAGCAAAATGAGTGATCTGTTATGAAACTTCATCGCTCGCTCATTGTGTTCAGCGACGAAGCGATTTTGGAGTGAAGATCAGCCAGAAGCATTGCAAGAGCTAATGCATTCAGAAAAAGTAACAGTTTGGTGCACTTTGGACCGTACTTCTTCAAAGACCATCATTAGACCGTACTTCTTCAAAGATGAATCGTAACGAATCGTAACGTAACGTAAAGATGATGCGAATCGTATCGTAACCAAAATGCAAGATCTTGACTTGCATGACATATGGTTTCAACAATACCGTGTCACTTGCCATACAGCACGCGTAATAATGGGCTTATTGAGTGGCGAGTTCGGTGAACTTTTTATTGCACGTTCGGGAGCGGTCAATTCGACGCCTAGATCGTGCGATTTAGCGCCTTTAGACTATTTTTTGTGGGGCTATGTTGAAGTTCATGTCTATACAGACAAGCCCGCTGCAATTGACGCACTGGACAATAACATTAAAGCATGTATGCGTGAGATACCGGTCGAAATGTTGGAAAGTGTATGTCAAAATCGGACAAAGCGGATGGAACATTAGCGGCGTTGTCATGGTCAAGATTTGCATAAAATAGCCTTCAAACATTAAATTATATGGACCGTACGATCGATTCAAATAATGATTTCATGCATTTTTCTGAATTTTATGTGTTTTTTATACCCTCCACCATAAGATGGGGGGTATACTAATTTCGTCATTCTGATCGTAACTACTCGAAATATTCGTCTGACACCCCATAAAGTATATATATTCTTGATCGTCGTGAAATTTTATGTCGATCTAGCCATGTCCGTCCGTCCGTCCGTCCGTCTGTCTGTCGAAAGCACGCTAACTTCCGAAGGAGTAAAGCTAGCCGCTTGAAATTTTGTACAAATACTTCTTATTAGTGTAGGTCGGTTGGTATTGTAAATGGGCCATATCGGTCCATGTTTTGATATAGCTGCCATATACACCGATCTTGGGTCTTGACTTCTTGAGCCTCTAGAGTGCGCAATTCTTATCCGATTGGAATGAAATTTTGCACGACGTGTTTCGTTATCATATCCAACAACTGTGCCAAGTATGGTTCAAATCGGTCCATAACCTGATATAGCTGTCTGTCATAACCTGATATAGCTGCCATATAAACCGATCTGGGATCTTGACTTCTTGAGCCTCTAGAGGTCGCAATTATTATCCGATTTGCCTGAAATTTTGTACGGCGGATTCTTTCGTGACCATCAACATACGTTTTTATTATGGTCTGAATCGGTCCATAGCCCGATACAGCTCCCATATTAATCGATCTCTCTATTTTAGTTTTTGAGGTCACAAAGAGCGCAATTCTTATTCGAATTGGCTGACATTCATCCGTCTGTCTGTCGAAAGCACGCTAACTTCCGAAGGAGTAAAGCTAGCCGCTTGAAATTTTGCGCAAATACTTCTTATGTCCGTCCGTCCGTCCGTCCGTCTGTCTGTCGAAAGCACGCTAACTTCCGAAGGAGTAAAGCTAGCCGCTTGAAATTTTGCACAAATACTTCTTATTAGTGTAGGTCGGTTGGTATTGTAAATGGGCCATATCGGTCCATGTTTTGATATAGCTGCCATATAAACCGATCTTGGGTCTTGACTTCTTGAGCCTCTAGAGTGCGCAATTCTTATCCGATTGGAATGAAATTTTGCACGACGTGTTTCGTTATCATATCCAACAACTGTGCCAAGTATGGTTCAAATCGGTCCATAACCTGATATAGCTGTCTGTCATAACCTGATATAGCTGCCATATAAACCGATCTGGGATCTTGACTTCTTGAGCCTCTAGAGGTCGCAATTATTATCCGATTTGCCTGAAATTTTGTACGGCGGATTCTTTCGTGACCATCAACATACGCTTTTATTATGGTCTGAATCGGTCCATAGCCCGATACAGCTCCCATATTAATCGATCTCTCTATTTTAGTTTTTGAGCTCACAAAGAGCGCAATTCTTATTCGAATTGGCTGACATTCATCCGTCTGTCTGTCGAAAGCACGCTAACTTCCGAAGGAGTAAAGCTAGCCGCTTGAAATTTTGCGCAAATACTTCTTATTAGTGTAGGTCGGTTGGTATTGTAAATGGGCCATATCGGTCCATGTTTTGATATAGCTGCCATATAAACCGATCTTGGGTCTTGACTTCTTGAGCCTCTAGAGTGCGCAATTCTTATCCGATTGGAATGAAATTTGGCATGACGTGTTTTGCTATGATATCCAACAACTGTGTTAAGTATGGTTCAAATCGGTCCATAACCTGATATAGCTGCCATATAAACCCATCTTGGGTCTTGACTTCTTGAGCCTCTAGAGTGCTCAATTCTTATCCGATCAAAATGAAATTTTGCACGACGTGTTTTGTTATGATACCCAACAACTGTGCCAAGTATGGTTCAAATCGGTCCATAACCTGATATAGCTACCATATAAACCGATCTTGGGTCTTGACTTCTTGACCCTCTAGAGGGCACAATTCTTATCCGATTTGAATGAATTTTTGCACGAAGTATTTCGTTATGATATCCAACAACTGTGCTAAGTATGGTTCAAATCGGTTCATAACCTGATATAGCTGTCATATAAACAGATCTGGGGATTTGATTTCTTGAGCTTCTAGAGGGCGCAATTCCTATTCGATTTGGCTGAAATTTTGCATGACGTATTTTATTTTTACTTTCAACAACTGTGTCAAATAAGGTTCAAATCGGTTCATAACCTGATATAGCTGCCATATAAACCGATCTGGGATCTTGACTTCTTGACCCCTAGAGGTCGCAATTATTATCCGATATGCCTGAAATTTTGTACGATTTATCCTCTCATGACCATCAACAAACGTGTTTATTATGGTCTGAATCGGTCTATAGCCCGATACAGCTCCCATATAAATCGATCTCTCTATTTTACTTCTTGAGCCCACAAAGAGCGCAATTCTTATTCGAATTGGCTGACATTTTACACAGGTCTCCAACATATAATTTAATTGTGGTCCGAACCGGACCATATCTTGATATCGTTTTAATAGCAGAGCAACTCTTTTCTTATATCCTTTTTTGCCTAAGAAGAGATGCCGGGAAAAGAACTCGACAAATCCATGGTGGAGGGTATATAAGATTCGGCCCGGCCGAACTTAGCACGTTTTTACTTGTTTTTTAATGACTTTAAACTTTTTTAAATCTTTTTCTAAAGACTATTTTTTAATTAATTTTTTTCAAAAAACAAAAATTTTATAAACAAGTGAAAAGGCGAACTTTGGATACCCACCACCTCGTGTATATATGTACACCAACTTTCGCCAAAATCCGGTGCAAAATACATACTTTATGCATTATAGCAGCTATATTGAAATGATGTTCCGATTTGGACCAAATACTAATAAGTACAAGTCATTGTTCATTTGTGTATAACAAAATATTGATCTCGTTAAAAGCTATTTCTAAAAATAAACCGATATACTTAACGGATGTCGAAAAGCCTAACATATGTCACTGTCACATTTCAGTGAAATCGGATTATAAATGCGCCCTTTATGGAGCCAAGACTTTAAATCGAGAGATCGGTGTATATGGCAGCTATATGCAAATCTTGATCGATCTAGGCCAAATTGCAGAAATATGTCGAAAGGGTTAACTTAACTCACTGTCCGACATCAAACCATAAATGCGCCTTTTATGGTTCCGAAACCTTAAATCGAGAGATCGGTCTATATCGCAGCTATATCCAATCTAGTCCGATCTGGGCCAAATACAAGAAGACTATCGAAGGGCCTAACACAACTCACTGTCCCAAATTTCGGCGACAACGGACAATAAATGCGCCTTTTATGGGACAGCTATATTCTAATCTTGATAGATCTAGGCCAAATTGCAGAAATATATTGAGGGGCTTAACATAACTCACTATCCTAAATTTAGGCGACTTCGGACCATAAATGCACCTTAAATCGAGAGATCGGTCCTTATGGCAGCTATATTCAAGTCAGGACCGATCTGGGCCAAATAGAAGAAGACTATCGAAGGGTATTACACAATTCACTGTTCCCAAATTTCGGCTTCATCGGACTATAAATGCGCCTTTTATGGGTCCAAAACCTTAAATCGAGAGATCGGCCTATATGACAGCGATATTTAAATCTGAACCGATTTGGGCCACAACCTTAAATCGAGAGATCGGTCTCTAACGCAGCTATATCTAAATCTGAACCGATCTGTGCCATCTTGCAGAAGTATGTCGAGGGGTTTAATTTAACTCACTGTTCCAAATTTCGACGACATCGGACAAAAGACGCGCCTTTGATGAGCCCAAAACCTTAAATCGAGAGATCGGTCTATATGGCAGCTATATCCAAATCTGGACCAATCTGTGTCAAATTAAAGAAAAATGTCGAAGGCCCTAACACAACTCACTGTCCCAAATTTCAGCGAAATCGGATTATAAATGTGGCTTTTATGGGCCTAAGACCCTAAATCGGCGGATCGGTCTATATGGCAGCTATATCCAAATCTGGACTGATGTGGGCCAAATTGAAGAAGGATGTCAAAGGACAAAACACAACTCACTGTCACATATTTCAGCAAAATCGGATAATAAATGTGGATTTTATGGGCCTTAGACCCTAAATCGGCAGATCGGTCTATATGGGGGCTATATCAAGATATAGTCCGATATGGCCCATCTTCGAACTTAACTGCTTATGGACAAAAAAAGAAGCTGTGCAAAATTTCAACTCAATATCTCCATTTTTAAAGATTGTAGAGTGATTTCAACAGACAGACGGACGGACATGTCTAGATCGTCTTAGATTTTTACGCTGATATATATACTTTATAGGGTCGTAAATGGATATTTCGATGTGTTGCAAACGGAATGACAAAATGAATATACCTCCATCCTTCGGTGGTGGGTATAAAAAAGGTGAGGTATCTTTGCCAATTTCATGGTAACAGAAGAATTTTAACAATTTTCAATTTTGAAAAATGTGTCAACATATTTGTCTAAGACCCCATAAAGTATACATATTCTTGATCGCCTCGAGATTCTGAGTCGATCTAGCCATGTCCGTCCGTCCGTCTGTCGAAATCACTATAGCGGTCGAACGAATGAAGCCGCTTGAAATATAGCATAGATATTAACTATTGATATAGGTTTTTGGGTGATTGAAAATGGGTAATATCGGTGCAGATTCCCATAAAAACCGATCTCCAGGTTTGAATTCTTGTGCTCGTGGAAGCCGGAACTTTCGTCCGATTAGGCTGAAATTTTGCATATAGTGTTCTGTTAGGACTACCAACAACTGTATCAAGTACGATCCGAATCGGTCTGATATAGCTTCCACTTAAACCAATCTTAATATTGATGTAGATCGTTGGGGATTGCAAATGGGCCATATCGGTTCGGATTTGAATATAGCTCCCTTATAAACCGATCTCCCGATTTGACTTCTTTAGCTGAAATTTTGCATGTAGTGTTCTGTTATGACTTTCAACAACTGTGCTAAGTACGTTTCAAGTCGGCCAAGAACCTGATATAGCTTCCATATAAAACGATCTCCCGATTTGACTTCTTGAACCCTTACAAGCCGCCATCTTTGTCCGATGTGGCTGAAATTTTTCATTTAGTGTTTCGTTATGACTTCCAACAATTGCGCCAAATACGAACTGAATCGGTGCATAACCTCATATAGCTCCAGCGTCATAGGCGGACATGCTAGCCTCTGTGCTACTATGGCTTCCGTAGATGGTAGTTATAAGCCTGACATCAGCAGCCTATTAGCAGGTTATTCTCCCTTGGGTCTGGGATACTTCAATGGTCATCCCAAGTTCAAAATTCCCTTTCAGTAAACGGACAAAAGGTTCATAGTTTCAATAAGCAGATTAATGGCTAAATATTTAGGATTGCGTACTACAATATAATACCCCAGACGTATTATGGGTGATTGCAAAAGTCCTTCAAATATTTTCATTGCGTTGTTTTTGCAGCCATATGTATATATATGTAATTCCATCCTTTGACCGTCCATCTGGGTCTCTTAACCCCGAACGTTTATCAATCAGAAGAATTCCGAATAGAATGGGCCTAGAGAGTGTGGAAATCGAAGTTTTTTGCATATATGCATTTAAGACTCATGTTCATTGACATTTTTATACCCTCCACCATAAGATGGGGGTATACTAATTTCGTCATTCTGTTTGTAACTACTCTAAATATTCGTCTGAGACCCCATAAAGTATATATATTCTTGATCGTCGGGACATTTTATGTCGATCTAGCCATGTCCGTCCGTCTGTCCGTCCGTCCGTCTGTCCGTCCGTCCGTCTGTCCGTCCGTCCGTCCGTCCGTCTGTCCGTCCGTCCGTCTGTCCGTCCGTCCGTCTGTCCGTCCGTCTGTCCGTCCGTCCGTCCGTCTGTCTGTCTGTCCGTCCGTCCGTCTGTCTGTCGAAAGCACGCTAACTTCCGAATGAGTAAAGCTAGCCGCTTGAAATTTAGCACAAATACTTCTTATTAGTGTAGGTCGGTTGGTATTGTAAATGGGCCATATCGGTCCATGTTTTGATATAGCTGCCATATAAACCGATCTTGGGTCTTGACTTCTTGAGCCTCTAGAGTGCGCAATTCTTATCCGATTGGAATGAACGACGTGTTTTGTTACGATATCCAACAACTGTGCCAAGTATGGTTCAAATCGGCTTATAACCTGATATAGCTGCGATATAAACTGATCTTGGTTCTTGACTTTTTGAGCCTCTAGCGTGCGCAATTCTTATCCGATTGGAATGAAATTTTGCACGACGTGTTTTGTAATGATATGCAACAACTGTGCTAAGTATGGTTCAAATCAGTTCATAACCTGATATAGCTGTCAAATAAACAGATCTGGGGACTTGACTTCTTGAGACTCTAGAGTGCGCAATTCTTATCCGATTGAAATGAAATTTTGCGCGACGTGTTTTGTTATTATATCCAACAACTGTGCTAAGTATGGTTCAAGTCGGTCCATAACCTGATATAGCTGCCATATAAACCGATCTTGGGTCTTGACTTCTTGAGCCTCTAGAGGGCGCAATTCTTATCCGATTGGAATGAAATTTTGCACGAAGTCTTTTATTATGATATTCAACAACTGTGCCAAGTATGGTTCAAATCGGCTTATAACCTGATATAGCTGCCATATAAACTGATCTTGGGTCTTGACTTCTTGAGCCTCTAGCGTACGCAATTCTTATCCGATTGGAATGAAATTTTGCACGACGTGTTTTGTTATGATATCCAACAACTGTGCCGGGTATGGTTCAAATCGGTTAATAATCTGTTATAGCTGTCATATAAACTGATCTTGGTTCTTGACTTTTTGAGCCTCTAGCGTGCGCAATTCTTATCCGATTGGAATGAAATTTTGCACGTCGTGTTTTGTTATGATATCCAACAACTGCGCCAAGTATGGTTCAAATCGGTTCATAATCTGATATAGCTGTCATATAAACAGATCTGGGGAATTGATTTCTTGAGCTTCTAGAGGGTGCAATTCCTATCCGATTTGGCTGAAATTTTGCATGGCGTATTTTATTCTTACTTTCAACAACTGTGTCAAATAAGGTTCAAATCGGTTCATAACCTGATATAGCTGTCATATAAACCGATCTTGAATCTTGACTTCTTGAGCCTCTAGAGGTCCCAATTATTATCCGATTTGCCTGACATTTTGTACGACGGATCCTCTCATGACCATCTGAATCGGTCTATAGCCCGATACTGCTCCCATATAAATAGATCTCTCTATTTTATTTCTAGAGCCCCCAGAGGGCGCAATTCTTATTCCAATTGGCTGACATTTTACACAGGTCTCCAACATATAATTTAATTGTGGTCCAAACCGGACCAGAGCAAATCTTTTCTTATATCCTTTTTTGCCTAAGAAGAGATGGCGAGAAAAGAACTCGACAAATGCGATCCATGGTGGAGGTTATATAAGATTCGGCCCAGTCGAACTTAGCATGCTTTTACTTGTTTATTATAAAGGGTGATTTTTTTGAGGTTAGGATTTTCATGCATTAGTATTTGACAGATCACGTGGGATTTCAGATATGGTGTCAAAGAGAAAGATGCTCAGTATGCTTTGACATTTCATCATGAATAGACTTACTAACGAGCAACGCTTGCAAATCATTGAATTTTATTACCAAAATCAGTGTTCGGTTCGAAATGTGTTCAAATTTTGTTCAGCGATGAGGCTCATTTCTGGTTGAATGGCTACGTAAATAAGCAAAATTGCCGCATTTGGAGTGAAGAGCAACCAGAAGCCGTTCAAGAACTGTCCATGCATCCCGAAAAATGCACTGTTTGGTGTGGTTTGTACGCTGGTGGAATCATTGGACCGTATTTTTTCAAAGATGCTGTTGGACGCAACGTTACGGTGAATGAACACATTTCGAACCGAACACTGATTTTGGTAATAAAATTCAATGATTTGCAAGCGTTGCTCGTTAGTAAGTCTATTCATGATGAAATGTCAAAGCATACTGAGCATCTTTCTCTTTGACACCATGTCTGAAATCCCACGTGATTTGTCAAATACTAATGCATGAAAATCCTAACCTCAAAAAAATCACCCTTTAGTTCTTGCCGATGTTGGTGAAAGATTCATCGAACTGGCAATATTAAAAACCTTTTCACCACTATAATGACGGCGAATAACTTCTTATTTTGTTTTTAAAGATATAAAATTTCGGTTTCTTTTTAACCGAGGATCAGAAATATTTTTAGTTTTACGCTTAGAGCTCATCTTATTTCAACTTTTTGATACGCTCATTCACAGAGATATGAAAATGAAATTCAATGCCGAACCCATTCGAATGTGTATGCATTTAATAACGGGATTCCCCAGTTTGCGTTGTTAGTCACACACGGAATAAACGTACATACACGCATTCCAATGGAGGCGACGCAAACTGAAAGACAACGCAAATCGAATTTAGAGGGAAAATTTAATTTAACGACGTGAATCGAAACGACGTAAATCGAGGGATTACTGTATCTAAATCTGAACATATTTCGACAAAGCTGCTTAGATATTGTGGTAGCTTTGTGCAAAATATTGGCAAGATTGGTCAATAAATGCGCTTGCAATGGCTCTAGAAGTGAAAATCGGGCGAAATACATATATGTCTAAATCTTAACCGATTTGTATGAAATTCGCCAATAATGTTGAGAGTCAAGAGAAACCCCTTTCTGCCAAATTTCGACAGAATCGGTTAACAAATGACCACATTATTGCAATATAAGTCCAAATCGGATAAACATATACATGGAAGATTTATCCAAATCTAAACCGATTTCGACCAAACTCTATGGATATTGAGGAAGTCATCGAGGAAAACGTTGTTGTTGTTGTTTTAGCTACACGTTTATATATTAAGTTGGCTATCCTCATCTAGCTCCTATAGGTGAGCAAGCTCGTTCTGGTCCAAAGGACCGAACGTCATATCGAACATCATAGGCACTCGCCCGGCCTCTCACTGAGACTCTCGGCTCCATACCGCTGATTGTCCTCGAGTGCAAATGCAACTACTCCGTATGGAGTTTCTAAGCTTCTCGTGATAACAATTAACACCACACAGGTCGGAACTCAAAGTTCCAGCCTGTGGGGTGCTCATAGTTATCCCGCGCAGGGACTGTTGTACAAAATGTTGTCAAGATTGGTCAATAAATGCGCTTGCAGTAGCTCTAAGAGTTAAAATCGGGCGAAATACACCCATGAGAGCTATATCTAAATCTGAACCGATTTCTATGAAATTCACCTTTTTTTTGAGTGTCAAGAGGAAATCCTTCCTGCCATTCGGTTAACAAATGACCAATATTAGTCCAAGTCGGACGAATATAAATATGGGAGCTATGTCCAAATCTGAACAGATTTTTTTCCAAATTTCAATAGACTTGGTATCTACGCGAAGAAAAATTTATGTTCCAAATTTGAAGACGATCGGATGACAATTGCGACCTGTAGTTTGTACACAAATTAACATGGACAGACAGACGGACGGACAGACAGATAGAGGGATAGAGAGACGGACAGACATAGCTAAATCGAATCAGAAAGTGATTCTGAGTAGATTTACTTATACTTATCTATGTGTCTATCTCTTTTCCTTCTGGGTGTTATGAACAAATGCACATTCAAGTCATAATACCCTGTACCACACTGGTGGGGTAGGGTATACATTGGACGAACATATACAATGAGGTCGTAGCCCTTGCCGATGAAGGAGTCCATCGGGTCAATCTGGTACGTACAACCGGCTGCCATGGGTTTGATGACAGGGTTATAAACGGGAAAAGTGGGATGGGCTCTGTTTCTCTCACTCCTCACTGTCTCCTTATTATACCCACTACCATAGGTAATATTGATCTGCGACCCTATAAAGTATATACAATATATTCTGAATCGTCTTGGCATTTTAAGTCGATTTAGTCATGTCCGCCGTACGTCCCCCCGTCAGCTGAAAGCACAATCACGTTCGAACGAATAAAGACATCAGCTTGAAATTTTCCACAGAGGCCTCTTAAGGATGTAGGTCGTGGGGGACAGCAAATGGGCCCTATAAGTTCAGATTCGGATAAAGATCCCATAAAACCGATCTCCTGATTTGATTTCTTGAGCCCCTGGAAGCAGCAATTTTGTTTGAAATCGGTCTGTAATCTAATTTAGCTCCCATATAAACCGATCTCCCGATTTGACTTCTTGAGCCCCTAGAAACAGCAATTGTTATCTTATTTGGCTGAAATTTTCTATGAAGACCAAATTTAGAAAAAATCTAAATGCAATAATTGTTTTTTATAAAATTTTCAAAAATTTGCATCTTAGTGGCAACACTGAATATATCACAGTTTAGGCCATTTACATGCTTGATTCGTGAATTACCTGGCTTAACTTTTTTTTTTTTGGCAAATATTGCCTAGCGCCAAACCGGACAATATTTAAAACATTAATACAATATATTTGATTTTAAAAAGCCACTTAAAAGCTGCTGGCTTGGACAACAGGTGTCAGTGGCTTCGATGGAGGATTGGTTGCTTGGTTGGTTGGCCGCTTGGTTTATTTGGTGCGGCTGCAAAACGGCCAAGTGCACGTACACGTTCGTATGCATAGCCATAGCCACCACCTAACAACCCTTGTTGAACATATCAGTTAATTAATTGCGATTTTTTATTAGGTGTGATCGTGTGTGTGCGAGTTGATTTTGTGCCGCCAGTGTTGTTATTGTTTACTAATATTTGCCATTATATGTTTATTTAGCAACGTTTTGTTGTTGTTGTTTTTTCTTCTTCTGTATTTGCTTTTGTTTTAACACTTATCTTGAAAATATATTGGCTATATGCCAATCGTAATTTTTATATGTTATTGTTGTTTTTGTTTTCTATGTTTATTATTTGCATAAAAAGCTGCGGCAAGACTCCATTCCATGATTGTGGCTTGCAATGACCTTCACAAAAGTGTCGGCCGACTGGTAGGTCGTTCGATCGCTTTATCAACCACAATGAAGTTGAATGTTGTAAGCAAGCATCGAGTGCAGCTTCTCGTGATGTTGAAAAAAAAAAAAAAAACAAGTAAAAGCAAGCTAAGTTCGGCCGGGCCGAATCTTGGGAACCCACCACCACCAAGGATTCTGCTAAAAATTTATACAAAATATATTTAGTTAATTTTATTCTACATATCAAACTTATGTCAAACCGGCAAAAATTAAAGCCTCTAGGAACCGAACAAGGATGATCGAGAGACCAGTTTACATGGGAGCTATATCAGGTTACAGACTGATTTGGACCGTATATGGAACAGTTCTTGGAAGTCGTAACATAGCACCGCATGCAAAATTTCAACCAAATTGGACAAAAATTGAGGACTCAAGAAGTCAAATCGGGAGATGGTTTTATATGGGAGCTATATCAGGTTATAGACCGATTCGAACCGTACTTGGCACATTTATAGGAAGTCGCAACACCACATGCAAAATTTCAGCTAAATCGGACAAAAAGTGCGCCTTTCAGGAGTTCAAGCAATCAAATCTGGAGATCAGTTTATATGGAAGCTATATCTAAATCTGAACCAATATGGCGCATTTACAATCCCCACGACCTGCATCATTGCTATGTATCTGTGCAAAATAGCCGCTTGACTAGCTTTATGCGTTCAACAGCAATCGTGATTTCGACAGATGGACATTACTAGATCGACTCAGAACGTCGATACGATCAAGAATATATACTGTATGGGGTCTTGGACGAATATTTTGAGGTGTACCCAACGGAATGACTAGATTAGTATACCCCCATGCTATGGTGGTGGGTAGAAAAATAGCATCAATGCTCTTAAAGAGTTTTTCCTACAGTTGAAAGCCATGTGGCGGTCTAGCCAGTCACCCATTCAACCACCAACATGCATTGAAGCTACAACGCCATCATTGTCTGAATGTTTTACGATTTTACCACAATTATTTACAGTTTATGACTTCATAAAAACATAGATTTTGTTTTTCTCTCAGCCAAGTGTGACCAGATATCTGAAATTGCTTTATCACATAAAGGTATTTTCCCAAGATAAATATTGGGTTGCCCAAAAAGTAATTGCGGATTTTTTAAAAGAAAGTAAATGCATTTTTAATAAAACTTAGAATGAACTTTAATCATATATACTTTTTTTACACTTTTTTTCTAAAGCAAGCTAAAAGTAACAGCTGATAACTGACAGAAGAAAGAATGCAATTACAGAGTAACAAGCTGTGAAAAAATTTGTCAACGCCGACTATATGAAAAATCCGCAATTACTTTTTGGGCAACCCAATAGAACAATTAAAAACGTGCTAAGTTCTGCCGGGCTGAATCTTGGGAACTCACCACCATGGATTCGCTTAAAATGTACATACCAAACTTCTGTCAAACCAGTAAAAATCAAACTTTCTAGGAACCGAGCAAGGATGATCGAGAGATTTTAGCCAAATCGGACAAAAATTACGGCTTCCAGTAAAATCCGGAGATCGGTTTATATGGGAGCTATATCAGGTTACAGACCGATTTAGACCGTACTTGACACAGATATTGGAAGTCATAACAGAACACAAAGTGCAAAATTACAGCCAAATCAGAAAAAAATTGCAGCTTCCAGGGACTCAGGAAGTCAAATCTGGAAATCGGTTTATATAGGAGCTACATATATTAAGTTGTTGACCGATTGGACCGTACTTAGCACAGTTGTTAGAAGTCGTAATAGAACCCTATGTGCAAAGTTTCAGCCAAACCGAAAAAAATTGTGGCTTCCAGAGGCTCAAGTAACAGATCGGTTGATCGGGTTGTATGGGAGCTATATCTAAATCTAGACCGATATGGCCCATATGCAATCCCCAACGACCTACATCAATATTTAGTATATCGGGCTATAGACCGATTCAGACCATAATAAACACGTTTGTTGATGGTCATGAGAGGATCCATCGTACAAAATTTCAGGCATATCGGATAATAATTGCGACTTCTAGGGGTCAAGAAGTCAAGATTCCAGATCGGTTTATATGGCAGCTATATCAGGTTATGAACCGATTTGAACCTTATTTGACACAGTTGTTGAAAGTAAAAATAAAATACGTCATGCAAAATTTCAGCCAAATCGGATAGGAATTGCGCCCTCTAGAAGCTCAAGATGTCAAATCCCCAGATCTGTTTATATGACAGCTATATCAGCTTATAAACCGATTTCAACCATACTTGGCACAGTTGTTGGATATCATAACGAAATACTTCGTGCAAAAATTCATTCAAATCGGATAAGAATTGTGCCCTCTAGAGGCTCAAGAAGTCAAGACCCAAGATCGGTTTATATGGCAGCTATATCAAGTTATGGACCGATTTTAACCATACTTGGCACAGTTGTTGGGTATTATAACAAAACACGTCGTGCGAAATTCCATTCCATTCGGATAAGAATTGCGCCCTCTAGAGGCTCAAGAAGTCAAGACCCAAGATCGGTTTATATGGCAGCTATATCAGGTTATGGACCGATTTGAACCATACATGGCACAGTTGTTGGATATAATAACAAAACACGTCGTGCAAAATTTCATTTCAATCGGATAAGAATTGCGCACTCTAGAGGCTCAAGAAGTCAAGACCCAAGATCGGTTTATATGGCAGCTATATCAGGTTATGGACCGATTTGAACCATACTTGACACAGTTGTTGGATATCATAACAAAACATGTCGTGCAAAATTTCATTCTGATCGGATAAGAATTGCGCACTCTAGAGGCTCAAGAAGTCAAGACCCAAGATCGGTTTATATGGCAGCTATATCAGGTTATGGACCGATTTGAACCATACTTGACACAGTTGTTGGATATCATAACAAAACACGTCGTGCAAAATTTCATTCCAATCGGATAAGAATTGCGCACTCTAGAGGCTCAAGAAGTCAAGACCCAAGATCGGTTTATATGACAGCTATATCAAAACATGGACCGATATGGCCCATTTACAATACCAACTGACTTACACTAATATGAAGTATTTGTGCAAAATTTCAAGCGGCTAGCTTTACTCCTTCGGAAGTTAGCGTGCTTTCGACAGACAGACGGACGGACATGGCTAGATCAACACAAAATTTCACGACGATCAAGAATATATATACTTTATGGGGTCTCAGACGAATATTTCGAGTAGTTACAAACAGAATGACGAAATTAGTATACCCCCCATCTTATGGTGGAGGGTATAAAAATATTTATACCTCATGGGATCTTAGACGAATATTTCGAGGAGTAGCAAACGGAATGACTAGATTAGTATACCTCCATCCTATGATGGTGGGTATAAAAATCGCAATTTTCGATTTCATCGAAGCATCTAATTGGTGATTGGCGGATATCTCTTAATTACATAACCCACTTCCGCCTGTCTCCCACACCTATCCAATCACTTTCTCAGTTGATTCAAAGAAGATTAATTTAATATGATTTGATTGTTGGCTATTATCTATTTGGCAAAACTGGTTTAAATAGCTCACGCACTTTCACTGTCAAACATCTACAGTTTGGTCTATAATATAGCCATGAATTTTATTATCAAAATGTGTGCTCTGTTCAGAAAGTTTATCGCGCGCCTCTTCCATTTTGCGAAGAAGCCTTTTTTTTGGCTCATTGGGTACGTAAGTAAGCAGAATTGTCGATTTTGGAGTGAAGATGAGTCAGAAGCATTGCAAGAGCTACCAACGCATTAAGAAAAAGTCATAGTTTGGAGCAGTTTATGGGCTGGTGGCATCATTGGGCCGTACTTCTTCAAAGATGATGCCAATCGTAAAGTAACTGTGAATGGTGAGATGATAGCCAACTTTTTTACGCAAGAGCTCGACTTGCGAGAGGCAAGTTCGGTGAACATTTTATTTACTACACGTTCGGGACTGGTCAACTGGCCGCCTAGATCGTGCGATTTGATGCTTTAGACCATTCTTTGTGGGGCTATGTTGAAGCTCATGTTTATAAAGACAAGCCCGCCCATCAATTGACGCATTGGAAGAATTTATTCTTGAGATACCGGCCGGAATGTTGAAAAGGGTATGCCAAAATTGGACTACGCGGGTGGACCATTATATAAAGAATCTTCAAAAATTAAATTATATGGAACGTACTATTGATTCAAAAAAAGAGTTAATGCATTTTTCTGAATTTAATCTTTCTATACCCTCCACCATAGGAAGGGGCTACACTAATTTCGTCATTCTGTTTGTAACTCCGCGAAATATTCGTCTGAGACCCCATAAAGTATATATATTCTTGATCGTTATGACATTTTATGTCAATCTAGCGTGGAGCTTCCTGAAGTATATCTCTTAGAGTGCTGGGAAAGTTTCCCCTAACCGCAATTGCCAAGTAATCAGCATACGCGACCACTTTTACGACTTTTTCTTCCAGAGACAATAATATATTGTTAATGGCTATATTCCAAAGTAGAGGAGACAGTGCACCTCCTAGAGGTGTTCCTCTGCTGACCTTTTAGATCCACAGATCCCAAGCCTGTCATAATGTCCCATAGTCAAGATTCTGAACTTTTATCACTGTTGTGTTAGCCTCGTCTTCAGATTCCACCAGGAGTTCATCCCCACAAGATTCGTTAGATCTTGTCATGATGAGCTTCCGTACTCATTCAGGGGCAGGTGAGAAAGCTGTGGAACCACTATTCCTCAGGACACTTGGCACTTGCGGTGTGGACGATTTCTCCTTAGGTTATTCACTAACTGCTGCTGTCGGAGTACCCACACAGGGCTTATCGGGTCCCGAGTCGATGCCATCCCCTCTTGGCTCGATTGTGGCAGGGGGATTTTCAGTCTTCTGTTCCTCAGGCAAGTGTTCAGCAACAACTGCTGAGTCGTCTCCTGATTCCCCAACCCCACCGCTTCTATAGACCTTCAGTTTCAACTTGTTGAATCCGTAGGATACAACTCCTTCAGACTTGTTGAGGTCTGCGGAGTTTAGTACGAATACTGCATGTCTCCGGTCACCATCAGCCTCATCCAATCTTCCAGTCGGTTGTTGAAAGATTGGGATTACATTCCCTTAGTCTTCCAAGTATCGATTCAGCATCTGAGGGAATCCTTGGTATCCAAGCATGCGCCATTGGTCGAGAAGGAATATCATCCTTCTTGACTAAATCTAGTCCTGTGCCGGGCCAGATCTCACCAATCTTTTTTTAGCGTACAGGTTTCAAGCTCGATAAGTTTCAATTGAGCGTTGATCCCCGAAGGCAATAAGTCTGTATCGGCCTCGATACTAGCCTGCATCGTCACAAACTGGAACTGGAACCAAGAAATTCCGCAAGGACATCGGAGTATACTAATGGCAGTCCACTGACTATCCCACTCCAATTATTACTAGGTATGCAGCCCTGTTATCGACAACTCCCATCACCAAACTGTCCCTAGCGATTTTAACAATGGTTCTTGGACCCATCTTGATGTTGTTCGCCCTAGTTCTTTTAGCCATGGGATGCCCTTCAGGTGACAGCAGCCTTTTTGCTGACTGCGGTGCAGTTTCCGAATCTAGACGTGCAATCCTTGGGGTAGTCTGTGCAGCGAATTCCCGAGCCCAATTTAGGGAATCTCTCTCCCTATCAGTGAGAATCTTAGGATCATTCGCACATAGCCTCTCAATAAACCTGAGAGCGATGCGTCTTCTATTATTCCAACCTCTTAGAGAGCGTGTTGGTTTGCCGGGGAAGGCCGATGGCCTTCCCTTGTCTTCGTCAAGAGCCCCAACTGACTAGTCGTCTGTCGGCTAGTGGAGCCTAAAGCAGCCGCTGCACCAGTCGAGGTTTCAGTAGCAGACAACATGCTACGGCCTGATACCACCACCGCAGCTATTGGGTCTTCAGAGTCCATTCCAAGCCTACGCTCGTGCTCTAGATCTGCCGCTACACTGGAAACAGACGCAGATGACCTATTACGAGTTACAGAAAAATTCTTGCGGGGCATGGGCACAAATACAATGTTGAAGAATTTGGCCGTTATGGGCTTTGTGTCTCGCCTCCCATACACCGGAGTAAAGCTGGAGACATGGTTTTTCAGTCTCCGACAAATCCAAATAACCAAAAATCCACAGCCAAATTCATGCTTCGTGTCATGGGAGCCATAGTATGGGCTTTGTGTCTCGCCTCCCATACACCTGAGTAAAGCTGGAGACATGGTTTTTCAGTCTCCGACAAATTCAAATAACCAAAAATCCACAGCCAAATTGCTGCGTCGTGTCATGGGAGCAACACCAAACGTTCATCACCGTTTGGTGTTGCTAAGATGCAATTCCCGGTCCATCGCACTTCCTGTAAGGCGGTAATATCTGCCTTGTAATTCTACAAAACATTCGCCAGTGGATATACTGCACCTTCTCAATAAAGAGTCCGGACATTTTAGGTGCAGATCCGCAGATCATGGACGTTTTTCGTTTGAGTGGGTCGTTAACGTTAAGAGAGTTCGTTTTACTATTTTTATACCCACCACCGAAGGATGCAACACATCGAAATATCCATTTCCGACCCAATAAAGTATATATATTCTTGATCAGCGTAAAAAACTAAGACGATCCAGACATGTCCGTCCGTCTGTCTGTTGAAATCACGCTACAGTCTTTAAAAACAGAGATATTGATCTGAAATTGTGCACAGATTCTTTTTTTGTCCATCAGCAGGTTAGGTTCGAAGATGGGCTATGTCGGACTATATCTTGACATAGCCCCCATATAGACCGATCCGCCGATTTAGGGTCTTAGGCCCATAAAAGATACATTTATAATCCGATTTTGCTGAAATTTGGGACAGTGAGTTGTGTTAGGCCCTTCGACATCCTTCGTCAATTTGGTCCAGATTTGGATATAGCTGCCATATAGAGCGATCTCTCGGTTTTAGGTTTTTGGGGCATAATAGGCGCATTTTTTGCCCGATTTTGCCGAAATTTGAGACAGTGGGTTGTCTTAGACTCTTCGACGTCCCTTGTCAATTTGGCCCAGATCGGTCCAGATTTGGACATAGCTGCCATATAGCGCGAGCTCTCGGTTTTAGGTTTTGGGGCCATTAAAGGCGCATTTATTGTCGAATTTTGCCGAAATTTGGCACAGTGAGTTGGGAAAGGCTCTTCGACGTCCTTCGTCAATTTGGCCCAGATCGGTGCAGATGTGAATATAGCTGCCATATAGTACGAACTCTCGATTTAAGGTATTGGGTCCATAAAAAGCGCATTTATTGTCCGATTTCGCCGAAATTTGGGACAGTTCGTTGTGTTAGGCTTTTCGACATCCGTGTCGCATATGGTTCAGATCGGGTTATTTTTAGTTATAGCTTCTAAAAACACCAATATTTTGTTATACACAATTGAACAATGACTTGTACCGATTTGTATTTGGTCTAAATCGGAACATATTGCGATACAACTGCTGTGGGACATAAGGTATGCAATTTACACCATATTTTGATGAAAGGTGGTTTACATATATACCTGAGGTAGTGGGTATCCAAAGTTTGGCCCGGCCGAACTTAACGCCTTTTTACTTGTTTTTGTTTCTCAGAGTAATCGTTATAATTTTCCAGGTTCGGTTTACTGGCTCTGTGCCTAAACCACATCGTTTATGTTAGATCGTATATGTATCTCTCGATGTCTCAAGCCGCTGGCATCATGATCCGACGTTCGCCTCCAGCCGCCCCTAACCTGGGAACAGACGCTTATGTTGGCCATTATTTATTTGAAGGCGTCATAACTCGCCTTGAAATCGTCGACTGCCCGCGGCCACATTTGCAGCTACTCCGCATAAATACTCGTACGAAGCTTTGCACCATCCACAACCAGCTGAGCTTTCCGTGATAGCGATGAATACTACACAAGTCGGAGCTCAAAGTTCCTGCCCGTCTGGTGCTCACAGTTATCCCGCGTCGGTTGATACATATTTGATTTTTTTTTTCGGATGATTGCTAGTGTTGATCAACGTAAAAATACAAAGCATTAAGCGGGAAAAGCGTTTTATTTGTCCACAAGATAGTTTATCATTTGACCATTTTCTTTGAATACAATCTGGCCACCTTTATCCTTCTATCCGACTATTGCTGCTTCCAACTGAGTCTCGAACAAGATTTTTATGATTTTTTTTTTTTTGTGTATTTATATGGATTTCTTTTTGCATGATTTCACATTGGCTATGCTGTCTTAGTCATTGTCATCATTTTCGATTTTCTTGCCACAATTTCCTGTGGTTTTCCAACATCGGCCTCACAATCAAAGTAACGTCAAATGCTAAAGAGACAAAACAAATTCCTAAGAGGTTAAGGCAGAAAGTTCAAGAACTTGCAGATGACAAGTTTTTTTCTTTTAGGCTTTAGAGGAATTTCTAAAAGGAAAGACTTATATGAACATTTTTAAGCTTCTATCAGTTAATATGGGCCTTAGAAAATCGATTTCAAATCGTGTCTCAAGTGTTTCTTACACATCCGGAGAATGATAATAAGTATACCACAAATGACATACTGTAATTTATACCATTAGCAGAATACGGAACTGGGTGAATTTTGTTAACAATCATAGAGAATTTAGTTATTACTTGATATTATTTCAGCCTTTTTTATACCATACACCATACGATAAGGGGTATACTAATCTAGTCATTCCGTTTGTAACACTTGGAAATATTGTTCAAAGACCCCATAATGTATATATATTCTTGATCCTTTCGACATTCTGAGTAGAATGTCCGTTCGTCCGTCAGTCGAAATCACGATAGTGGTCGATCGCCTAAAGCTAGCCGCTTGAAATTTCGCACAGATGCTCAATATTGATGTAGGTCGTTGGGAATTGCAAATGGGCCATATCAGTTCAGATTTGGATATAGCTCCCATATTAACCAATCTCCCAAATTGACTTCTTGAGCCCTTACAAGCCGCAATTTTTGTCCGATTTGGCTGAAATTTTGCATGTAGTGTTCTGTTATGATTTCCAACAATTTTGTTAAGTACGGATCAAATCGGTTTTTAACCTGGTATAGCTCCCATATTAACCGATCACCTGATTTGACTTCTTGATCCCTTGCAAGGCACAATTTTTGTCCGATTTGGCTAAAATGTTGCTGTGGTTTTCTATTGGCTTTCGACAACTGTGCCAAGTACGGTCGGAATCGGTCGTTAACCTTATATAGATTCCATATAAACCAATCTCCCGTTTTGACTTCTTGAGCCCCTACAAATTCCAATTTGGCTGAAATGTAACTTGATATAGGTTCAATAGCATAACAATTCTTATCCATTATTCTTTGTTTGCCTAAAAAGAGATACCGCGCAAAGACCTCGACAAATGCGGTCCATGGTGGAGGGTACATAAGATTCGGCACGGCCGAACTGAGAACTAAAAAACTAAAAAGAAACCTCAAACAATTAAAAAGGCGTTAAGTTCGGCCGGGCCGAACTTTGGATACCCACCACCTCGGGTATATATGTAAATCACCTTTCATCAAAATTCGGTGAAATTTTCATACCTTATGCCCCATATCAGTTATTGGACCGATTTGGACAAAATACTAATAAGTTCAGTAGCTATATCTAAAAATAAACCGATCTGAACCATATTCGACACGGATGTCGAAAGCCTATCATAAGTCACTGCGTCAAATTTCAGTGAAATCGGACAATAAATGCGTCTTTTATGGCCCCATAACTTAAAACCTAGATATCGGTCTATATGGCAGCTATATCTAAATCTGAACCGATCTGTGCCATATTGCAGAAGTGTGTTAAGGGGCTTAATTTAACTCACTGTCACAAATTTCGGCGACATCGGACAATAAATGAGCATTTTAAATCAAGAAATCGGTCTATATGGCAGCTATATCCAAATCTGAACCGATCTGAGCAAAATTAAAAATGGACGTCGAAGAGCTTAACTAAACTCACTGTCTAAAATTTCAGCGACATCGGACAATAAATGCGTCTTTTATGGCCCCAAAACTTAAAACCTAGATATCGGTCCATATGGCAGCTATATCCAAATCTGGACCGATCTGGGCCAAATTGGCGAAGGATGTCGATGGTCCAAACACTATTCACTGTCCCGAATTCCAGCAAAATCGGATAATAAATTTGGCTTTTGTAGGCCTAAGACCCTAAATCGGAGGATCGGTCTATATGGCAACTATATCCAAATCTGAACCGATCTGAGCCAAATTGACGAAGGATGTCGAAGGGCTCAACGCAACTCACTGTCCCGAATTTCAGCAAAATCGGATAATAAATGTGGCTTTTATGGGCCTTAGACCCTAAATCGGAGGATCGGTCTATATGGCAGCTATATCCAAATCTGGACCGATCTGAGCCAAATTGGCAAAGGATGTCGAAGGGCCTAACACAACTCACTGTCTCAAATTTCAGCAAAATCGGATAATAAATGTGGCTTTTATGGGCCTAAGACCCTAAATCGGCCGATCGGTCTATATGGGGGCTATATCAAGATATAGTCCGATATAGCCCATCTTCGAACTTAACCTGCCTATGGACAAAAAAAGAATCTGTGCAAAGTTTCAGCTCAATATCTTAATTTTTAAAGACTGTAGCGTGATTTCAACAGACAGACGGACAGACGGACGGACATGTCTAGATCGTCTTAGATTTTTACGCTGATCAAGAATATATATACTTTATAGGGTCGGAAATGGATATTTCGATGTGTTGCAAACGGAATGACAAAATGAATATACCCCCATACTTCGGTGGTGGGTATAAAAAGAAAATTTTTAAGTTAGGAGTTCCGTGCTACTTACAAAATCCTTAATTGTTTTTCATACCACCCCCGTAAGTTTGTTCATGTCTGGTATCGTGTCCTCACCTAACCAGCGGTGTCTATTGGCAGCGAAAGCCGGGCAATGATATAGAAAATGCTCCAACGTCACATCATCTTCCCCGCATGCTCTACACATGTTACTCTTCTCGCACTGATTTTTCATAAGTGAGCTAGAAGACATATGTGTCCCGTTGTGACACCAAAAGCCATGATTTTCGCCATCCTACCGACCGTTTCGCTGTTCCACAGTGTTACATGTGTGTTTGTCGCCCACTCCTTTAAATCGGACGGCGTCGACCCGAAAGGCTTCGGGTTAACCAAGTTTATCGACGGCAGTTCTGTGGCCTTCACTGCCAAGTCGTCTGAACTTTCATTTCCCCTTATTTCGTTATGGCCAGGCACCTAAACGCATCGTTTAGGTGCCATTCTCTGAGAAGGCGTTAATGCCCTTTTTACACTTCAAGACTGTTCGTGACCTTACTGCCCTGCTTGTTATTGAACTAATGGCCATTTTACTGTCCGTAAAGATGTTCACACTCGACGCCCTCGCGTTAGTACCACACTACCTCACGCATTCCGTGATCACCCGGATCTCCGCCTGCAGGACCGTATTATGGTCAGGCAGTCTAAAACAGATCTCAGTTCCTGGGTTCTAAATGTAGACTCCCATGCCCAATATGTCTCTTAGCTTTGATCCATTCGTGTAACATGATCTTCCAGACGGAGTTCCGTCAGTCTAAGATTGTGACGCTGGCAGCAGTACCTCGCACTAGACCTCAAGTGTCGTCTCAGATATCCGATCGGAAAACTCTTCCCTTACTTTCAGGTTTTCTATCGTCGCCTCGATTATACCGCGATGGTATGAGCTGCTCCCATACTCAATCCATCCTCCCATCGCCTTAAGTCTCATAGCCGCAGTGGCTGCCTCACATATAATCTGTATGTCGTTGGGTCGGATATCTAGAATAGTCTCCAGTGCCCAAGTGCACGTGGTCCCCATCGCTCCGCCTATGCCAAGACAACATGTTCGCTAATGTAGCGATGGTCTCAGAATGCTCCATGAAGACCCTCCAATCTTGAGCCTCATCGATTAGATTTTCCGAACATATGTCACATGGTGTTGGTGTAGTCCAGTAACTTTGTTCCGGGTCGTCCATGACTCCCGAATTAAGGCAATATAAACCTTGCACTTGCTGGCTTTCTCCATCAGAGCGTTTGTAGCTGTCTCGCTCCGATGGAGGTTATTTGGTCCTAGATTAAATGGGCTTCTTGGGAGTAGGTGATGGTCTGGTCATCCCTGTTCGTTAAGCTGTGTTGAGTCTCGCGCCCCTACATTGTCTGATGTTCCAATATTAGAGCCTTTGCCTACCCTAGTCTTCCAAATCTTGTGTAAATGGGCTTCTTGCACAAACACTTTTTATTAGTGTAGGTCGGTTGGGATTTTAAATGGGCTATATCGGTCCACATTTTGATAAAGCTGCCATATAAACCGATCTGGGATCATGATTTCTTGAGCCACTAGAGGGCACAATTCTTATCCGATTGGGCTGAAATTTTGAAGTGTTTTATTATGACTTCCTGAGTATGGTGGAAATCGGTCCATAACCTGATATAGCTGCCATATAAACCGATGTGGGGTCTTGACTTCTCGAGCCGCTAGAGGACGCAATTATTATCCGATTTGGCTGAAATTTAGCATGACGTGTTTTGTAATTACTTCCAACAACTGTGTCGAGAATGGTTCAAATCAGTCCATAACCTGATATATCTGCCATATAAAGCGATCTTAGTTCTTGACTTCTTGAGCCCCTAGAGGGCGCAATTATTATCCGATTTAGCTGAGATTTTGCATGAGTTATTTTATTGTAACTTTTAACAACTGTGCATAGAATAGTTCTAATAGGTCCATAACCTGATATAACAGCCATAAAAAACGATATGGGATCTTGACTTCTTGAGCCTCTAAAGGGCGCAAGTATTATCCGATTTGACTGAAATTTTGTACAATGGCTTCTCTCATTACCTTTCACGTACGTGTCGAATATGGCATGAATCGGTTTATAGCCTAATACAGCTCCCCTATAAACCGATCTTCCTATTTTACTTCTTCAGCCCCTAAAGTGCGCAATTCTTACTAGATTTGGCTGACATTTTACACAATGACTTCAACTTTGGTCTCCAATATTCAGTTCAGTTATGGTCCGAAATGAACCATAACTTGATATTGTTCCAATTAAATAGAAATTTTGTCCTTTGTTTACCAAAAAAAAATATACCGTGGCAAGAGCTCGACAAATGCGATCCATGGTGGAGGGTATATAAGATTCGGCCCTGCCGAACTTGGCATGCTTTTACTTGTTATACCCTCCACCATAGGATGGGGGGTATACTAATTTCATCATTCTGTTTCTAACTACTCGAAATATTCGTCTGAGACCCCATAAAGTATATATATTCTTGATCGTCATGACATTTTATGTCGATCAAGCCATGTCCGTCCGTCTGTCCGTCCGTCCGTCTGTCTGTCCGTCCGTCCGTCCGTCTGTCTGTCGAAAGCACGCTAACTTCCGAAGGAGTAAAGCTAGCTGCTTGAAATTTGGCACAAATACTTCTTATAAGTGCAGGTCGGTTGGTATTGTAAATGGGCCATATCGGTCCATGTTTTGATATAGCTGCCATATAAACCGATCTTGGGTCTTGACTTCTTGAGCCTCTAGCGTGCGCAATTCTTATCCGATCAGAATGAAATTTTGCACGACATGTTTTGTTATGATATCCAACAACTGTGCCAAGTATGGTTCAAATCGGTCCATAACCTAATATAGCTGCCATATAAACCGATCTTGGGTCTTGACTTCTTGAGCCTCTAGAGTGCGCAATTCTTATCCGATTGGAATGAAATTTCGCACAATGTGTTTTTTCATGACATCCAACAATTGTGCCAGGTATGGTTCAAATCGGTCCATAATCTTATATAGCTGCCATATAAACCGATCTTGGGTCTTGACTTCTTGAGCCTCTAGAGTGCGCAATTCTTATCCAATTGGAATGAAATTTTGCACGACGTATTTGGTTACGATATCCAACAAGTGTGCCAAGTATGGTTTAAATCGGTCCATAACCTGATATAGCTGCCATATAAAGCGATCTTGGGTCTTGACTTCTTGAGCCTCTAGAGTGCGCAATTCTTATCCGATTGGAATGAAATTTTGCACAATGTGTTTCGTTATGATATTCAACAATTGTGCCCAGTTTGGTTCAAATCGGTCCATAACCTGATATAGCTGTCATATAAACCGATCTTGGGTCTTGACTTCTTGAGCCTCTAGAGTGCGCAATTCTTATCCGATTTGAATGAATTTTGGTACGACGTGTTTTGTTATGATATCCAACAACTGTGCCAAGTATGGTTCAAATCGGTCCATAACCTGATATAGCTGCCATATAAAGCGATCTTGGGTCTTGACTTCTTGAGCCTCTAGAGTGCGCAATTCTTATCCGATTGGAATGAAATTTCGCACGACGTGTTTTTTCATGATATCCAACAACTGTGACAAGTATGGTTCAAATCGGTCTTTAGCCCGTTACAGCTCCCATATAAATCGATCTCTCTATTTTACTTCTTGAGCCCCCAAAGGATGCAATTCTTATTCGAATTGGCTGACATATTGCACAGGTCTCCAACATATAATTTAATTGTGGTCCAAACCGGACCATATCTTGATATCGCTCTAATAGCAGAGCAAATCTTTTCTTATATCCTGTTTTGCCTAAGAAGAGATGCCGGGATATTTTGTTGCATTTCTTTCTAATACGTACGAAATATTATCGAGCATACTCTGTATGCTTGTAGTCTTTGAGCTTCGCAGTGCCTCCCATCGTATGTTTCATTTGTTTAGATTTAATGTCATTGTTTTCATTAATTGCAAATAGCGGTGTCCAATACTTTCCCATAAATCAATGCCTTTCAATGTTTCTATTAGTTCTTTAGCTTGCCAGGGATATTTGCTAATCTTCCATACCGCTAGTCATGCAGTCAGTTAGTTTCTTACCTAGTCATAATATTTATTTATAATTGCTTACTATTTATTTGCTTTATTGTTATAAGTGCTGCTGTATGTTTTATTTTAAGTCTGCGGCTTTTAATTAATTTTTTGCTGGTGTGGTGTGTGTTTGTCTGGTATGAGTTGTGAGGTAGTTTCTAGGTTCATTAGCTACATTTTTTCATCGCAATAGCTGCTGCTGAGTGTTAAGAGTGAGCGAACAACCTCCACTCCAGCGGGTAATAATTCTTGGGATTTATTTCATAGATTGACTACGTTACGATTCGAATTCGATTCGTGTCTTTATTTGCATTTGTGGCTGGCTGGCTAGCAGCTATCAGTGACATGCCTGCAGTGCTTTTAAATTGTCAAGATACATACGTCTTGTATTAAAAGGTTTTTTTTTTTTTTTTTCTCGTATCTAGGATTTGGACTTGGTGTCGTGTCTCAATGATTATCATGTTCTATTCAATGGGGATAAGTGTTTGCTTCCTACCGCTAAGAGAGATTTATTGCAGAATAGTCTAGGCTAAAGCATTAGGTACAACTGAATAACAATTAAGACCTTTGGGTTAGGGTTAGGTTAGGTTGAGAAGAGGGTGCAGATATTAACCCGCCCCATGCCACTATGGACATACACCTAAGCCAGTAATCGCCTTGTTGTGCGCTCTAAAAACTATAAAGTAACCTCAAAGAAGAAAATTTAAAGTTAGGAATTCCGTGCTACTTACAACATCCTTAATTGTTTTCAATACCACTCCCCTAAGTTGATTCATGTCCGGCATTTTGTCTCCACCTTAGCGCCGGTATCTGTTAGACGCGAAAGCCAGGCAATGACAAAGGAAATGCTCCAACGTCTCATCATCTTTCCCGCATGCCCTAGACATGCTATCACTTGCCGCACCGATTTTACATAAGTGAGCTCGTAGTCCTATGTGTCCCGTTATGATACCAATAGCTATACCTCTCACGATCTGGATCCCCCCATAGGATTTTCGCCGTCCTGCCGACCGTTTCGCTGTTCCACAATGTTGCATGCGCATTCGTCGCCCATTCCCTTAACTCGGACTGCGTCAATCCGAAAGGCTTCGGGTTAACCAAGTTTATTGGCGGCTGTCCTCTGGTCTTCACCGCCAAATCGTCTGCCCTTTCATTTCCCCTTACTCCGTTATGGCCCGGCACCCAAACGATGCAAATTTTGCCATCCTCAGAGAAGGCGTTAATCTCCTTCTAACACAGCGAGACTGTTCGTGACCTTATCGTCCTGGTTGTTATTGCCCTTATGGCAATTTTACTGTCGGTAAAGATGTTCACAATCGACGTCCTCGAGTTAGCACCACACCACTTCACGCATTCCGTGATCGCCCGGATCTCCGCCTGCAGGACCGTATAATACTATTAAATTATAATTAGGGTCTTTAGTGGACCAGAACTTTAGAGACTGGACAAGCCATATGCTAATGAACAGGAGGATAAATTGACGGTCCCATGATTGGATGAGGGAAAGAGTGGCATAACTACCAGAAATGGCTTACTATGTATCTTAACTGAAGACAGATTTGCAACTGCCTGATATGCAGGCGATGTTTTAATATTTCAAAGGGGCCAAAGAAAATCCAAAAGGGTCTTGAAGATATGTTGGCACTTTATTGGATTGTACATGGGGTCCACAACTTTAATCCGGAGAAGACATAAATCTTCCCGTTTACGACGAAGACGATGGTTGGGCGATTCAAGTGGCCCAGTTTCCTCGACAGATGGATTACAATATCCGATTGGGCTAAATACTTGAAAGTGATTTTGAAATAGTAAACGGACCTAATCCATCTAAAGTGTCCAAAGTGTGTGGTGAGGAGGTTTACAGATGTTGGACACTATATAGGCATAGGCATGAATAGACCAATACTAACTTACGCCCTCCTAATGCTGGCGACATTTGTGAGGTACTATGCCATGTAAAACTTCTCTCCACAGAGGTGTCGCACTGCGGCTCGCCGTTCGGACTCGGCTATAAAAAGGAGGCCCCTTATCATTGAGCTTAAACTTGAATCGGACTGCACTCATTGATATGTGAGAAGTTTGCCCCTGTTCCTTAGAGGAATGTTCATGGAAAAAATTTGCATTTGAGACTTACGCCACGGTAGTGTCGTGGACGGCGTAGGAGAAGTGCAACATGAGGACTTAACACGAGGTTCGAATAACTTCTGGCTCTGGTTCGGATGACATGTGGCACAACCATGAAGGGTGAATTCACTTGGAGGCCAATCTGGCTCATTCTAGGTGAAGAAAAAGTGTGCAAAATAAGTACATATTAGAATAGAAAGCAAGCGGAGATACGACACGCCCCATACGCATCCCCGGAGCATCGATGCGTACTCAACTGAGTAAATATTCGGTGAGTGCTAAGCGTGAATGACCATGTGTGTAGAATTTCATTTAAATCATCCCGACTTACGTATCCACATATGTGAACAGACTTCTTAGGGAGACATCTGACAGATCATCGAGATCAGAGAATAATCGACTCCCTAAACGAGTGAGTATTCGGTCGTCTCATACTAATTCAGACAACTCTCACAGTAATCATTATGCGGTTTTCCCATGGGCCCTGTTATAACTCCCGAAACAATTGGATTTCCAATAAGAGGTGTCATTTTGGTATTCAAAGAAAAATTCCATTTTTTGAGAGAAATTATGGGATATTTTTTTCATAACAAAAGGGAAAGTAAGCCGTTAACAAGTAAAAGCGTGCTAAGTTCGGCCGGGCCGAATCTTATATACCCTCCACCATGGATCACATTTGTCGAGTTCTTTTCCCGGCATCTCTTCGTAGGCAAAAAAGGATATAAGAAAAGAGTTGCTCTGATATTAAAACGATATCAAGATATGGTCCGGTTTGGACCACAATTAAATTATATGTTGGAGACCTGTGTAAAATTTCAGCCAATTCGTATAAGAATTGCGCCCATTGGGACTCACGAAGTAAAATAGAGAGAACGATTTATATGGGATCTGTATCGGGCTATGGACCGATTCAGACCATAATAAACACGTTTGTTGATGGTCATGAGAGGATCCATCGTACAAAATTTCAGGCATATCGGATAATAATTGCGACCTCTAGGGGTCAAGAAGTCAAGATCCGAGATCGGTTTATATGGCAGCTATATCAGGTTATGAACCGATTTGAACCTTATTTGACACAGTTGTTGGATATAATAACAAAACACGTCGTGCAAAATTTCATTCCAATCGGATAAGAATTTCGCACTCTAGAGGCTCAAGAAGTCACAGTTGTGCCAAATACGGAACAGCAAATACGGAACAGCATGTGCAAAATATCAGTCAATTCGGACAGAAATTACGCCATCCAGAGGCTCAAGAATTCCAATCGGAAGATCAGTTTATATGGGAGCTATATATAAATCTGAACCGAAATGGCCATTTGCAATCCTCAACGACCTACATCAATATTCAGTAACTGTTCAAAATTTTAAGCGGCTAGCTTTAAGTCTTCCGACCGCTATCGTGATTTCGACAGACGGAAGGACATGGCTAGATCGACTCAGAACATGGAGAAAATCAATAATGTGTATACTTTACGGGGTCTGAGGCGAAAATTTCCAGGTATTACAAACGGAATGACTAGATTAGTATACCCCCATTCTAAAGTGGTGGGTATAAAAATAAAGATATTGAGCTGAAACTTTCCACAGATTCTTTTTTTATCCATAGGCAGTTTAAGTTCGAAGATGGGCTATATCGGACTATGTCTTGGTATAGCCCCCATATAGACCGATCTTTCGATTTAAGGTCTAGGGCCGGTATAGGCTCATTTATTGTCCAATTTCGCCTAAATTTGGGACCGTGAGTTGTGTTAGGTCCTTTGATATCCTTCTTCAATTGGGCCCAGATCGGTCCAGATTTGAATATAGCTGTCATATAGACCGATCTCTCGATTTAAGGTTTTGGGCCCATAAAATAGGCATTTATTATCGATATCGCAGCAATTTGGGACAGTGTCGCTTCAATTGGGCTCAGATCGGTCCAGATTTGAATATAGCTGTCATATAGATCGATCTCTCGATTTAAGGTTTTGGGCCCATAAAATAGGCATTTATTTCCGATATCGCCGAAATTTGGGACAGTGAGTTGTGTTAGGCCCTTCGATATCCCTCTTCAGATCGGTTTAGATTTGGATATAGCTGCCATGTAGACCGATCTCTCGATTTAAGATGTTGTGCCAAAACCGAAAAGACCAATATTTTGTTCTTCAAAATTGAACAATGGCTTGTACTTAATAGACCACTCAATGTCCGTGCCGAATTCCAAATCGTCCAAATCGGACCATATTTCGATATAGCTACTATGGTGGCATAAATTATGCATTTTTCACCGGATTATGACGAAAGGTGGTTTTCATATATACCCGAGGTGGTGGGTATCCAAAGTTCGACCCGGCCGAACTTAACGCCCTTTTATTTGTTCACATTGTTCTACTTCAAACTGTTTAACTTTTACATAAAATTTCAGATATTTTTTTGAAGCATGCTACCACAATGTCATTGTCATCCCACTGTGTGTCGCATACACAGTGGGATAGCGTGCTGTGCTTATTCCATTTACCGCTACTGTGAACAAAGAATTTATGAAATATTTGAATTTATTGCCATTTTGTTCAATGTAAAGATTTATGTAAAGTTATTTTCTTTCAGGGCATTTATTGAACACAGCACAACATTGTTAGGTGCCTGCTTCAACATTTATTTGAATGAATGATTGAGCCCGTAAAGTGTAGGGGGGAGAAGTTGTTCAAATTTGTTATCACCATTTAATGGCAAAGGTGTATACATAATTGCTATGGTTCAAATTCGTTTGGGAGTTTTTTGTTGTTTCTTTCTCAAAACAACAATGGCTAATTTTTAAGTAATTAAAAAACAATTTGGCCAGTACTATGGGGGTGAAGTCAAACGAATGGTATATAAACAAGTAAAAAGGCATTAAGTTCGGCCGGGCCGAACTTTGGATACCCACCACCTCGGCTATATATGTAAACCGCCTTTCATCAAAATTTGGTGAAATATTCATAACTTATGTCCTATAACAGTTATATTAAAATAAGTTCCGATTTGGACCAAATACTATTGGGTTGCCCAAAGAGTAATTGCGGATTTTTCATATAGTCGGCGTTGACAAATTTTTTCACATGCATTCTTGCATTCTTTCTTCTGTCAGTTATCAGCTGTTACTTTTAGCTTGCTTTAGAAAAAAAGTGTAAAAAAAGTATATTTGATTAAAGTTCATTCTAAGTTTTATTAAAAATTCATTTACTTTCTTTTAAAAAATCAGCAATTACTTTTTGGGCAACCCAATAGTAAGTACAGTAGATATATCTAAAAACAAACCGATCTGAACCATATACGACACGAATGTCGAAAAGCCTAACATAAGACTTTGTCAAATTTCAGCGATATCGGATTATAAATGCGAATTTTATGGGGCCAAGACTTTAAATCGCGATATCGGTCTACATGGCAGCTATATCCAAATCTAAACCAATTTGGGCCAAGTTGCATAAACATGTCGAAGAGCCTAACTTAAAGCACTGTCCCAAATTTAAGCGAAATCGGACAATAAATGCCACTTTTATGGGCCCAAAACCTTAAATCGAGAGAACGGTCTATATGGCAGCTATATTCAAATCTAGACCGATCTGGGCAAAATTGAAGAAGGACGTCGAAGAGCCTAACTAAACTCACTGTCTCAAATTTCAGCGACATCAAACAATAAATGCGTCTTTTATGGCCCCAAAACCTAAAACCTAGATATCGGTCTATATGGCAGCTATATCCAAATCTGGACCGATCTGTGCGATATTGCAAAAGTATGTCTAGGGGCTTAATTTAACTCTCTGTCCCGAATTTCAGCGACATCGGACAATAAATGAGCATTTTATGGGCCCAAAACCTCAAATCAGGAAATCGGTCTATATGGCAGCTATATCCAAATCTGAACCGATCTGGGCCAAATTGAAGACAGATGTCGAAGGGCCTAAGACAACTCACTGTCCCAAACTTTAGCAAAATCGGATAATAAATGTGGGTTTTATGGGCCTAAGACCCGAAATCGGAGGATCGGTCTATATGGCAGCTATATCCAAATCTGGACCGATCTGAGCCAAATTGACGAAGAATGTCGAAGGGCCTAACACAATTCACTGTCCCTAATTTCATCAAAATCGGATAATAAATGTGGCTTTTATGGGCCTAAGACCATAAATCGGAGGATCGGTCTATATGGCAGCTATATCCAAATCTGGACCGATCTGGGCCAAATTGACGAAGAATGTCGATGGCCCTAACACAATTCACTGTCTCAAATTTCAGCGAAATCGGATAATAAATGTGGCTTTTATGGGCCTAAGACCCTAAATCGGAGGATCGGTCTATATGGCAGCTATATCCAAATCTGGACCGATCTGAGCCAAATTGACGAAGGATGTCGAAGGGCCTAACACAACTCACTGTCCCAAATTTCAGCAAAATCGGATAATAAATGTGGGTTTTATGGGCCTAAGACCCTAAATCGGCGGATCGGTTTATATGGGGGCTATATGAAGATATAGTCCGATATTGCCCATCTTCGAACTTAACCTGCTTATGGACAAAAAAAGAATCTGTGCAAAATTTCAGCTCAATATCTCTATTTTTAAAGACTGTAGCGTGATTTCAACAGACAGACGGACGGACATTTCTAGATCGTCTTAGATTTTTACGCTGATCAAGAATATATATACTTTATAGGGTCGGAAATGGATATCTCGATGTGTTGCAAACGGAATGACAAAATGAATATACCCCCATCTTTCGGTGGTGGGTATAAAAATTTTAAAGTAAACAATAACAAGTAAAAGCGAGCTAAGTTCGGCCGGACGGAATATTGGATCCCCAAACACATGGCTCTATATTGTCGTGACTGGTCTATATATCCATATGACGGGTTTTAGGCAGCACCCTACCCCAGTAGTAGAAGCTGTGAATGTGAGAGTGCAAAACCTTTTCGAACGAATCACATTACCAATCTCCGAGATTAAGTATTTGAAAGTAAGGGTAAGGGGAACTTATTTTTAGGGGAGACATTTTGACTTAAATATGGATATCAAATTCGTGGTCCACACCCAAATCCCTTTAATGTGAGCTCCATATTGCCATGGGCGGTAAATATGACCGCCAAACACTTGACATATTTTTAAGAGGAAAAGCGCCAACTGGACTTGAACGAAAATGTCATTAATGTCATGTTCGTAATCTACACCCAAATATCTTTCATTTGAATTCCATATAGCCTTGGTCGGCTGATATGCCCATATGGGGGGTGTTGGGGTTGAATGTTGTTGAATGTTGGGTTTGTTATGCTTAATTTTTATACCCTCCACCATAAGATGGGGGGTATACTAATTTCGTCATTCTGATTGTAACTACTCGAAATATTCGTCTGAGACTCTATAAAGTATATACATCCTTGATCGTCGTGAAATTTTATGTCGATCTAGCCATGTCCGTCCGTCCGTCCGTCTGTCGAAAGCACGCTAACTTCCGAAGGAGTAAAGCTAGCCGCTTGAAATTTTGCACAAATACTTCTTATTAGTGTAGGTCGGTTGGTATTGTAAATAGGTCATATCGGTCCATGTTTTGATATAGTTGCCATATAAACCGATCTTGGGTCTTGACTTCTTGAGCCTCTACAGTGCGCAATTCTTATCCGATTGGAATGAAATTTTTCACGACGTATTTCGTTACGATATCCAACAACTGTGCCAAGTGTGGTTCAAATCGGTCCATAACCTTATATAGCTGTCATATAAACCGATCTTGGGTCTTGACTTCTTGAGCCTCTAGAGGGCGCAATTCTTATCCGATTGGAATGAAATTTTGCACGACGTGTTTTGTTATGATATCCAACAACTGTGCCAAGTATGGTTCAAATCGGTTCATTACCTGATATAGCTGTCATATAAACAGATCTGGGGAATTGAATTCTTGAGCTTATAGAGGGTGCAATTTCTATCCGATTTGGCTGAAATTTTGCATGGCGTATTTTATTTTTACTTTCAACAAATATGTCAAATAAAGTACAAGTCGGTTCATAACCTGATTTAGCTGCCATATAAACCGATCTGGGATCTTGACTTCTTGAACCTCTAGAGGTCGCAATTATTATCCGATTTGCCTGAAATTTTATACGACGGATTCTCTCATGACCATTAACATACGTGTTTATTATGGTCTGAATCAGTCAATAGTTCGATACAGCTCCCATTTAAATCGATCTCTCTATTTTACTTCTTGAGCCCACAAAGGGCGCAATTCTTATTCGAATTGGCTGACATTTTACACAGGTCTCCAACATATAATTTAATTGTGGTCCAAACCGGACCATATCTTGATATCGCTCTTATAGCAGAGCAAATCTTTTCTTATATCCTCTTTTTTTTGCCTAAGAAGAAATGCCGGGAAAAGGACTCGACAAATGCGATCCATGTTGGAGGGTATATAAGATTCGGCCCGGCCGAACTTAGCACGCTTTTACTTGTTGTAAGTAAGTTATTAGTAAACTTTCTTGCGGTAGTGTTGATGCCTAGAAACTCCAACTCCTTCATGATTGAAGTCTGTTTTACATTGTTGAAAGCACCTTCAATGTCAAGAAATGCTCTCACTGTATATTCCTTGACAGCGAGAGAACCCTCTATGTAGCCAACTAGGCCGTGAAGGGCTGTTTTAGTGCACTTGCCCTTACTATATGCATGCTGTTGCTGAAAATCTTTCGCCTTCGCTCTATTGAAGTGTTTTCTGCGGTCCTTCCTTAGACCAACCAGTTCTGACATGCTGACACGAGCCATTCAGGGCTTTTGTGATCCGCTTGACCATTATATCTATATACCCCTCAGTTGCCACTTCCTGTCTGGTCCAAAAGCGATAGACGTGCAAAATTTATCCCAATCCGCCGTTCTTCTGTTTAGCCCAGGGACCACTTCTGCAGTATTTTCTGTGGTCATCCAACACTTCCCAGTCGCAAATCCTTGCGCATATATTTTCCTATACAAAGGTAATATCTAGTACCTCCTGCCAGTTCCTGGTAATAAAGGTTAGTTTATCCCCTTTATTACAAATCTCCAGACTGCAACTTATAATATATTCGTTGACATCCGAACTTCCCCATATATGCTGATGTGCATTAGCATCACTTCCTACAAGGAGGATTTTCTTTCCTCCAGATGCGGCTTTAACCAGAACTTAGGGTTTGCTAGAATATAGGCTCTGTGTCTCCCATTCCCCGTACCCTTAATTAGTTTAAATCCCGGAATTCTTAGTCCACGAACGTTTCCTCCACGCACCCATGGTTCTTGGATAACAATTTCCGCCACTGTTGAGTTAGCCTCGTCTTTTGATTCCGCCAAGAGTTCATCTTCGCAAGATTTCGTTATATTTTGTCATGATGAGCTTCCCTACGCATCCTGGGACGGAAAGCAATGAACCACTCTTCCTCAGGATAATGGATACTTGCGGTGTGGATGATTCCCTCGTAGATGCTTCAATAGCTGCTGCTATCGAAGTACTTTTTAAGTTCTATACTTCTCCGCTGGAGCACACCTTGAGCCCAGTCCAACCGGATGAAACACCCACGCAGGGCTTGTCGGGTCCCGTTTCGATGCCATCCCCTCCTGTCTCGATTGTGGCAGGGGGATTTTCTGTCTCCTGCAATTCGCCAGACTTTAGCTATGTGGTTGATTGTTCCTCAGGCAAGTGTCCAGCAGCAACTGCTGAGTCGTCTTCTGATTCCCCAACACCACCGCTTCTATAGACCTTCAGTTTCAAATTGTTGAATCCATAGGATACAACCCCTTCAGACTTGTTGAAGTCTGCGAGACAGCTGGAGATCTATATATAGATGCCAAACTGCCAGGATATTCTGGCCTACCGTCAACCGAAGGAAGACTAAGGAGTTGCTGACTTTTGGCAAGCGGTCACTAAACACTATGACAAGGGTTATAAGCTGGCGCAGTTGATGATCTCGCATAATAATTTAGGTCTGATCATCAGAAGTTTTAAGGCGTGAGGTCTTCAAATGTCGTAGGTTGGTAGGTTGTATTTAACTCGAGGAAATTGCGAAAGCACCCCTATGAATTACATACAACACTAACTAAGCTCGACACCTTGTCCTACTGGGTGTGTCAATTTGTTTTTGTTCATAAGCAGGTCAGGTTCGAAGATGAGCTACATCGGACTTTATCTTCATACAGTCCCCATATAGACCGTTCAACCGATTTAGGGTCTTAGGCCTATAAAAGTCACATTTATTATCCGATTTTGCTGAAATTTGGAACAGTGAGTTATGTTCAATTTGGCACAGATCGGTCCAGATTTGCATATAGCTGTCATGTAGACCGATCCGCCGATATAAGGTTTTGAGCTCATAAAAGGCGCATTTATTGTCCGATTTCGCCGATATTTGGAAGAGTTTGTTAAGTTAGGCCCTTCGACATCCTTCTGTGATATGGCACAGATCGGTCTAGATTTGGATATAGATACGATATAGACCGATCTCTCGATTTAAGGTCTTGGGCTTATAAAAAGCAAATTTATCGTCCGCTTTCGCCGAAATTTGGGACAGTGAATTGTGTTAGGCCCTTCAATATTTTATTTCAATTTGGTCCAGATCGGTCCAAATTTGGATATAGCTGCCATATAGACCGATCTCTCGATATAAGGTTTTGAGCTCATAAAAGGCGCATTTATTGTCCGATTTTGCCGATATTTGGAAGAGTTTGTTGTTTTAATCCCTTCAATAGCCCTCCTCAATTCGGCCCAGATCGGTTCAGATTTGGATATAGCTGCCATATAGACCGATCTCTCGATTTAAAGTCTTGGCCCCATTAAAGGCGCATTTATTATCCGATTTTGCTGAAATTTGACACAGTGACTTATGTTAGGCTTTTCGACATCCGTGTTGTATATATTTCAGATCGGTTTATATTTGGACATAGCTACCAATAAGACCAATATTTTGTTCTACAAAATTGAACAATGACTTGTCCGTGCCGAATTCTGTCAAATTTTAACCATATTTCGATAAAGCTGCTATGGGGCCATAAATTATGAAGTTTTCACCTGTTTTTAACGAAGGGTGGGTTACATATGCACCCGAGGTGGTGGGTATCCAAATTCGGCCCGGCCGAACTTAACGCCTTTTTACTTGTTTGAGTTGATATTTGATTCGTTGCCGATACAAAATTTTATTACTTCAGAGTACAACGTTAGGTGTGATTAATAAAATGCTTGGCAAATATCAAAACTGTCCGATTAGGAGAAAACAAAATGCCAATGGAGTTTTACTTTTGTAAAGTGGCTCAAGTTAAGCCATGTGGGTTTTGTATTTATCAGACACTATTTATTATTATTACGATTTTTCACTTGTCTTTTGTTTAGAAAGAGTTCTTGTTATTACTTTTGCAGCTCTTTAAGTTCTTGGGCTGAGTAGAAGCTGAAATATGATCTCAGGTCTTTGAACCTCGTTTCGCTTTTATGTTAAAATAAACTTGAATATGACGCGAACCCTTTGTTTTTTAATTTTTTTTTTTTTTTTTTGTTGATGATGTTGTTCTTGTGGCCTGTAGTTTTAACCCTTATTGCGAATGCAAATGGTGTTCAGCAGACGGAATATTTCAAATAAACACCCGAAAAACACATCAAATACCAAATCGTATGGTTTATGTTTAAGTGTCAACCATAATTTACCAGCAATGTCCACTACTGAGCACCTTATGGAACATTTTCTTGGGGCCTTTTAAAATAGTGAAAGAAAATGTCAACAACATTTTATACAGAAATACATTTTTGAAAAAAAAATTTATAGTTAACCTTACATATCAAGATTCTTAGAAGCCAGGCAAAAATTTACATTTTTAGAGGCCGCAGAAGGCTAATCTAGAGATCGGTTATAGTAATGTACTACTTACCACGAATGTTCCAAATAATTTCAGCCAGATTGAATAACAATTACGGTTTCCAGAGGTTCAAGACGTCAAATCGGGAGATACGTATATATGGGATCTAAATTAGTTTATAGACCGATTTTGACAATACTAAGAGTGATTTTTCAAAGTCTTAACAGAACACCACGTTCAAAATTAAAGGGTGATTTTTTTGAGGTTAGGATTTTCATGCATTAGTATTTGACAGATCACGTGGGATTTCAGACATGGTGTCAAAGAGAAAGATGCTCAGTATGCTTTGACATTTCATCATGAATAGACTTACTAACGAGCAACGCTTGCAAATCATTGAATTTAATTACCAAAATCAGTGTTCGGTTCGAAATGTGTTCAAATTTTGACAAATTTTGTTCAGCGATGAGGCTCATTTCTGGTTGAATGGCTACGTAAATAGGCAAAATTGCCGCATTTGGAGTGAAGAGCAACCAGAAGCCGTTTAAGAACTGCCCATGCATCCCGAAAAATGCACTGTTTGGTGTGGTTTGTACGCTGGTGGAATCATTGGACCGTATTTTTTCAAAGATGCTGTTGGACGCAACGTTACGGTGAATGAACACATTTCGAACCGAACACTGATTTTGGTAATAAAATTCAATGATTTGCAAGCGTTGCTCGTTAGTAAGTCTATTCATGATGAAATGTCAAAGCATACTGAGCATCTTTCTCTTTGACACCATGTCTGAAATCCCACGTGATCTGTCAAATACTAATGCATGAAAATCCTAACCTCAAAAAAATCACGCTTTATATCCAAATTGGATAACAGTTAAGACTTCTTGGTGCTCAAATCGGGAGATTGCACAGATACTAACTATTGATAAAGGTCGTTGGGAATTGAAAATGGGCCATATCGATTCAGATTTGGATGTAGCTCCCATATAAACCGATCTCCCGATTTGACTTCTTGAGCCCCTGGATGCCAAATTTTTTGTCCGATTTGGATAAAATTTTTCAGATAGTCTTCTGTTATGACTTCCAACAATTGTGCCAAGTACATTCTAAATCGTTTTATAACCTGATATAGCTTCCATATAAACAAATCTCCCGATTTGATTTCTTGAGCCCTTTAAAGCCGCATTTTTTGTCCGTGTAAGCTAAACACTTGCAGATAGTGTTCTATTATGACTTCCAATAACAGTTTTAAGTACGGTCCAAATAGGTATATAACATGATATAGCACTTGCATAAACCGATCTGCCAATTTGACTTCTCGAGTCCATTTTTGTCCGATTGGGCTTAAATTTTGCATGCAGTGTTCTGTTACGATTTCCAATAACTGCGACAAGTACGGTCCAAATCAGTCTATAACCTTATTCAGCTCCTATATAAACCGGTCTCTCGAGTATCCTTCTTCGGTTCCAGGAAGCTTTAATTCTTGCTGGTTGGGCATGAGTTTGGTATGGAATAATATTATGCCCTTCATCTACATTTAGTTTGAATACATTTTTAGCAGAATCCATGGTAGTTGGTTCCCAAGATTCTGTCCGGCCGAACTTAGCACGCTTTGGACCGTATTTGGCATAGTCGTTAAAAGTCGTAGCAGAAGACTGCATGCAAAACTTCATCAAAATCAGACCAAAATCGCGACTTGTACGGCCTCAAGAAGTCAAATTAATAGCTCGGTTTATATAGGAGCTATACCAGGTTATACACCGATTAGGACTTTACTTAGTACAGTTGTTGAAAGTCATAACAGAACACTAAATGCAAAATTTCAGCCAAATCGAACAAAACTTCTGGCTAGTAAAGGGTCAAGAAAACAAATCGGGAGATAGGTCTATATGGGAGCTATATCGGGTTATAGACGGACGGACGGACATGGCTAGATCGACTTAGAAAGTCGAGTCGATCAAGAATATATATCTTCTAGGGCCATAGGTAAATATTTCGAGGTTTTAAGAACGGAATGACTAGTTTATCCAATCCTATGGGGGTGGGTGTAAAACAGAACCCTTTATTTGATTATTTCTGGTTTTTGTATTTTCATTGTGGATTTCCACCTATTGTTGTTGAGTGTATGCCAATTTTAGCAGGAGCTCCATACACATTACCCTGGCATGTAGTGTGACATTCCATATTCCTATTCCTCCTCGTTCGTCGAATCGTAAACAATTAAAAAGGCGTTAAGTTCGACCGGGCCGAACTTTGGATGCCCACCACCTCGGGTATATATGTAAACCACCTTTCATCAAAATCCGTTAAAAAATGCATACCTTATGCCCCAAAGAAGCTATATCGAAATATGTTCCGATTTGGACCAAATACTAACAAGTACAAGTCATTGTTCAATTCACAAAATATTGGTCTTTTTTGTAGCAATGTCTGAAATGCATTTACTTTCATTTAAAAAATCCGCAATTACTTTTTGGGCAACCCAATATATACGATGCGGATGTCAAAAAGCCTAACATAAGTCATTGTGTCAAATTTCAGTGAAATCCGATTTTATATGCCACTTTTATGGGGCCAAGACTTTAAATCGAGATATCGGTCTACATGGCAGCAATACCCACGTTGGGACCGATTTGAGCCAGGTGCCAAATCGCCTTTTATGGGCCCAAAATCTTTAATCGTGAGAACGGTCTATATGGCAGCTATAAACAATTCTGAACCCATCTGTGTCATATTGTAGAAGTATGTCGAGGTGCCCAACATAACTCACTGTCCTAAATTTTGGCAAAATCGGACAATAAATGCGCCTTTTATGGGCGCAATACCTTAAATCGAGAGGTCGGTCTATATGGCAGCTATATCCAAATCTGAACCGATCTGGGCCAAACTGAAGAAAGATGTCGATGGGCCTAACATAATTCACTGTCCCAAATTTTGGTAAAATCGGACAATAAATGCGCCTTTTATGGGCGCAAGACCTTAAATCGAGAGATCGGTCTATATAGCAACTATATCCGAATCTGTACCGATCTAGGCCAAATTGAAGAAAAATGTCGAAGGGCCCAACACAACTCACTGTCTCAAATTTCAGCAAAATCGGATAATAAATGTGGCTTTTATGGGCCTAAGACCCTAAATCGGCGGATCGGTCTATATGACAGCTATATCCGAATCTGTACCGATCTAGGCCAAATTTAAGAAAAATATCGAAGGGCCTAACACAGCTCACTCTCTCCAATTTCAACAAAATCGGATAATAAATGTGGCTTTTATGGGCCTAAGACCATAAATCGGCGGATCGGTCTATACGGGGGATATATCAAGATATAGTCCAGCTTATGGTCAAAAAATGAACCTGTGCAAAGTTTCAGCTCAATATCTCTTTTTTTTAAAGACTGTAGCGCGATTTTTGTCATTCCGTTTGCAACACATCGAAATATCCATTTCCGACCCTATAAAGTATATATATTCTTGATCAGCCTAAAAATCTAAGACGATCTAGGCATGTCCATCCGTCTGTCTGCAGAAATCACGTTAAAGTCTTTAAAAATAGAGATATTGAGCTGAAACTTTGCACAGATTCTTTTTTTTTTTGTCCTTAATCAGGTCAAACTCGAAGGTGGGCTATATCGGACTATATCTTGATATAGCCTCCATATAGACCGATCTCTCGGTTTTAGGTTTTGAAGCCATAATAGGTGCAATTATTGTCCGATTTTGCCGAAATTTGAGACAGTGAGCTGTGTTAGGCTCTTCGTCGTCCTTCTTCAATTTAGCCCAGATCGGTGCAGATTTGAATATAGCCGCCATATAGACCGATCTCTCTCGATTTAAGGTTTTGGGCCCATAAAAGGCGCATTTATTGTCCGATTTCGCCGAGATTTGAGACAGTTCGTTGTGTTGGGCTTTTCGACATCCGTGTCGCATATGGTTCAGATCGTTTTATTTTTAGGATGGGGGTATACTAATTTCGTCATTCTGTTTGTAACTACTCGAAATATTCATCTGAGACCCCATAAAGTATATATATTCTTGATCGTCGCGACATTTTATGTCGATCTAGCCATGTCCGTCCGTCTGTCTGCCGAAGGAGTAAAGCTAGCCGCTTGAAATTTTGCAAGAATACTTCTTATTACTGTAGGTCGGTTGGGATTGAAAATGGGCCATATCGGTCCATGTTTTGATATAGCTGCCACATAAACCGATCTTGGGTCTTGACTTCTTGAGCCTCTAGAGTGCGCAATTCTTCTCCGATTTGAATGAAATTTTGCACGACGTGTTTTGTTATGATATCCAACAACTGTCCAAGTATGGTTTAAATCGGTCCATTAACTGATATAGCTGCCTTATAAACCGATCTTGGGTCTTGACTTCTTGAGCCTCTAGAGTGCACAATTCTTATACGATTTGAATGAATTTTTGCACGAAGTATTTCGTTATGATATTCAACAACTGTGCCAAGTATGGTCCAAATCGGTTCATAACCTGATATGGCTGCCGTATAAACAGATCTGGGGACTTGACTTCTTGAGCTTCTAGAGCGCGCAATTCCTATCCGATTTGACTGAAATTTTGCATGACGTATTTTATTCTTACTTTCAATAACTGTGCCAAATAAGGTTCAAATCGGTTCATTAGACGATATAGCTGCCATATAAAAAGATCTGGGATCTTGACTTCTTGAGCCTCTGGAGGTAGCAATTATTATCCGATTCGCCTGAAACGTACGACGGATCCTCTCATGACCAACAACATACGTGTTTATTATGGTCTGAATTGGTCTCTTCCCGATACAGCTCCCATATAAATAGATCTCTCTATTTTACTTCTTGCGCCCCCAAAGAGCGCCGTTCTAATTCGAATTGGCTGACATTTTACACAGGTCTCCAACATATAATTTTATTGTGGTCCAAACCGGACCATATCTTGATATCGCTCTAATAGCAGAGCAAATCTTTTGTTATATCCTTGTTTGCCTAAGAAGAGATGACGGGAAAAGAACTCGACAAATGCGATCCATGGTGGAGGGTATATAAGATTCGGCCCGGCTGAACTTAGCACGTTTTTACTTGTTTAAACAGCAGGCCGTTGATGAAATGAAATGACTGCGGCCTCCCGTCGCTTAGTAACTTAAACAAAACCACCCTAATCCCATTGAATACTTTGCGCCTTATATTGTACATCTCTGACTTACAAATGAAGTGTGATCTTTTTGTCAAACAAAGAACATTGTAGGAGCTATACACGAATATTTTTGGCGAAAAAATTTATAAACATTCAACCACATGATGTCACATGGGACTTAGTTTCAGACAATTTGACTCACAGTCATTTGCATCACTATTATACCCACCACCCAAGGACGGGCGGGAGTATATTCATTTTGTCATTCCGTTTGCAACACATTGAAATATCTATTTCCGACCCTAGAAACTATATATATTCTTCATAGTCGTAAAAATCTCAGACGATTCAGCCGTTTCCGTGCGTCCGTCCATCCGTCTGTCGTTGAAATCACGCTACAGTATTTATTGTAACAAGTAAAAGCGTGCTAAGTTCGTTCGGGCCGAATCTTATATACCCTGCACCATAGATTGCATTTGTCGAGTTCGTTTCCCGATATCTCTTTTTAGTCAAACAAAGGATAAAAGAAAAGAATTGCTAGAATATTGGAGCTATAGTTATGGAACGACGAACTTTAATTGAGTTGAATGTTGGAGACCATAATTCCAGTAAGAATTGCGCCCTTTAGGGGCTCAAGAAGTAAAATAAAGAGATCAATTTAAATGGGAGTTGTATCAGGCTAAAGACCGATTCGCACCAAATTTGACAATTATATTGAAGGTAATGGGAGAAGTCGTTGTACAAAATTTCAGCCAATTCGCACAATAATTACGCCCTCTGGAAGCTCAAAAAATCAAGATCTCAAATCGGCTTATATGACAGCTCTATCAGGTTGTGGATCGATTTGAACCATATTTGACACAATTTTTAGAAGTCAAAAGGAAACACGTCGTGCCAAATTTCAGCCAAATAGGATAAGAATTGCGCCCTTTAGTGGCTCAAGAAGTCAATATTGAAGATCGGCAGCTATATCAGGTTGTTGACCGATTTAAACCATACTTAGCATAGTTGTTGGAAGTCATAACAAAATAACTCATTCAAATCGGATAAGAATTGCGCACTCTAGACGCTTAAGAAGTCAAGGTTTATATGACAGCTATATCAGGTAATGGGCCGATTTCAACCATACTTAGCACAGTTGTTCAAAGTCATAATGGAACAGCTCATGCAAAATTTCAGCCAAATCAGATAAGAATTGTACCCTCTACTGGCTCAAGAAGTCAATATCCCAGATCGGTTTATATGGCAGCTAAATCAAAACATGGACCGATATAGACCATATACAATCCCAACTGACCTACAATAATAGGAAGTATTTGTGGAAAATTTCAAGCGGTTAGCTTTACTCCTTCGGAAGTTAGCGTGCTTTCGACAGACAGACGGACGGACGGACGGACATGGCTAGATCGACATAAAATGTCACGACGATCAAGAATATATATACTTTATGGGGTCTCAGACGAATATTTCGAGTAGTTACAAACATAATGACGAAATTAGTATACCCCCCATCTTATGGTGGAAGGTATAAAAATTGCTATGCTATTGGAGCCATACTTGGATTGAATGTTGGAGACAAAAGTAGATACCATTGTGCAAAATTTCAACCAAATCGGATAAGAATTGTCCTCAAAAAGTAAAATCGGGCGATCGGTTTATATAGGAACTTTATTAGGTTCTGAACCGATTCAGACCATACCTGGCACGTATATTACAACTCGTCGAAAAAGTCACTTTGCAAAATTTTAACCAAATCGGATAGGAATTACGCCCTCTAGAGGCTCAAGCTGTAAAATCGGGAGACCGGTTTAGATGGTATATTAAAACGTATATTAAACAAGTAAAAAGGCGTTAAGTTCGGCCGGGCCGAACTTTGGATACCCACCACCTCGGATATATATTTAACCACCTTTCATCAAAATTCGGTGAAAATTTCATACTTTATGTCCCATATCAGTTATATCAAAATATGTTCGGATATGGACCAAATATTATTAAGTACACTAGATATATCTAAAAATAAACAGATCTGAACTATATACGACACGGATGTCGAAAAGCCTAACATAAGTCACTGTGTCAAATTTCAGTGAAATCGGATTATAAATGCGCCTTTTAGGGAGCCAAGACTTTAAATCGAGATATCGGTCCACATGGCAGCTATACCCAAATCTGGACCGATTTGGGCCGAGTTGCATAAAAATGTCGAAGAGACTAACACAAAGCACTATCCAAAATTTCGGCGAAATCGGACAATAAATGCCTCTTTTATGGGCCCAAAACCCTTAATCGAGAGATCGGTCAATATGGCAGCTATGTTCAAATCTGGACCGATCTGGGCCAAATTGAAGAAGGACGTCGAAGAGCATAACCAAACTCACTATCTCCAATTTCAGCGACATCGGACAATAAATGCGTCTTTTATGGCACCAAAACCTAAAACCTAGATATCGGTCTATATGGCAGCTTTATCCACATCTGGACCGATCTGTGCGATGTTGCAGAAGTATGTCAAGGGGCTTAACGCAACTCACTGTCCCGAATTTCGGCAACATCAGACAATAAATGAGCATTTTATGGGCCCAAAACCATAAATCAAAAAATCGGTCTATATGGAAGCTATATCCAAATCCAAACCGATCTGGACCAAATTGAAGAACGATGTCCAAGGGCCTAACACAACTCACTGTCCCAAATTCCAGCAAAATCGGACAATAAATGTGGCTTTTATGGGCCTAACACCATAACTCGGAGGATCGGTCTATATGGCAGCTATATCCAAATCTGAACCGATCTGGACCAAACTGAAGAAAGATGTCCAAGGGCCTAACACAACTCACTGTCCCAAATTTCAGCAAAATCGGACAATAAATGTGGCTTTTATGGGCCTAACACCATAAATCGGAGGATCGGTCTATATGGCAGCTATATCCAAATCTGAACCGATCTGGGCCAAATTGAAGAAGGATGTCCAAGGGCCTAACACAACTCACTGTCCCGAATTTCAGCAAAATCGGACAATAAATGTTGCTTTTATGGGCCTAACACCATAAATCGGAGGATCGGTATATATGGCAGCTTTATCCAAATCTGAATCGATCTGGGCCAAATTAACGAAGGAAGTCGAAGGGCCTAACACAACTCACTGTCCCGAATTCCAGCAAAATCGGATAATAAATGTGGCTTTTATGGGCCTAAGACCCTAAATCGGCGGATCGGTCTATATGGGGGCTATATCAAGATATAGTCCGATATAGCCCATCTTCGAACTTATCCTGCTTATGGACAAAAAAAGAATCTGTGCAAAATTTCAGCTCAATATCTCGCACAGACGGACGGACATGTCTAGATCGTCTTAGATTTTTACGCTGACTTGACTTATATAGGGTGATTTTTTTGAGGTTAGGATTTTCATGCATTAGTATTTGACAGATCACGTGGGATTTCAGGCATGGTGTCAAAGAGAAAGATGCTCAGTATGCTTTGACATTTCATCATGAATAGACTTACTAACGAGCAACGCTTGCAAATCATTGAATTTTATTACCAAAATCAGTGTTCGGTTCGAAATGTGTTCATTCACCGTAACGTTGCGTCCAACAGCATCTTTGAAAAAATACGGTCCAATGATTCCACCAAACGGAATGACAAAATGAATATACCCCCATCCTTCGGTGGTGGGTATAAAAACATAGGAAAATTCACTTTGCAAAATTTTAACCAAATCAGATAGGAATTACGCCCTTCAGAGGCTCAAGAAGTAAAATCGTTTATATGGGAGCCATATCCAAATATGAACCGGTATGGCACATTAACTATCCCAACTAACCTCCACTAATTGGAAGTATTTGTGCAATATTTCAATTGCCTAGCTTTGCTCCCTCGAAAGTTAACGTGCTTTCCACAGAAGGATAGGCGGACGGACATGGCTAGAACAACTTAAAATGTCGTAACGATCAAGAATATATACTTTATGGGGTCTAAGACCAATATTTTGATGTGCTACAATCGGCATGACGATATTCGTATAGCCCCATTCTATGGCGAAGGGTATAAAAAAGAAAATTCACAATTTTTTTCATGAGTTTCTCCACTCCCAAAAGTCCAGTCAAACCTCCTCCTAAACTCACCTGTGTAGAACTCCATGGGTTCTTATATTTGTGTTCATTGTGTAATGTTCTGTGGACACATTTCCCAATACCAATTAATACAATGATCATTGTAAGTGTTTCTCCTATTCGTCCTGGTTGATTATAAAGTCGATTTTTATACCCACCACCATAGGATGGGGGTATACCAATCTAGTCATTCCTTTTGTAACACCTCGAAATTATGATCTAAGATCCCATATAGTATATATATTCTTGATCGTCTCGACATTCTGAGTCGAACTAGCCATGTCCGCCGTCCGTCTGTCGAAATCACGAAATTTTGTACAGATACCTAATATTGATGTACGGCGCACCGGTAGCCGAGTTGGTAGCGTGCTTGGATTACCAGGTCGTGGGTTTGATTCCCGACAGAAGCCTTGGTCTGTTTAACCTTATATTGACTAACTGGGGATTGCAAATGGACCATATCAGAGTTCAGAGTTGAATATAGCTCCTATATAAACCGATCTTCCGATTTGACATTTTTAGCCCCTGGAAGCCGCAATTTATGTCCGATTTGGCTGAAATTTTGCACATAGCGTTCTGTTATGATTTCCAATAACTGTGCTAAGTTCGGTCCAAATTGGTCCATAACCTGTTATAGCCCCCATATAAACCGATCTTCCGATTTGACATTTTTAGCCCCTGGAAGCCGCAATTTATGTCCGATTTGGCTGAAATTTTGCACATAGTGTTCTGTTATGATTTCCAATAACTGTGCCAAGTACAGTCTAAATAGGTCCATTAACCTGATATAGCTCCCATATAAACCGATATCCCGATTTTATTTCTTAAGCCCCTGGAAGCCGATTTTGCTGAAATTTTGCCCATAGTATTCTGTTATGTCTCTTAACAACTGTGCCAAGTGCGGTCCAAATCGGTCTATAACCTGATATAGCTCCCATACTGTAGCAGAATCCATGGTAGTGGGTTTCCAAGATTCGGCCCGGCCGAACTTTGCACGCTTCTGCTTATTTAATTTTAGATTGTATTTCAATTTTGAAGCACGTCTTTAATATGTTGGCATTTTTATGACACTAATAAATGAGCAAACGATTTTGGGGTGTCAACTTCACTTTGGTGACAATTCAAAGCTGCATTTACAAAAGAAGAAAATTCATTTGGGATGCAAGTCTTGTGTTTATAAGTTTTATATATCTGCATTAAAAACAGCAATGTTGTATAAATATCTCATACCAAAGGATATTATAAAGTGGGTTCATAAGTTGGGTTGCCCAAAAAGTAATTGCGGATTTTTTAAAGGAAAGTAAATGCATTTTTAATAAAACTTAGAATGAATGAATTTAATCAAATATACTTTTTTTACACTTTTTTTCTAAAGCAAGCTAAAAGTAACAGCTGATAACTGACAGAAGAAAGAATGCAATTACAGAGTGACAAGCTGTGAAAAAATTTGTCAACGCCGACTATATGGAAAATCCGCAATTACTTTTTGGGCAACCCAATATTTCGAATAACGAAATTAGTATACCCTATGGCGGAGGGAATAAAAACCAGAACTCTTATCAGTTTGTGGTAAGAACAAAGGCAAAGTATCGCACTTATTCAATATTATTCATTGCAACCTATTACGGCCACACCCAATGTCGCTGTAGAATGTTGTAGCATGACATTCATGCAACGCATAATGTTTGCATGTTAATATGCAGTTTGTGTTGTTTGCTTTTGATTTGTTTCTCATTTCGCTGTCATGCAACATAAATTTTCCCTTTTTGCTCGTTAAGGCCTTTAGCCAACATAATCCAATGAAACATTGCCCAACAAATTAACAACATGTGTGTGGTAGTTTGTCAAGGGTATTGTACTAATCTGGGGTATTTTTGGTGTCTTGATATGAAGCAAGAGGCATTTGTTTGCCTTCATCTGTAATTGTCAAAAAAAAAAAAACATTTTGTCTTAAACATCATTTAAAACGCAAATAAACACATGGTTTCGAGTCGCCTTATCCACTATTTCCCTTCGGAAGGCTTGATTTTGTCTGATGATTATTTCACATGTGTGAAAATCGATCTCTGATGGGGGATTTTTTTTTTCATACAATGGAAATGAAATACCAACAAATTAATGAACATTTTTTCGCACCTCTTTTATTGATTTTTGTAGAGCATTGACAATACCGTTTGCTATGATCACCGACCATCACACCAACGACATCTCATATGTTACCGCAATGGGAACTTCATGTCTGGATGTCTTTATTTGAGTTGTCATTGGAATGCTGTATAAGTCTCTTGACGAAGCACCGGTGTGTGCGCTTGCCCATTGCATTTACACTCATGTGTCGATAAATGTATTGAATTTCCAGATGTAGAAATATGTATGATAATGGATCTGTTGAAACAATTCCCCCCAGGGATTTGATTGAATGGACGTGTGAGTTTTTGATTTATCTACAATCAAAGGCAACAGACAGCCAGTGGATGCCAAGGAAGACATAAATTATTTGATTAATTTAACTAAGCACAAGTAAAAGCGTGCCAAGTTCGGGCCGACCGAATCTTGGGAACCCACCACCATAGGATCTGCTAAAAACCTATGCAAAATAAATTTAGTTGAAGGGCATACTTTTATTCCACATACCAAACCTCTGGCAAACCAGCAAAAATTAAAGCCTCTAGCAACCGAACAATGTTGGAAGTCACAACAGAACACCACGTGCAGAATTTCAGCCAAATCGGACCAAAAATTGCGGCTTGTTAGGACTCAAGAATTCAAATCGGGAGATCGGCTTATATGGGAGCTGAAAGCTGTAGTTTTTGACCGATTTGGCTGAAATTTTGCGAAGTACGGTCCAAATCGTTCAATAACCTGTTATAGCCCCCATATAAACCGATCACCGGATTTGACTTCTTGAAATGCCTTTGAAATGTCATCCGTTTTGGCTGAAATTTCGCATATAGTGTTCTGTTATGACTTTCAACAAGTGAGCCAACTACGTTCAACGAATCGGTCAAGAACCTGATATAGCTCCCATATAAACCGATCTCCCGATTTGACTTCTTGAGCCCCTGGAAGCTTCAATTTTGATTCGATTTGGCTGAAATTGAGCTTGTCGTGTGTTGTTATGACTTTCAACAAGTGAGCCAACTACGGTCCGAATCGGTCAAGAACCTGATGTTGCTCCCATGTAAACCGATCTCCCGATTTGATTTCTTCAGCGCCTGGAAGCCTAAATTTCCATCCTATTTGGCTTAAATTTTGCACATAGTGTTTTTTTATGACTCTCAACAACTGTGCCAAGTACGGTCCAAATCGGTTTGTAACCAGATATAGTTCCCATATTTAACCCCATGTTGGGTTCGCAAGATTTGGCCCGGCCGCCCTTTTACTTTTACTTCTTCAACTTAGTAGGGGCTATAACTTTTGAATTAATGGTTTACATTTTATTATTTTATTATACCCTCCGCCATAGGATGGGGGTATACTAATTTCGTCATTCTGTTTGTAATAACTCGAAATATTCGTCTGAGACCCCATAAAGTATATATATTCTTAATCGTCGCGACATTTTATGTCGATCTAGCCATGTCCGTCCGTCTGTCCGTCCATCCGTCTGTCTGTCGAAAGCACGCTAACTTCCGAAGGAGTAAAGCTAGCCGCTTGAAATTTTGCACAAATACTTCTTATTAGTGTAGGTCGGTTGGTATTGTAAATGGGCCATATCGGTTCATGTTTTGATATAGCTGCCATATAAACCGATCTTGGGTCTTGACTTCTTGAGCCTCTAGAGTGCGCAATTCTTATCCGATTTGAATAAAATTTTGCACGACGTGTTTTGTTATGATATCCAACAACTGTGTCAAATAAGGTTCAAATCGGTCCATAACCTGATATAGCTGTCATATAAACCGATTTTGGGTCTTGACTTCTTGAGCCTCTAGAGTGCGCAATTCTTATCCGATTGGAATGAAATTTTGCACGACCTGTTTTGTTATGATATCCAACAACTGCGCCAAGTATAGTTCAAATCGGTTCATAACCTGATATAGCTGCCATATAAACCAATCTTGGGTCTTGACTTCTTGAGCCTCTAGCGTGCGCAATTCTTACCCGATCAGAATGAAATTTTGCACGTCGTGTTTTATTATTATATCCAACAACTGTACCAAGTATGGTTCAAATCGGTCCATAACCTGATATAGCTGCCATATAAACCGATCTTGGGTCTTGACTTCTTGAGCCTCTAGAGTGCGCAATTCTTATCCGATAAGAATGAAATTTTGCACGACGTGTTTTGTTATGATATCCAACAACTGTGCCAAGTATGGTTCAAATCGGCCCATAAACTGATATAGCTGCCATATAAACCGATCTTGGGTCTTGACTTCTTGAGCCTCTAGCGTGCACAATTCTTATCCGATCAGAATGAAATTGTGCACGACGTGTTTTGTTATTATATCCAACAACTGTGCCAAGTATGGTTCAAATCGGCCCATAACCTGATATAGCTGCCATATAAACCGATCTTGGGTCTTGACTTCTTGAGCCTCTAGAGGGCGCAATTCTTATCCGAATGGAATGGAATTTCGCACGACGTGTTTTGTTATGATACCCAACAACTGTGCCAAGTATGGTTTAAATCGGCCCATAACCTGATATAGCTGCCATATAAACCGATCTTGGGTCTTGACTTCTTGAGCCTCTAGAGGGCACAATTCTTATCCAATTTGAATGAACTTTTGCACGAAGTATTTCGTTATGATATCCAACAACTGTGCCAAGTATGGTTGAAATCGGTCCATAACCTGATATAGCTGTCATATAAACAGATCTGGGGATTTGATTTCTTGAGCTTCTAGAGGGCGCAATTCCTATCCGATTTGGCTGAAATGTTGCATGACGTATTTTATTTTTACTTTCAACAACTGTGTCAAATAAGGTTCAAATCGGTTCATAACCTGATATAGCTGCCATATAAACCGATCTGGGATCTTGACTTCTTGACCCCTAGAGGTCGCAATTATTATCCGATATGCCTGAAATTTTGTACGACGGATCCTCTCATGACCATCAACAAACGTGTTTATAATGGTCTGAATCGTTCTATAGCCCGATACAGATCCCATATAAATCGTTCTCTCTATTTTACTTCGTGAGCCCCAATGGACGCAATTCTTATACGAATTGGCTGAAATTTTACACAGGTCTCCAACATATAATTTAATTGTGGTCCGAACCGGACCATATCTTGATATCGTTTTAATAGCAGAGCAACTCTTTTCTTATATCCTTTTTTGCCTAAGAAGAGATGTCGGGAGATGAACTCGACAAATGCGATCCATGGTGGAGGGTATATAAGATTCGGCCCGGCCGAACTTTGTACGCTTTTACTTGTTTTATATATATTCTTGATCAGCATAAAAGTCTAAGACAATCTCTGTTGAAATCACGCTACAGTCTTTAAAAATAAAAATATTGAGCTGAAACTTTGCACAGAATCTTTTTTTTTGTCCATAAGCAGGTAAAGTTCGAAGATGGGCTTTATCGGACTATATCTTGTTATAGCCCCCATATAGACCGATCCCCCGATGTAGGGTCTTAGACCCATAAAAGCCACGTTTATTATCCGATTTTGCTGAAATTTGGGACAGTGAGTTGTGTTAGGCCCTTCGACATCCTTCAGATCGGTATAGATTTGGATATAGCTGTCATATAGACCGATTCGCCGATTTAGGTCCTTAGGCCCATTAAAGCCACATTTATTATCCGATTTTGCTGATATTTGGGACAGTGAGTTGTGTTAGGGCCTTCGACATTCTTCTTTTATTTGACCCAGATCATTCCAGATTTGGATATAGCTGTCATATAGACCAATCTCTCGATTTAAGGTTTTGGGCCTATAAAAGGCGCATTTATTGTCCGAGGTCGCCGAAATTTGGGACAGTGAGTTAAGCTAGGCCCCTCAACATATTTTTTCAATTTGGCTCAGATCGGTGCAGATTTGGATATAGCTGCCATATAGACCGATCTCTCGATATAATGTTTTGGGTCCATAAGAGGCGCATTTATTGTCCGATTTCGCCAAAAATTTAAGACAGTGAGTTGCGTTAGGCTCTTCAACAACTTTCCGCAATTTGGTCCAGATTTGGATATAGCTGCCATATAGACCGATCTATCAATTTAAGGTTTTGGACCCATAAAAGGTGTATTTATTGTCCGACAGGTAGTAGTGTTAGTCCCTTCGACAGCCCTTCTCAATGTGGGCCAGATCAGTTCAGATTTGATAATAGCTGCAGTATAGAACGATCTCTTGTTTTAAAGTCTTGGCCCCAGAAAAAGCACATTTATAATCCGATTTCGCTGAAATTTGACACAGTGACTTTTGTTAGGCTTTTCGACATCCGTGTCGTATATGGTTCAGATCGGTCTATATTTGGATATGGTTACCAAAAAGACTAATGCTTGTACTTGTTAAACCTCTCAATATCCGTGTCGAATTTGGTCCATATCGGAACATATTTCGATAAAGCTGTTATGGGGGTATAAATTATGCATTTTATATACCCGAGGTGGTGGGTATCCAAAGTTTTGCCCGGCCGAACTTAACGCCTTTTTGCTTGTTCTATCCCAACTGTTGTTGAAGACGATTGGGCATTGGGGTTTCGGGGTGAGAGAACCTAAATACGAATATTAATCATCAAAAAGTCGCTTTATTGTTTTTCAAAACATTCCCCATGAAGATCTGTACACTTTTGCATGCGTTTGAACCAATTGTCGAAGCATTTTTGCCACTCTGATTGAGGTAACTCCAAAACGCATCAACCGCTGCTTCAGGTGTCCAAAAACGTTGACCTCTCATTTTATTTTTTACGTACGGGAATAAAAAGAAGTCACTCGGTGCCAAGTCAAGACTATACAGAGGATGACTTATCAAATCGATGTTTTGAGTGCTTAACAAGTAAAAACGTGCTAAGTTCGGCCGGGCCGAATCTTATATACCCTCCACCATGGATCGCATTTGTCGGGTTCTTTTCTCGGCATCTCTTCTTAGGCAAAAAAAAAGGATATAAGAAAAGATTTGCTCTTCTATTAGAGCGATATCAAGATATGGTCCGGTTTGGACCACAATAAAATTATATGTTGGAGACCTGTGTAAAATGTCAGCCAATTCGAATAAGAATGGCGCTCTTTGTGAGCTCAAAAAGTAAAATAGAGACATCGATTTATATGGGAGCTGTATGGGGCTATGGACCGATTCAGACCATAATAAACACGTATGTTGATGGTCATGAAAGAATCCGTCGTACAAAATTTCAGGCAAATCGGATAATAATTGCGACCTCTAGAGGCTCAAGAAGTCAAGATCCCAGATCGGTTTATATGGCAGCTATATCAGGTTATGAACCGACTTGTGCTTTATTTGACATAATTGTTGAAAGTAACAATAAAAAACGTCTTGCGAAATTTCAGCCAAATCGGATAGGAATTGCGCCCTCTAGAAGCTCAAGAAGTCAAGTCCCCAGATCTGTTTATATGACAGCTATATCAGGTTATGGACCGATTTGAACCTTATTTGGCACACTTGTTGGATATTATAACAAAACACTACGTGCCAAAATTCATTCAAATCGGATAGGAATTGCGCTCTCTAGAGGCTCAAGAAGTCAAGACCCAAGATCGGTTTATATGACAGCTATATCTGGTTATGAACCGATTTGAACCATACTTGGCACAGTTATTGGATATCGTAACAAAACACTTCGTGCAAAATTTCATTCCAATCGGATAAGAATTGCGCACTCTAGAGGCTCAAGAACTCAAGACTCCAGATCGGTTTATATGGCAGCTATATCAGGTTATGGGCCGATTTGAACCATACTTGTCACAGTTGTTGGATATAATAACGAAACACGTCGTGCAAAATTTCATTCCAATCGGATAAGAATTGCGCACTCTAGAGGCTCAAGAAGTCAAGACCCAAGACCGGTTTATATGGCAGCTATATCAAAACATTAACCGATATGTCCCATTTACAATACCAACCGACCTACACTAATAAGAAGTATTTGTGCAAAATTTCAAGCGGCTAGCTTTACTCCTTCGGAAGTTAGCGTGCTTTCGACAGACAGACGGACGGACGGACATGGTTAGATCGACATAAAATTTCACGACGATCAAAAATATATATACTTTATGGGGTCTCAGACGAATATTTCGAGTAGTTACAATCAGAATGACGAAAGTAGTATACCCCCATCCTATGGTGGAGGGTATAAAAATGCTATGTGTGAGAGCTCGCACAGTTGTGGTGTCTTCGGCAGTTGGTTTTCCTCATTTCATGGAAGACAAGTGGCAAACAAATGGTTGTGTACCTCTCAGAATTGACTGTTCTGTTCTAGTGGTACGATTGCGACATGTCCAGTTTTTCAGATAAAAGGGGATAATTTGTTTGGAAGCAACTTTTGTTGCGTTTGGCTCATCTTGAAACACCCATACAGTCACCTGCTGTTTACTTTCGGGTTCATACGCGTAAATCCACGATTAATCACCTGTCACGATGTCATAGACGTGTTTCGAAGCAACGCGATCGTGTTTTTGGAGCATTGCTTTCGACCAATCGACACGAGCCTTTTTTGAGCGATTGACAAATTGTGTGGGATCCAACGCGAACAAAAAAATTGTCGAAAAATTGTTGATGATGTACATGCAATATTGAATGTTTGTTGGTCCACAAATCCTAAGGTTGTCTCAAACTCACAATAGGTTACATGACGATCTTGCAATATCAGTTGGCGCACCGCATCAATGGTTTTGGAACAACAACTGATTTTTGACGACCTTCACGAAATTCGTTTTAGAGTTCACTACGACCGAATTCACCAAACCATCGATAAACACTGGTCCTTGATGGAGCTTCAACTCCAAAAATTGAATTAAGTTCATCGATGCACCGTTGTTGTGTTAATTCACGTCGAAAGTTAAAATCGCAGGAAAATGTTCACGATTTAATTCCATATTTTGGGCGAGATGAATCTCTTAATTTACTGTAAACAACACAAAAAGCGCTCGCATGTCAAAACGTACTGAGTACGTATAACCTCAAAAATGTCAAGCTTTACGATAGAGCTGTCAGTTGGCAGATTGCAACACAAGGTTTGTCCAATCCCGATATATAAAAGGCAACCCTCGTATTAGCTTAAATGTCTGCATACATTTTTTTCTGATCGTATCATAGCCCCATGAAGATTTTTGCAATAAAGACTTGAAACAACTCTCGTCAAACACATACAAAGCTCTCCATTACCATCGTTTGAAACTTTGTACCCATTAAGTCTACATCTGTTTTCTTTTTACCCAAATTTAAGTCACTATCATATCAAACTTTCAAATGATTTCGATATGAACTTGAATATATTTGACAGTTGTTATTGCTTGTCTTATCTAACCATCGGACATTTTTACGATACTTTGTTTTGACATATTGTCATACCACATTGCGTATGTCTAAAATGTTTAATTTTAAAAACTTTTGAGATAAAATATTTCCTTAAAAGTTCAATCAGAAGAAGAAAAAACGAAACCTCCATGAGTTGAAGCCTACATTTCTGTGATGGAAAATCACTACAGTATAAAAATACAACAAATCTTGTTAGTGTCAATATTAATAATTTAATTTAAAGTAGACGAAAAAAAAAGAAAACAGCGACATAACAACATTTGATCATAGAAAAAGTGAAGAAAATGAACAAAATTTTAACGTAGGCCACATGTGGGCCATGTTCGCCAGCCTTCATCCAGTTAGCCCCCCAACCCTTCTTTTCCCATGTACTCGTAAGCAACCGTTTCCTTGATCATTTCAAATTTTTAATTTTAAATTCAAAATCACGTCAGCTATCGCTTTGACTATGCTTCAAACACATATTCACTGGTCATGAATGATCGTATTGAACAGTCATTTTAGATCGATGTAAATGTCCAATAATGGGAGCAAATAAAAGCGTGCTAAGTTCGGCTGGGCCGAACCTTGGGAACCCACCCACCATAGATTCTGCTTAAAATGTATACAAAATAAATTTAGTTGATTTCCATATGCAGATTTCCTTGAAGGGGTGATCTTAATGCCAGCGCTGCCAGATGTTCTAAGGACAAATATATTAACGGCCAATGCAGAAAATTGTTAAACGTGGCGAAAGGTGTTGGAGGTATTTTAATCAATGGCAGAACTTTAAATGATATGAATGGGAAATTTAAATTTTGTGGAAGAATGGGTAACTCCCTAATCGACCTTCGCATTTGTTCCTTCAATTTTCTAAAATAAGTCGATACACTTGAGATCTGCAATAGACCTTATTCGGACCACATGCCTATCTGTCTTCAACTCAGAATTGCTGCTGACCAAAGCGATGGACGGATTGAACGTAATTATGAAATATATTTCTGAGTATCGCTATAGACTAGGGACACTTGTCGTTGATCATTTTAATATGTCTGCAAAGGATCAAATTTGATTAGACAGGCTCACGTGAGGAAAACGGGTAAATCCTTTTTTACTCCGAAACAGAAATGATTTAACTGGAAGTGTTATCGTTTTCGCTCGGCTATGCTAAGGGGTTTGAAATCTTATAGAATATGTCATACCAACCACAATAAACTACGTTATTATGCTGCCAGGACAAAATACTTGGAAATATCTAAAGCGAAGAAGCTGTCGTACAACCTTGATTTACAGAATTTAGACAAAATAAAGTGTAGTAAGGAATGGTGGGATTTGGCGAATTCTTTTAAATCCACCTCTTTCAAAATCAATTGCGAATTAAGCAATGATGATTTCTTTCCGAACTTTGGGACAATGTTACTTGGGAGAGACAACACAGTGAGTGTTAGTTAGTGCATGCCCAGTTTTTCAGATGAATTTCTAGATTCTCCAATTGAGTATTACGAATTGAGCACGGTTATTAATAGCCTAAAACCCATCAAATCTCCTGGGCAGAATGGGATATCCCACGAATTTTACAATTACGCAACTTCACAAAACTGCTTCCAGAGGCTTTCAACAATATTTTTCTTTCGGAATCCGTTCCGAGCAGTCGATTCGAATACCCCTTTTCAAGAAAGGTGATCCAAAATGTGGTTACGAGCTATAGAGGACTTTCCCTTATAGATTCAGTTTGTAAGATTTGTTAACGGTTTATTGCTGAACCGTATGGTTGAATGGATTTCGGACAATAGTATAACGAATAAGTTGCAGTCTGGTTTTCGCAAAGTTAATTTGACCATTGATAATCTATTCAATCTCGTTAACATTATCAGTATTAGGAAATTTGATAATAAACGGACCTATGCTTTTTTTTGTAGATTTTTCTTGTGCTTTCGACTTAATACCAGGGAACAGTCACTTTTACAGACAATCCTGTATTGGTTTGTCAGCAAAGATAATACGAATTTTTATGCATCTCTATGATGACAGTGAGAGCAAAATATGGGATGAATATTCATTCTCTGACGCGTTCCCAGTACAAACTGGAGTGAAACAGGGATGTATACTGAGTCCTATGTTATTCTCTCTGTATGTTAATGATATTTCAGATACAAACTGGAGTGAAACAGGGATGTATACTGAGTCCTATGTTATGATACTTCAGCTGCCCTTCCATGTAAAGTGAATGCAGCTGATACTAATATCAAATGCCTGCCTTATGCAGATGACATTGTCTTGTTGCCTGACAGTATTGAGACTCTTTAGGAAATGGTTTTTGCGTTGTATAGGTATTGCTTACGGTGGGACTTGAAGGTAAACTTAAAGTCTAAGATTGTGATCTTCCGCAAGGGTTCAAAATTCTCTGTTGATTTAGAATGGACATTTGGTTGTGAGGTCATAGAAATTGTTAACAGTTATGTCTATCTTGGGGTTGAACAATCATTCAATCTCTCCTTTATGAAACATATTCACAAGAAGCTTTCTGCCTCAAAGATGGCTATAAATTCTTCTTGGGGGAAGTACCTTAATCATTCTGAAATTTCGAAGGAAAATAAGATGAGGATATTTAACGTTTGTTCTTGATCCATCATGTGCTACGCTGATCAGATCTGGGAATATGAGAGATATGAAGATGCTGAAAGGTGATTACGGTTTTTTTTTTTTTTTTTTTTTTGTTTATTGTATTTGTATTTATTTTTATTGTGATAATACCCATACAAAAGACTAGGTCTTATATAAAATATGGGTCAGGTAATCGTACAGTTTTGATTTGCATCTTAGTTATAAAGTAAAAATTAAGTAATATATTTTTATTTTAACAAATTGAAGGCAGGAACGAATATTCAGAGATCAAATTAATAAAAGAGAAAAAAAAATTATAAATTGAATAAAATAACTATATAGTAAATTTTAAATACATATGCATTTTCGCATTTTAACAATGTGTATCTACAAAGGGGTTAAATTAAATAAATAAATTTACTCAAATTTTTGTTTAACTTATATAACAAATGGTTAAACTAATTATAATTATAATAAATACGTTAAAAAGATTAAAAATCGAGTATTTAAACCGTTTTTCGTTATTTAAAGTTTGAATATTATTGGGAAGAGTATTCCAGAGGCGTATTGGACTGATAAAAAACCGTTGCTCCGATATGCGATATTGGTGTCGTATTTGAATCACTTGTTTGCCTCTACTAGAATTAGCATAACGACAAATACGACGGCTTATTTGTGCATATTATTTTGGGCAGTGCCTGCAGCGAACGTATTTAAGGTATGAATCGAAAGTGACACCATATAACTGTTTGGCAAAGTCCGATACCCGATCCCTCCTACACATATAATTTATTTTTAAGAACTGCATCTTAATTTGAAAAAATTTCACAAGAATATAAAAGTTTTGGCAGGATATATGTCTTTGCCAGAGCATTCTGATTTCTATGGGAGTATACGGGCGACTCATATATAAGATCCTTAATACACCATACGTCTTGCCAACTGCCGAGTTTATATGATTCGCCCATGATAATTTATCATCAAAAACTACGCCAAGATTATACGCTGAGGTCACCATTTCGATTGCAGAACCATTAATAACAATATTAATATTTAGCGTCAATATTGTGCGATTTCTGGAAATGGCTATGCATTTTGACTTCGAGGGATTCAATTGCGAAGGCCATTCGCATTCGCCCACGCAATAATATTGTTAAGGTCGTTATTCAGACGATCTATGGTATCGCTTATTTTCTCAGCTGACGTGCTTATATACAGTTGAACATCATCGGCATACATAGTATGTATACTACAACTCTGCAACTGTTTGGGAAGGTCATTGCTGTATAAAGAAAAAATGAGAGGGCCTAATATCGAACCTTGTGGGACACCTCGTGAAACTGGAAGGCCTCTAGAATTACGATTTCCAACTGATACAGATTGGCTACGATTGGAAAGATAGGAATGAATCAGATTTGTTGAAGATTCCGAAAATTTAAAAAAATGTTTAAGTTTAAGACAGAGAATTTGGGGGTCAACAGAGTCAAACGCCTTAGAATGATCTAAAAGAACCAGAAAAGTGATTTTGTTGCGATAAATATTACTTCTTATATCTTCAACAACTTTCAAAAGTGCGCTAGTGCAACTGTGCTTTGGTAGTGCAACTGTGTTTTGTCAAGAGAATGCTATACCTTCCTCCAAATACTCCGAACTACGTTTTACATCTAGAAATGGGGTATAATACGATGTATTCATCGACTTTAAAGTAACACATTAGATATATCGATAGAGTACTGAGATTGACTCACATCACCTACAACGTATTCTGGCCGAGAGAGTTATTGATATTTAGGGATATGGGATATTTAGAATCATGCACTAAGTACAAAACACTTATAAATAAATTCAATGCATAATTCTTTCTGAATAACAACAATGTACAATAACAAATATTTAAAATTACCCATATGGCATACAGCAATGTTGCAATATAGATTTAGATTCATTCTTAGTATAAAATTATAATAAAAAACTTATGTTCAATGTTATGTTATGTTAATAAGTAATAATAATATTAAGTATCTGTGAAAATTGTCAAACGGGTCACATGGAAAATATATATTTACTTTATGGGGTCGCAGAACAATATTTCGAAGTGTTACAAACGGAATGACTAGATTAGTATACCATTATCCTATGGTGGTGGGTATAAAAATGGTTTATTGGGATAGACGGTTGGAACATTGTAATGTTGAAAATAAATGTAAATGCGAAATATTCACATAATAAATGATTGTTTAAAGACATTTTATCATTTCTTAAAACACAAAATCTAAATTTAATTTTGTAAACTTTATTTTTTTTTTTTATTATTCTGTCTGCAACACTTGTAAATATCTATTTCCGACCCTAGTAGTAGTATCTCTTTATTTAACCAACCACTCTTCTGAGTTTTTATAAATCGCCTAAATGTAACGGTCAATTTTTAGAACTTTTGCATGAATGTCTTGAACGTTATGGAAGAACCCCATGTATATTCGTTGAAGATGCTAATATTGATGGTATGGAAGTGAATGAATTTTCTGACATATTTTATACGTTGTAGGCTTATGATTTTCAAATTTGTCACAATTTGATTACTAGACCGCTTGGTAGTTCTTGTCTTGATAATGTCTACATTAACATTTTAGGGCCGATGATAATTGATTCGATAGAATGCAACCTCTCTGATCACAATCTGATACATATTGCTGTAAATGTTCAGGTTAAACTAAAAGAAGCGTAGGAGTATTGCAGTGTGTGATTTCAACCTTTTTCAAAGTACAGTTGGAAACCGATTTAGATCTGCTTCAAAATTTCGAAAACTCTTCAGTTGATACGGAAATTTTGTTGAACTGTTTAAAAATGGCAACTGAAGCCTAAACTTTTGCCAAGAACAAGAATAATATTTTGAAAAAAAAAAAAAAAAATATATACTAACTCCTCGGATTAATGTGAACCTACATAAATTGATAGCGTATAAAAATCGTATTTTTTGAATTGATTGAAAAGTATGCTGGCTTTCGTTTTTGATGCTTACAGTCCCTCTTGAGTTTAGATGTGTTAGCCATGAGGATGTTTATCAGAGGTTTGTCCGTGTTAAGTCAAATGCAATTGGCTTGGACGGAGTTGATCCGAGATTTGTATGAATGTTACTTCCATATCTCCTACCGCACCTTATGTTCCTGTTTAATTCAATTTTGAGCTCCAGTGTGTATCCTATTATTTGGAAGCATGCAAAGATTATCCCCATTCCCAAATTCAACGTTGATTATCGGCCGATATCAATTCTATGCCATCTCTCAAAGGTTTTCGAGAAAATTCTTCATGAACAGATGTCGGTATGTCTTCACCAAGAGACCCTGTTGTCAGAAAGACACAGTCCGGCTTCCGTTCTGATCATAGTTGCGTTGCTGCATTGGTTGAAGTGGTTGAATCGATCAGAAATGACATTGAAGAGAACAAAATTGGCTTTCTGGTTCTTTTGGATCACTCCAAAGCTTTCGACACGGTTGATCACCTGAATTGGTGCATGAAACTACGGAATTTTTTAACATCACATCAACGGTAACGAGTCTGATTATGTCGTATCTGAGCGATAGACCGCAGTCTGTATGCGCAGGTGATATATTATCTAACCCCTTATTCGTACCTAAGGGGGTTCCCCAAGGCTTGATTATAGGTCCACTTCTTTTTTCATTATATGCGAACGACTTGCCTCGCCAACTAGCACACCGTCAGATTATGATTTATGCTGATGACATGCAGATTTTTCAAAGCGGTTTTGTGGACAATGTAGACGACTGCAAAAGTAAACTTAACGCGGACCTACATCGCGTTTATTACTGGGCGACTGCCAATGGATAAAAAAAGGCACAGAAAGACTCTATGAATAATTATTACGAAAGCAATCTAATGAACTTTCAAAACGATTCGAAAAGGACGCGCTTGGGAGGACCTCTAAGAGTTCTATAAGTATTTTTGATGAAAATGGAATTGCCGTAGTGAACAATTTGGATAAGGCAGAAACGTTGAACAAATACTTCGGAAAATCCGGTGGAAATCATAAGCGGGGTATAGACGTTTTTTTGCTCCTTAAGAACTGTGGGTAGATGCAGGACTGTATTTGAAATCAATTGAACAACTTCACATGAGATGTACGTTATGGTATCGGGTTTATCACTGAGTAAAAGTTGTTGGCATGAAAATGTATCCCCCAAAGTCCTAATGGAATGTAGTAGTAGTATAGTGCCACATTTAGTGGATATTTTTAACATGTTGAATACCGGTGAATATCCTGAAATATTGAGAATTCATAGAATCGTGTCTATACCAAAGGAAAGATTGCCAACAGCAATGTCTAGTTTTCGCCCGATTTCAGGTCTGTCGTCTGTTAACAATGTATTTGAAAAGATCCTTCATCGACAATTGTCTGTATACTTCAAACTAAATAGTTTGCTTAATCCAAGCCAATATGGTTTTCGGAGAGGCTATGGTACCGAGAAAGCAACAATAAATGTTAAATTCTTGAAGATTTTAACGGTGCGGCAGGGATTTTCTTTGACTTGAGAAAAGCATTGGATATGGTCGATCATGATATAATGGTGCAAAAACATAAAAATCATGGAATTCGTGGCAATGAGCTTTCACTTTGTATACGCACCACCAAAGGATGGGGGTATATTCACGATCTAGAGATGTCCGTCCGTTAGACTATTGAAATCACGCTACAGTCTTTAAAAATAGAAATATTGGGCTGAAACTTTGCACAGATTGTTTTTTGTTAAAAGGCAGGTTAAGTTCGAAGATGGGCTATACCGAACTATATCTTGATATAGCTCCCATATAGACCGATCTGCCGATTTAGGGTGTTAGGCCTATAAAAGCCATATATATTTGATTTGCTGAAATTTGGATCAGTGAGTTGTGTTAGGCCAATCGATATCCCTCTTTACTTTGGCCCCAATCGGTCAAGATTGGGATATAAATACCATATAGACCGATCTCTCCTGGGCACATAAGAGGCGAATTTATAGTCCGATTTTGCCAAAATTTGGCACAGTGAGATGTGTTACATCCTTCGATATCCTTCTTCAATTTGATGGGTTAATTTTTGGATATAGCTGTCATATACACCGATCTCTCGATTTAAGGCTTTGGGCCCATGAAAAGCGCATTTGTTGTCCGATGTCGCCGAAATTTTGTACAGTGAGTTGTGTTAGGCCCTTTGACATCCCTCTTCAATTTGGCCCAGAACAATTCTGATTTGAATATAGCTGCCATATAGACCGATCTCATAAAAGGCACATTTATAATTCCGATTTCGGAGAAATTGGACACAGCGATGTGTTAGGCTTTTCGATATCAGTGTCGTACATGCTTCAGATCGGTCTATGTATATTTCGATGTAGCTACCAAAAAGACCAAAATGGTTTTTTTTTACAAAAATGAACAATGACTTGTACTTATCAGACCACTCCATCCGTGCCGAATTTGGTCCATATGGGACAATACTTCGATATAATAGCTATGGGGGCATAAATTATGCATTTTTCACCGCGTGGCGTGACGAAAAGTGGTTAATATATATATCCAAGGTGGTGGGTATCCAAAGTTCGGCCTGGCCGAGCTTCTTGCCTTTTTAAGCTTAGGGTGGGGGAAAATTTACCATGTAACACCTCGAAGTATTCGTCTAATACCCCATAAAGTATATATATTATTGATCGTTTCGATGTTCTGACTCGACCTAGCCACGTCCGTCCCCCCGTTCGTCTGTCGAAATCACGATAGTGGTCGATTGCGTAAAGTTAGCCGCTTGAAATTTAGCACAGATACTTAATATTGATGTAGGTCGTCGGGGATTGCAAACGGATTATATCGGTTCAGATTTAGATACAGCTCCCATATTTTGGGTTGCCCAGAACGTAATTGCGGATTTTTCATATAGTCGGCGTTGACAAATTATTTCACAGCTTGTGACTCTGTAATTGCATTCTTTCTTCTGTCAGTTATCAGCTGTTACTTTTAGCTTGCTTTAGAAAAAAAGTGTAAAAAAAGTATATTTGATTAAAGTTCATTCTAAGTTTTATTAAAAATGCATTTACTTTCTTTTAAAAAAATCCGCAATTACTTTTTGGGCAACCCAATATATATAGCCCCTGGGAGCCGCAATTTTTGTCCGATTTGGTTAAAAATTTGCACATAATGTTCCGTTACAACTTCCAACATTTGAATTAAGTACGGTCCAAATCGGTCTATAAGTTGATATAGCTCCCATATAAACCGACCTCCCGATTTGGCATCTTTAGCCCCCGGAAGCCGCAATTTTTGTCCAATTTGGCATGCGGTGTTCTGTTATAACTTCCAACAAGTGTGCCAAATACTGTCCGAATCGGTTTATAGCCTTGCTCCCATATAAACCGATCTCCCGATCTGACTTGTTGAGCGTCTGGAAGCCGCAATTTTTGCCCGACTTGACTCGATTTGACTTCTGGAACCCTTACAAGTCAAAATTTTTGTCTGATTTGGATGAAATTTTTCATGTAGTGTTCTGTTAAGACTTCCAACCACTGCGCCAAGTACGGTCCGAATCGGTCTATAGCGTGATATAGCTTCCATATAAACCGATACCCTTGAGCCCTTACAAGCCGCAATTTTTGGCCGATTTGGCTGAAGTTGAGCATGTAATGTTTTGTTCTGACTTTCAACAAACAAGTACGGTCCAAATCCATCTATAATCTGATATAGCTGCCATATAAAACGATCGCCCGATTTGACTTCTTGAGTCTTTACAAGCCGTAATTTCTCCGATTTCGCTGAAATTTAGCATGAGGTGTTCTGTTACGACTTCCAACAACTGTACCAAGTACCGTCCAAATTAGTCTGATATAGCTCCCTTGTAAACCGGTCTCTCAATCATCCTTGTTCGGTTCCTAGAAGCTTTAATTTTTGCTGGTTTGATAGAAGTGTGGTATGTAGAATAAAATTGTGCCCGTCAACCAAAATGATTTTGTATTAATTTTTAGCCGAATCCATGGTGGTGGATTTCGGCCCGTCCGACCTTTTCACGTTTTTTCTTGTTTTCTATCACCCATATCATCACATGGTGCCACAAAATTTGTTAATAAAAATTATCATATTTATATCTTAATATACATCCGTTTCCCATTCTCTTAAAAATTTTTTAGAAAAAAGTGTTTAAATTTGTTTTGTTGTCTGCTTGGTTCAACTAAGCCATCGATGGTCGACCTAACAACTGTTTTTCATTTCACACCATCATCGTGAACAGATATACAAAAAATTACCCCTCTTTGGATAACGAAGCGCTAATTAAATTAATATCCATAGCCATAAAAAGCCAATAAAACTAAATCTTGATTAATTCGATACAAATTTACCAGCATCCCAATATTCGAAAGCTTAAATGCCAAGTAAGTCAAGTCATTTTTCAAAGTTTTGAGATAGCTAATCTTATATATCGTTGCATTACATTTTTGTTTTATTATTTTTCAGGTTTGTTTTTAAAAGTATGAAATTACATACTTTCGATAATTGTTGCATATGCATACACATACACACCAGCAATCGGCACCCCACATATATAGAAAGATTTTTTCAATCGACTGTGTGGTGGGTATTTAGTTATGAGGTACGATGACAGTGGGCAAATAGTATGCAACTCATTATTTTTTGAGAAAAAATTTGTTTGGAAATAAATCGCGCTACAATCTGTAAAAATAGAGATATTGAGCTGAAACTTTGCATGGATTCTTTTTATACCCTCCACCATAGGATGGGGGGTATACTAGTTTCGTCATTCTGTTTGTAACTACTCGAAATATTCGTCTGAGACCCCATAAAGTATATATATTCTTGATCGTCGCGACATTTTATGTCGATCTAGCCATGTCCGTCCGTCTGTCTGTCGAAAGCACGCTAACTTCCGAAGGAGTAAAGCTAGCAGCTTAAAATTTTGCACACATACTTTTATTAGTGTAGGTCGGTTGGTATTGTAAATGGCCCATATCGGTCCATGTTTTGATATAGCTGCCATATAAACCGATCTTGGGTCTTGACTTCTTGAGCCTCTAGAGGGCGCAATTCTTATCCGATTGGAATGAAATTTTGGACGACGTGTTTTGCTATGATATCCAACAACTGTGCCAAGTATAGTTCAAATCGGTCCATAACCTGATATAGCTGCCATATAAACCGATCTTGGGTCTTGACTTCTTGAGCCTCTAGCGCGCGCAATTCTTATCCGATTGGAATGAAATTTTGCACGACGTGTTTTGTTATAATACCCAACAACTGTGTTAAGTGTGGTTCAAATCGGCCCATAACCTGGTATAGCTGCCATATAAACCGATCTTGGGTCTTGACTTCTTGAGCCTCTAGAGGGCGCAATTCTCATCCGATTTGACTGAAATTTTGCACATAGTGTTTTAGTATCATTTCTAACAACTGTGTTAAGTAGGGTTCAAATCGGCCCATAACCTGGTATAGCTGCCATTTAAACCGATCTTGGGTCTTGACTTCTTGAGCCTCTAGAGAGCGCAATTCTTCCCCGATTGGAACGAAATTTTACACGACATGTTTTGTTATGATATCCAACAACTGTGTCAAGTATGATTCAATTCGTTTCATAACCTGATATAGCTGCCATATAAACCGATCTGGGATCTGACTTCTTGAGCCTCTAGAGGTCGCAATTATTATCCGATTTGCCTGAAATTTTGTACAACGGATCCTCTCATGACCATCAACATACGTGTTTATTATGGTCTGAATCGGTCTATAGCCCGATACAGCTCCCATATAAATCGATCTCTCTATTTTACTTCTTGAGCCCCCAAAGGGCGCAATTCTTATTCGAATTGACTGACATTTTATACAGGTCTATGACTATAACTTGATATAGCTGCTCCTCCGTCCTTATACATTATACTTTGTTTGCCTTAAACCAAATACTGCGCAAAGAACTCGACGGGTGCGACCATGGTTAAGGGTATATAAGATTCGGCCCGGCCGAACTTAGCACGCTGTTACTTGTTTAGAATTATATTAAAAAAAAAAACGATTTAAAAGGCGTTAAGTTCCGCCGGGCCGGATACCCACCACCTCGGGTATATATTGGGTTGCCCAAAAAGTAATTGCGGATTTTTTAAAAGAAAGTAGATGCATTTTTAATAAAACTTAGAATGAACTTTAATCAAATATACTGTTTTTACACTTTTTTTCTAAAGCAAGCTAAAAGTAACAGCTGATAACTGACAGAAGAAAGAATGCAAATACAGAGTCACAAGCTGTGAAAAAATTTGTGAACGCCGACTATATGAAAAATCCGCAATTACTTTTTGGGCAACCCAATAGCTCCCATTTAAATCGACCCGATTTGACTTCTTGAGCTCTTACAAGCCCCAAATTTTTCTCCGATTTGACTGAAATTTTGCATGTAGTGTTCTGTTATGACTTGACTGTGCTTAGTACAGTCTAAATCGGTCTATAAACTGATATTGCTCCCATATAAACCGATCTCCCAATTTGACCTATTAAGCCCTAATATGCCGCAATTTTTGTCCGCTTTAGCTGAAATTTTGAATAAAGTGTTCTGTTATGACTTTCAATAACTGTGCCTAGTACGGTACAAATCGGTATATAATCTGATATAGCTCCCATATAAACCGATCTCCCGTTTGGACTTCTAAAGCCCTTACAAGCTGCAATTTTCGTCCGATTTGGTTGCAATTGAGCATATAGTGTTTTGTTATGACTTTCAACAACTGTGCCTAGTACGGTCCATATCGGTCTATAACCTGATGTATATAAACCAATCTCCCGATCTGACTTCTTGAGTCCTTACAAGCTTCAATTTTTTTCCGAATTGACTGAAATTGTGCATGCGGTATTCTGTTACGACTTAGAGTAACTGTGCTAAATTCGGTCCAAATCGCTCCCATGTAAACCGGTCTTTCGATCATCTATGTTCGGTTTCCAGAAGCTTTAATATTCGCTGGTTTAAGAGAAGCTTAGTATGTAGAATTAAATAATGCCCTTAGCAGAATCTATGGTGGTGGGTTCCCAAGATTCGGCCCGTCCGAACTTAGCACGCTTTTTATACCCACCACCGAAGGATGGGGGTATATTCATTTTGTCATTCCGTTTGCAACACATCGAAATATCTATTTCCGACCCTATAAAGTATATATATTCTGGATCAGCGTAAAAATCTAAGACGATCTAGACATGTCCGTCCGTCTGTCCGTCTGTCTGTTGAAATCACGCTACAGTCTTTAAAAATAGAGATATTGAGCTGAAATTTTGCACAGACTCTTTTTTTGTCCATAAGCAGGTTAAGTTCAAAGATCGGCTATATCGGACTATATCTTGATATAGCCCCCATGTAGACCGATCCGCCGATTTAGGGTCTTAGGCCCATAATAGCCTCATTTATTATCCGATTTTGCTGAAATTTAGGACAGTGAGTTGTCTTAGGCCCTTCGACATCCTTCGTCAATTTGGCCCAGATCGGTCAAAATTTGGATAAAGCTGCCATATAGACCGATCCTCAGATTTAGGGTCTAAGGCCCATAAAAGCCAAATTTTTTATCCGATTTTGCTGAAATTTTGGACAGTGAGTTGTGTTAGACCCTTCGACATCTTTCGTCAATCGGTTCAGATTTGGATATAGCTGCCATATATACCGATCCTCCGATTTTTGGTCTTAGGCTCATAAAAGCCACATTTATTATCCGTTTTGCTGAAATATGGGATAGTGAGTTACGTTGGGCCCTTCGACATCCTCCGTCAATTTGGCGCAGATCGATTCAGATTCGGATATAGCTGCCATATAGACCGATCCTCCGATTTAAGGTCTTAGGCCCATAAAAGCCACATTTATTATTCGATTTTGCTGAAATTTAGGACAGTAAGTTGTGTTGAGCCCTTCGACGTCTTTCATCATTGTGGCCCAGATCGGTCCAGATTTGGATATAGCTGCCATATAGACCGATCTTCAGATTTAGGGTCTTAGGCCCATTAAAGCCGCATTTATTATCCGATTTTGCTGAAATTTGGGTCAGTGAGTTGCCTTAGGCCCTTCGACATCTTTCTTCAATTTGGCACTGATCGGTTTAGATTTGGATATAGCTGCCATATAGACCGATCTCTCGATTTAAGGTTTTGGGCCCATAAAAGCGCATTTATTGTCCGATGTCGCCGAAATTTGGGACAGTGAGGTGTGTTGGGCTCTTCGATGTTGGTCTTCAATTTGGCCCAGATCGAACCAGATTTGGATATAGCTGCCATATATCTCTCGATCTCTCGGTTGAACAATGACTTGTACTTATAAGCATTTGGTCTAAATCGTTTGATATGTCTATATAGCTGCTATGGGGCATAAGGTGTGCATTTTTCACTGGTTCTTATTTATCTTAAAACATAAAATGTAAGCAAAAACCTGCACCCCTTTTCCTTTACTTGTTTAACTCTCTGTCATCTATTTCATTGATTAAGTGCATAGTGTGGCCGCACAATTAGTTACTTTGAATCCTTTTAATGTTTAATTCAAATTTTAAATAAGTGCGTTGGCAAAGTTGTAGGTATTTAACCGTTGCCAACATATTAAACCGCAAACGTCACTATCGAAAGCCGCAGCTTAAGGTTCTCACTGACCTTCATGCCAAAGAACATCAAGTAGGGCCACACGCATCGAACCACCACACATCCGCACCCCAATAGTGACTTTTTCCTTCGCACATATCAGTCACCTCTCGCACTCTCACCATTACTCCCACCCATGGCTTTACATTCACACAAATAACGAATCCTTAAGTAAAAGCAACAATAATTTGCTGTGATGCTGCTTCTTTTGTTGAAAATTAAATTCTCATTTTCATGGACTCTCTTTTCGGAAAAATTATTTTCATGTATATTTTGCACATCTTTGACGAACTATACTAAAGGGTGATTTTTTAGCTATTATCTTTGGAGGCCACCGTAGCGCATAGGTTAGCTTGTCCGCCCATGACGCTGAACGCCTGGTTCTGAATCCTGGCGAGAACATCAGGAAAAAAATTTTCAGCGGTGGTTATCCCCTACTAATGCTGGCGATATATGTCAAGTACTGTGACATATAAAAACTTTTCCCCAAAGAGGTGGTGTCGCACTGCGGCAAGCCGTTCGGACTCGGCTATAAAAAAGAAGGCCCCTTATCATTGAGATTAAAATTTGAATCGGTCAGCACTCGGTGATATGTGAGAAGTTTGCGCCAGTTCTTAGTGGAACAGCTCACGCACGTTTCGTGTTTTGTTTCTCTATCAAATAACTTTAGTTTAGTCCATAATTTAACCATCAATCGTTTTATAAACGAACAACGCTTACAAATTATTGAATTTTATTATCAAAATTCGTGCTCTGTTAAGAAGGTTCATAGCGCGCTTCTTGTGTTCAGCGACGAAGCTCATTTTTGACTCAATGGGAACGTAAATAAGCAGAAATGTCGATGTGGAGATAAGATCAGCCAGAAGCATTGGAATAGCTACCAATGTATTCAGAAAAACTCACAGTTTGGTGCGGTTTATGGGCTGGTGGTATCATTGGACTGTACTTCTCCGAATCGTAACGTAACTGCGAGCGCTACTGTGAGATGATATCAAACTTTTTTTTTGCCCCAAATGCAAAAGCACATGCCTCACAACACGCATAACAATGGACTTATTGAGAGTCGAGTTCGGTGAACATTCTATTTCACGTTCCGCACCGAACAATTGGCCTCGTGGATCGTGCGATTTAACGCCTTAAGACTATTTTTTGTGGGGCTTTGTTAAAGCTCATGTCCATACAGACATGCCCGCTTCAATTGACGCATTGGAAGACAACATCGTAGCATTTATTCGTGAGATACCGTGTTTATTCGTGTTAGAAAGAGTATGCCAAAATTGGACTAAGCGGATGGACCACTTGAGGCCCAGTCACGATCAACATTTGCATGAAATAATCTTCGAACATCAAATTATATGGACCGTACTATCGATTCAAATATGATTTCATACATTTTTCTGAATTTAATGTGTTTTTTTAAGGCTTCTTAAAGGCTTTTCTTTTAAAAAAATCACCTTTTATAGCTGCTATGACACGAGGCATGAATTTGGCAGTAGATTTGTGATTGGTCGGAAACGGAGACACCTCGTCTCCAGCTTTACTCCGGTGATTGAGAAGCTAGCCACAATCCGTATAAAAGCCTCCTCTGTGTCCATGCTCTGACGGAAGATAAGGACGAGCTGGCCAAGAGCGACAATACGAATGCTGCCCCGCCCATGATATTAAAATCGTTCTGAGATTATAAAGGGTAATTTTTTTGAGGTTAGGATTTTCATGCATTAGTATTTGACAGATCACGTGGGATTTCAGACATGGTGTCAAAGAGAAAGATGCTCAGTATGCTTTGACATTTCATCATGAATAGACTTACTAACGAGCAACGCTTGCAAATCATTTTCAGTGAAATCATTTTCAGTAAATCGACAAATTTTGTTCAGCGATGAGGCTCATTTCTGGTTGAATGGCTACGTAAATAAGCAAAATTGCCGCATTTGGAGTGAAGAGCAACCAGAAGCCGTTCAAGAACTGCCCATGCATCCCGAAAAATGCACTGTTTGGTGTGGTTTGTACGCTGGTGGAATCATTGGACCGTATTTTTTCAAAGATGCTGTTGGACGCAACGTTACGGTGAATGAACACATTTCGAACCGAACACTGATTTTGGTAATAAAATTCAATGATTTGCAAGCGTTGCTCGTTAGTAAGTCTATTCATGATGAAATGTCAAAGCATACTGAGCATCTTTCTCTTTGACACCATGTCTGAAATCCCACGTGATCTGTCAAATACTAATGCATGAAAATCCTAACCTCAAAAAAATCACCCTTTATCTTTGGTCCAACAGCCGGAAAATTTAGCCTTCACGAGATAACATCCGATAATTGGTTGAGGATATTAGATTTCGCAGTTATTAGAAAATGGAGAAACTTGGGAACCACAACTTTGCGATGGTCAGCAACTTTATCTACCTGGGCTCGGCCGTAACCGAAACGAATGACACCAGTATTGAAATAAAGCGAAGAATAATACTGACAAACAGATGCTACTTTGGATTGAGTAAGCAGTTTAGAAAGAAGGCCACCTCTCGACAGCCGAAGATTACACTAAACAAGACACTGATACTACCTGTGATGTTATATGGTTCCGAGGCATGGGAACTTGTGACAGCAGACGAGACAATGCTTGCAGTCTTTGAGAGAAAGATTTTTCGTAAGATTTATGTACCGCTTTGCATTGATGGAGAATATCGACGTTATATTAACAACGAAGTGTATGAGCTGTATGACGACGTGTCAAAATACAACAATTGCCTTGGCTGGGTCAGAATGAATGAAGGAGCTACAGCGAAGAAATCTTTTGAAGACGACCAAGATGGTACATGCAATCCGGGACGGCCTAAAGCCCGATGGAAAGATCGAGTGGTGAAAGACACCTCGAAACTTGGTGTCAGAGATTTTAGAAGAAGTGCAGAACGCTATTCTACCTTCAGAAAAAAATTAACTGTCATAGCCAATTAAAGTAAAGTTACCAATTTTCGTTAAAAACTCGAAATGTCTTTAAAAATGCTTTACCCATAAATGAAACTATTGTCTTGAATTACCAACCCGATCTTTACACAAACTATGGGTCCACTGTTAATTTACGCTCTATGGTATACAATGTAATAAAAACAAATTTCCCACTCCATATTGTGAAAAGTAGGAAATATTAGAAAAAAAAGATATTTGAAATTTCCGACATATTGGTAGCCCCTGTATACCGGCTTAACTAAGTGTTGACCATATTAGCCTCTCGATTTCGAATATATGACAGAGAAGGAGGAGGACTATTGGCGGTGGCTAGATCGCAGCATGGTATCGTTGCAACTGCAGCCGAGGCCTATGATACCCGCTGATTTTGTGTAAAGTCACAAACACTCTAATCTCAAGTTTGAGAAAATGATATGGTATCTAATGAAGATTATGCTAAATTGAGGTGGTGCCGGGGCGGGGGTTTGCCTAGCACTTATAAATATTCATATGGTAAGGCTGCGATTTTATGGCCACACACAACAAAACCCTGATATTTGTTATGAATTTTCTTTACCAGCCAAATGACCGGCGTTTCATTTAAGTTGGTGGGAAGTTCACACCAGCGTTTTTGATTTGTTTTTTTCTTGGAGGGAGCTAAAACAAATTTTGGGGAAGTTCTAGGCTCAGACTGCCGGGGAAGCCTTTAAGCCCTTTGATATATTTTATTAGTTATTTTGATAGGTTTTATTGGTTTCTTATTTATGGGCTTTATAACTAAATTTCAAATTAAATGAATAGCGTGAAAGATTTTTCTGATTCATTGTCTTCTTTGTTTTAATTTGTTTGTTCCAAACCATTTTGTCTATCATAAAACTTTCCTTTTTTGTAAATGTAGCTCTTTGTTGTTGTCTCTCCAATCAATGGTCATATCATTTGTATGAATAAGAGTATCAATTGTGGCGACAATGGAACTCTTTCTCCATTTTTCAAAAAGAGATATGGGAATACATTATTAGGGATAAATAATAAACAAGTAAGAGCGTGCTAAGTTCAGCCGAGCCGAATCTTATATACCCTCCCACCATGGAACGCAATTGTCGAGTTCTATGCGCGCTATCTCTTTTTAGGCAAACAAAGAATCTTATATATAACAAGTAAAAAGGCGTTAATACCCACCACCCCGGGTATATATGTGAACCACCTTCCATTAAAAACCGGTAAAAATTGCATACCTTATGTCCCATAGCAGTTATATCGAAATATGTTTCGACTTGGACCAAATACTAATAAGTACAAGTCATTGTTCAATTGTGTATAACAAAATATTGGTCTTTTTAGTAGTTATATCTAAAAATAAACCGATCTGAACCATATACGACACATAAGTCACTGTGTGAAATTTCAGTGAAATCGGATTATAAATGCGTCTTTTATGGGGCCAAGACTTTGAATCGAAAGATCGGTTTACATAACAGCTATATCCAAATCTGCACCGATTTGGGCGAAGTTTCAGAAAAATGTCGAAGAGTCTAACACAACGCACAATCCCAAATTTCGGCGAAATCGGACAATAAATGCGCCTTTTATGGCCCCAACACCTATAACCGAGAGATCGGTCTATATGGCAGCTATATCCAAATCTGGACCGATCCGTGCCATATTGCAGAAGTATATTAAGGGGCATAACACAACTCACTGTCCCAAATTTCTTCGACATCGGACAATAAATGCGCCTTTCATGGGCCCAAAACCTTAAATCGAGAGTTTGGTCTATATTGCAGCTATATCCAAATCTCAACCGATCGGGGCCAAATTAAAGAAAAATGTCGAAGGGCCTAAAACAACTCACTGTCCAAAATTTCAGCAAAATCGGATAAAAAATGTGGCTTTTATGGGCCTAAAACTCTAAATCGGAGGATCGGTATATATGGCAGTTATATCCAAATCTGGCCTGATCTGGGCCAAATTGACAAAGGATGTCGAAGGGCCTAACACAACACACTGTCCCAAAATTCAGTGAAATCGGATAATAAATGTGGCTTTTAAGGGCCCAAAACCTTATTCGGAGGATCGGTATATATGGCAGTTATATCCAAATCTGGCCCGATCTGGGCCAAATTGACAAAGGATGTCGAAGGGCCTAACACAACAGACTGTCCCAAAATTCGGTGAAATCGGATAATAAATGTGGCTTTTAAGGGCCCAAAACCTTATTCGGAGGATCGGTCTATATGGCAGCTATATCCAAATCTGGACCGATCTGAGCCAAATTGACAAAGGATGTCGAAGGGCCTAACACAACTCACTGTTCCAAATTTCAGCAAAATCGGATAATAAATGTGGCTTTGATGCCTTTAAGACCCTAAATCGGAGGATCGGTCTATATGGCAGCTATATCCAAATCTGGTTCGATCTGAGCCAAATTGACGAAAGATGTTGAAGGGCCTAACACAACTCACTGTCCCTAATTTCAGCAAAATTGGATAATAAATGTGGCTTTTATGGACCTAAGACCCTAAATCGGAGGATCGGTCTATATGGCAGCTATATCCAAATCTATATCAAGATATAGTCCGATATAGCCCATCATCGAACATAACCTGCTTATGGACAAAAAAAGAACCTGTGCAATATTTCAGCTCAATATCTCTATTTTTAAAGACTGTAACGTGATTTCAACAGACAGACGGACGGGCTGATCAAGAATATATATACTTTATAGGGTCGGAAATGGATATTTCGATGTGTTGCAAACGGAATGACAAAATGAATATACCCCCATCCTTCGGTGGTGGGTATAAAAATCAAATTGTGTTTGTTTGTTTGTATGTTTGTGTGTTCCTAATAGACTCAGAAACGGCTGAACCGATTTTCTTGAAATTTTCACAGATGGTGCATAATGACCCCGTGGTGAAAATAGGATACTACATTTTTTGATATCTAAAGGGAAACGGACCGTCCCCCTTACACTAATTTTCAGAAACGCCAGATCTCGGTGAAGGGAGGTGCGATTTAAGCGAAATTTTGTGTGCTCTCATATAGTACCCTAAAAAAAAAATTGATATCCAAATTTCGGATGGGGTACCTAGGGGGTCTGCCCCACCCTAAAACATACCAAACATATATTTAGACCAATCACGACAATATGGGACTCAAATGAAAGGTATTTAGGATAAGAAAACGCATCTGATATCCAATTATCGGACCAAGTGTTAGGGGGACCACCCCAAACCCCAAAACACCCCTAAATAGGACATATTTACCGACCATGGCAATATGGGACTCAAATGAAAGATATTTGCGAGTAGAATACAAATATGATATCCAAATGTTGGACCACGTTTCTGGGGGTCCACCCCTTCCCCAAAACACCCCCCAAACTGGACTTATTTATGGGAATATGGGGCTTAAATACAAGGTAGTTGAATGTAGAATACGAATCTGATATCCAAATAATATGGAACCAAGTGTTTGGGGGGCCACCACTCACCCAAAACATCCCCAAAGGGGACAAATTTACGACCATAGCAATATGGGACTCAAATGAATGGTCTTTGGAAGTAAAGCACGAATTTGATATCAATATTCGGGAAAAGTGTTTATGGGGGCAACCCACAACACCACCCAAATAGTAAGTATTTTCTGACTATTGCAATATGAGGCTCAAATTAGAGGGTTTTTAAAGTGGATCACGAATCAGATATATATTTTCAAGGCCAACTCACTGAGTGGCTGCCCATCCCTCAAAACAACCCCCAAAGCCGGTCATGTTTACCGACTATGGAAATATGGGGCTCAAATTAATGGTAAGTGGGAGTAGACCCCGTATCTGATATCAACATTAGGGACCAACTGTCTAAGGGACGTCCCACCACCATTACAACCCCCAAATTGGACGTATTTGCTCACCAAGACAATTTGGCTCTTAAAGAGAGTGGAACTAAATATTCATAGTTTTTAAGGCCAATACCCCAAACCGGACATATTTGCTGACTTTTGCAATAAGGAGTTCAAATGAGATTAGAAAACGAGTGTGATATCCGATTTTGCGGCCAATGGCAATATGGGGTTCCCTTTAATGATATATAGATATATGGGAATAGAGCACGTTGCTGATATATTGGGTTGCCCAAAAAGTAATTGCGGATTTTTTAAAAGAAAGTAAATGCATTTTTAATAAAACTTAGAATGAATGAATTTAATCAAATATACTTTTTTTACACTTTTTTTCTAAAGCAAGCTAAAAGTAACAGCTGATAACTGACAGAAGAAAGAATGCAATTACAGAGTCACAAGCTGTGAAAAAATTTGTCAACACCGACTATATGAAAAATCCGCAATTACTTTTTGGGCAAGCCAATAGTTTGAATTTGACACTTTCAAAATGCCCTCCATGTATAGGGATAGTTGATATAAATTTAATCAATAGTTTGCACGCGGTCGAACTGAACGCGCTTTTACTTGTATAGTTTTATGAAATCTTGCTTACCTTTTGTTTTAACTGCTGTGCGATACAAAGTAAAGAAAGAAAGAAAATCCTTACGCAGAGAAATGATTGACATACAATTTTTGAGTGCTCCTCAACACTCACTGTCATTCAAAAATGACCCAAATACCAGTCATAAGCTAAACAAAGAAGGCAAAGTTAATAAAAATTAAAAAAAAAAAACTAAAACAAATTAAGAGAATGGCAAAAAAAAAAAGTTTATGAAATGTATATCACTGCGTGGAAAAAAACTTCGTAACTTCCACCAATACGTCAACAGTCACTAAACAGAAGTTAAGTAGGAAAAAAAAACCTTATCAGCCACTAAAAAAAAATGCACTGCTGTGGCCGACTGCAGTGGTTATTGGCTGCATAACGCGAGGAGTATTGGCTGACCAACATCAACGTGGTGGGCCCCTCATCTAAATGCAGCCATTACGCATGTGCAAATATCATTTCAAGCAGCCGTCCCAGAGTCGGCCTTGCAACAGTGCTGCGCATGCGTATATTGCAGTTGCAGTTTCTTTTTTATGATGGGAAATAAATGAGAGATTTATGCACAGGAAAGACACATTTCGTGTATGAACAATGCATTGGATAAGGCCAATGGCAGAGCAGAAAACAAAGAAGATAGACGGTGAAAAGCAGCAAATGGTAGGCCTATTAGGTACTCTACCCAAGCAAACATTTGAAATATGAGTTGAAAAAAAAAAATAATAATTATTTGTCATTAGCTTTAGCTTAAAAATAAACAATTTCCTTTGTTTGTGTTTTCAGTTTCCTTGAGAGTTCCTGCTATTATATCTGTGTTACACGTTTTTCCTTGAGTGTATTTTATATCTTGTTGAACTGTCATTGTGTATTCTTCTTATCTTTGGTTGCACCCATACCTTTCATTTATTTTTTTAAGGTGACTTCTGACGAAGAGCAGACACTTGCAATTAACATCAACTGCCAGTCTGGTCAGTTTGACTTTATGTCTTCCTTCATTTTCCTGTTTTTTTTTTTGTGGTATGGTTGTCTCTTATTTACATTTAATATTTTGAAAATGATGTGAAATTTTACTGGAAATTAAAAATCAAAAAAAGATAAGAAAAAAAACTTTTTAGTATTACAAAGGGAAGCCTAGGCAGAGAAAATTTTCAAGTTGCCACAAAATATTTTTTTTTTTTTCACTTTGACAAGCAGTTAGTTTGTGAAGTCTAATATGAATATATTCATTAAGTATGCGAGGGTCGGGAAATAATTTCCATAAGCTGCATTCTTTATTTTAGGTTGAGAGGGACGCCCACTATAAAGGTGAGTTCACTCGGCGATAAAAGATGACAGTTGAGTTCACTCGTATATGAAGAACAACGAAGAGAGGCAGAAGAAGAGAACAATCGCCCACCCAAGCGGACACCTTTGTCTGCATCCCGCAGAAGAGCACTGGTAAATAGCAAACTACAATACATATATGTCTATGTACTTGGGTATACTTCCTACAGATACTTATGCAACATCGTCTAGAATGGAGATAAATGAACTCCTCATAATGGATAGAATTTGCCCTCTGATCCTTATAAAGGGTGATTTTTTTGAGGTTAGGATTTTCATGCATTAGTATTTGACAGATCACGTGGGATTTCAGACATGGTGTCAAAGAGAAAGATGCTCAGTATGCTTTGACATTTCATCATGAATAGACTTACTAACGAGCAACGCTTGCAAATCATTGAATTTTATTACCAAAATCAGTGTTCGGTTCGAAATGTGTTCATTCACCGTAACGTTGCGTCCAACAGCATCTTTGAAAAAATACGGTCCAATGATTCCACCAGCGTACAAACCACACCAAACAGTGCATTTTTCGGGATGCATGGGCAGTTCTTGAACGGCTCCTGGTTGCTCTTCACTCCAAATGCGGCAATTTTGCTTATTTACGTAGCCATTCAACCAGAAATGAGCCTCATCGCTGAACAAAATTTGTCAAAATTTGAAAACATTTCGAACCGAACACTGATTTTGGTAATAAAATTCAATGATTTGCAAGCGTTGCTCGTTAGTAAGACTATTCATGATGAAATGTCAAAGCATACTGAGCATCTTTCTCTTTGACACCATGTCTGAAATCCCACGTGATCTGTCAAATACTAATGCATGAAAATCCTAACCTCAAAAAAATCACCCTTTACGAACAAGGCAAGTGCTCGAATATCACTTTGCATCCTCATATAGGTAGCGTCTAGGTTAGTCATTATACCGTCATAGGACTGATCTCTCAGGGTGTGGTTAGCTTTGGCACCTCTTGTCTATACCACTTGTCTGTCCTTACTGGTCGGATGTTTCCCCCATTTCGGTCAAACTCCGGTAGAATGGCCAATGATAGAGATGGGTTTTTAACGGGTAAATACCCAACGCTTGGGGATTTATTGGGTAAAATGCAAATTCAAATGCAAATTTTCCCATGAACATTCCGCTAAGGAACAGGGGCAAACTGCTCACTTATCAATGAGTGCAGTCCGATTCAAGTGTTAAGTTCAATGATAAGGGGCCTCCTTTTTATAGCCGAGTCCGATCGGCGTGCCGCAGTGCGACAACTCTTTGGAGAGAAGTTTTACATGGCACAGTACCTCACAAATGTTACCAACATTAGGAGGGGAAAACCACCGCTGAATTTTATCTGATGGTCTCGCCAGGACTCAAACCCAGGCGTTCAGCGTCACAAGCGGATACGCTAACATCTGCGCTAGGGGTAAATAGGGGTAATATTCGTCTGAGACCCCATAAAGTATATATATTCATGATCGTTGTGACATTTTATTTCGATCTAGCCATGTCCGTCCGTCTGTCTATCGATAACTTTCGAAGGAGTAAAGTTAGCTGCTTGAAATTTTGCACAAATACTTCTCATTGTAGGTCGGTTGGGATTGTAAATGGGCCAAATCGGTTTATGTTTTGATATAGCTGCCATATAAACCGATCTTGGGTCTTGACTTCTTGAGCCTATGAGGGCGCAATTCTTAACCTAATGGAATGAAATTTCGCACGACGTGTTTAAGAATCACTTCCAATAACTGCACTAAGTATTGTTCAAATTGGTCTATGTTTTGATATAGCTGCCATATAAACCGATCTTGGGTCTCTACTTCTTGAGCCTTTAGAGGGAGACATTCTTGTCCGATTTGAATGAAATTTTGCATGAGGAGTTTTGTTGTGACTTCCAACAACTGTGCTAAGTAACCTGATATAGCTGCCATATAAACCGATCTAGGATCTTAACTTCTTGAGTCTCTAGAGGGCGCAATTCTCATCCGATGTGGAAGAAATTTTGTACAACGGCTTCTGTCATGACTTTCAACAAACGTGTGTAATATGGTCGAAATCGATCAATAGCTTGATACAGCTCCCATATAAAGCGATCTCCGGATTTTGCTTTCTGAGCCCCAACAAGGCGTAATTCTTATTCAATATTCTTTATTTGCCTAAAAAGAGATACCGCGCATAGAACTCGACAAATGTGATTCATGGTGGATGGTATATTAGATTCGGCCCGAACTTAGCACGCTCCTACTTGTTTGGGTATTTATAATTTTGCAGATATCTTTGGTATAAAAACATTTTCCAATCCATTTTTGATGATATAATATTCTTTATATATAAACTTGATCTTCTGATCACATAAAATTTGATTTAAGTTATATGTAGCCGCTATATAGACCGATCTCCAGACATAAGGTTATCCGGCAATAAATTGGTAATTTTTCATCCGATTTCGATGGCGCAGTTAGTTCTGGTAGAATTTTTGTCATATGTGGTCCAGATCGGACCATATTTGGTTATAGCTGCCGTATAGACCGATCTCCCGATATAGTGTAATGAGCCTATAAAAGGTGCCTTTCGATAGACCTCTACACCTGAACATCGTCCAGTTCGGACCACATTTGGATACAGCTGTCATATAGACCGATCTCCCAATATAGAGTATTGTATAGAGTACTGTGTAGAGTATCTGGTCCACATTTCCACAGTATCCAGCTTGTCACGGTGTGGATCACCGTATAATATCCTAGTCATCCTTCTGTTGTCGTATTCGATTTCGTTTCATCGTGCTTAACTCGGTTGGCATTGCAACAAGTAAAAAAGGCGTTAAGTTCGGCCGGGCCGAACTTTGGATACCCACCACCTCGGGTATATATGTAAACCACCTTTCATCAAAATTCGATGAAAATTTCATACCTTATACTCATATACCTCATACCGATCTGAATTATATACGACACGGATGTCGAAAAGCCGAACATAAGTCGCTCCTCAAATTTCAGTGAAATCGGATTATAAATGCGCCTTTTATGCGACCAAGACTTTAAATCAAGATATAGGTCCACATGGCAGCTATATCCAAATCTGGGCCGATTTGGGCCAAGTTGCATAAACATATCGAAAAGCCTAACACAAAGCACTGTCCCAAATTTCGGCGAAATCGGACAGTAAATGCCTCTTTTATGGGCCCTAAACCTTGAATCGAGAGATCGGTCTATATGGCAGCTATATGCAAATCTGGACCGATCTGGGCAAAATTTAAGAAGGACGTCGATGAGCCTAACCAAACTCACTGTGTCAAATTTCAGCGACATCGGACAATAAATGCGACTTTTATGGCCCCAAAACCTAAAACCTAGATATCAGTCTATATGGCAGCTATATCCAAATCTGGACCGATCTGTGCGATATAGCAGAAGTATGTCAATGGGCTTAACTTAACTCACTGATCCAAATTTCGGCGACATCGGACAATAAATGAGCATTCTATGGACCCAAAACCATAAATCAAGAAATCGGTCTATATGGCAGCTATATCTAAATCTGAACCGATCTGGACCAAATTGAAGAAATATGTCAAAGGGCCTAACACAACTCACTGTCCCCAATTTCAGCAAAATCGGATAATAAATGTGGATTTTATGGGCTTAAGACCCTAAATCGGAAGATCGATCTATATGGCAGCTATATCCAAATCTGGAACGATCTGGGCCAAATTAACGAAGTATATTGATGGCCCAACACAATTCACTGTCCCGAATTTCAGCAAAATCGGATAATAAATGTGGCTTTTGTGGGCCTTAGACCCTTAACCGGAGGATCGGTCTATATGGCAGCTATATCCAAATCTGAACCGATCCGGGCCAATTTAACGAAGGAAGTCGAAGGGCCTAACACAACTCACTGGCCCAAATTTCAACAAAATCGGATAATAAATGCGGCTTTAATGGGCCTAAGACCCTAAATCTGAGGATCGGTCTATATGGCAGCTATATGCAAATCTGGACCGATCTGGGCAAAATTTAAGAAGGACGTCGATGAGCCTAACCAAACTCACTGTGTCAAATTTCAGCGACATCGGACAATAAATGCCACTTTTATGGCCCCAAAACCTAAAACCTAGATATCAGTCTATATGGCAGCTATATCCAAATCTGGACCGATCTGTGCGATATTGCAGAAGTATGTCAATGGGCTTAACTTAACTCACTGATCCAAATTTCGGCGACATCGGACAATAAATGAGCATTCTATGGGCCCAAAACCATAAATCAAGAAATCGGTCTATATGGCAGCTATATCTAAATCTGAACCGATCTGGACCAAATTGAAGAAATATGTCAAAGGGCCTAACACAACTCGCTGTCCCAAATTTCAGCAAAATCGGATAATAAATGTGGATTTTATGGGCTTAAGACCCTAAATCGGAAGATCGATCTATATGGCAGCTATATCCAAATCTGGAACGATCTGGGCCAAATTAACGAAGTATATTGATGGGCCTTACACAATTCACTGTCCCGAATTTCAGCAAAATCGGATAATAAATGTGGCTTTTGTGGGCCTTAGACCCTTAACCGGAGGATCGGTCTATATGGCAGCTATATCCAAATCTGAACCGATCCGGGCAAATTTAACGAAGGAAGTCGAAGGGCCTAACACAACTCACTGGCCCAAATTTCAACAAAATCGGAAAATAAATGTGGCTTTTATGGGCCTAAGACCATAAATCGGCGGATCGGTCTACATGGGGGCTATATCAAGATATAGTCCGATATAGCCCATCTTCGAACTTAACCTGCTTATGGATAAAAAAAAAGAATCTGTGCAAAATTTCAGCTCAATATCTCTATTTTTAAAGACTGTAGCGTGATTTCAACAGACAGACGGACGGACATGTCTAGATCGTCTTAGATTTTTACGCTGATCAAGAATATGTATACTTTATAGGGTATTTATAGGGTATTATGGATATTTCGATGTGTTGCAAACGGAATGACAAAATTAATATACCCCCATCCTTCGGTGGTGGGTATAAAAAGCTATCTTGCATCGCGGAATAAAATGTTAAAAATGTCTATACTTTGATTTGGCAACCCTATCACTAGGCTGTGATTTAATTTGGCCTCTCTCTCGCTCACACTCTGATAACCCATCGAAAACATGTGATGCCAAAACGACCTTCGCCATTTTTTTTTTTTTTTTTTTTTGTTATGCTTCTGCCACTATTTCTTAAATATTGCATGGAGGCAAACATTGAAAAAATAAAATGTGTTGATGATGATGATGGTTGTCCCCTATGTGATTGCCTCAAAACGAAAATGGAAACCACTTTCTGATGGGCAAATATCAACAACACTGAGACTTGATCTTCTGATAGCTTCTCTTCCTCTCCTTTGTCTTCTTGTTTCGTTTAAAAAAACGTCATAAGATGTTGCTTCTTTCGTATGACCGCTCTTCTGACCGTCTCCTCTGTCTGTTCCCTACCTACCGATGAAATAAACATATTTTATGGTTTGAATATGAAATTGGCTTAATGTCGTCGTGGCCAAGAGCGGATGCATAAAATATGTTTTTAATATCCTCCTCATCCCCTTGCCATGTGCGATTTCAAAGGGGCAGCAACAATAGTAACATGCAGCAGCAACATTAACCACAACATTCACGAAATTGGAAGAAACACCAACAGCATCCAACATCAGCTTCATCAAGCCAAGCTGAGATTTTTATTTGGCACTCAGTACTGATTTTTTCAAGGGAAATCAAGCACAGTGATGTGACAAAGATCAAGGATACTAATATGCTGTCGTTTCAGATATGATTCAAGAGTCGTTTAAGACGACCAAGTATTTTGAGACGAGCAAGTCGTTTGAGACGACCAAGTCGTTTGAGACGAGCAAGTCGTTTGAGACGACCAAGTCGTTCGAGACGACCAAGTCGTTTGAGACAACCAAGTCGTTTGAGACGACCAAGTCGTTTGAGACGACCAAGTCGTTTGAGATGACCAAGTCGTTTGAGACGACCAAGTCGTTTGAGACGACCAAGTCGTTTGAGACGACCAAGTCGTTTGAGACGACCAAATCGTTTGAGACGACCAAGTCGTTTGAGACGACCAAGTCGTTTGAGACGACCAAGTCGTTTGAGACGACCAATTCGTTTGAGACGACCAAGTCATTTGAGACGACCAAATCGTTTGAGACGACCAAATCGTTTGAGACGACCAAATCGTTTGAGACGACCAAGAAGTTTGGAATGACCAAGTCATTTGAGATGACCTATTCCTTTGAGACATATATGTATTTTGCGTACCGTATTTGTGCCAAATCAGGCACAAATTGAAGCACCTAGGAGCCGTAGAGGACTTTTCGGGAGATCGGCTTATATGCTAGTTATATTAAGTTATGTACCGATTTCGACCGTACTTGTCACGGTTATTTGAAGTCCTAACAAAACACTCCGTGCAATTGTTAAGCCAAATCGCTTAACAATTGCGTCTTTCATGGGCTCAAGAACTCAAATTGGAAGCTTTAGTTATTGCTGGTCTGACAGAAGTTTGGTATGTTGAATAAAATTATGCCCTTCAACTAAATTTAATTTGTATACATTTTTAGCAGAATCTATGGTGGTGGGTTCCCAAGCACGCTTTTACTTCTTTCAAAGTTACTCCTAACTGGAAAAAAAAAACTTGAAAAGGAAAATTATTCGGCAGAGCCGTGCCGGGACTCGAACCTGAGCACACTGAGCAACAGCGAGAGCCGTTGCCGTTGTCTGGCGTTCGAAGCCATCAATACAACTTCCAACAGATGCACAGAATCACATGTACCATGGAAGTAGTGTAATTGTCGCAGAAAAAAAATCCGTCATTACACGAAAACACATGCATTGGGCAAAAAGTATAGCTAATAGACAGGGTTGTCGAGCGTGGTTAATGTGGTACTTGTATCATAGAGGCGTTTTCGCAATAAGTACAATTCAAATACAACTTACCAACGCACTGCTTTTGAAGCCATCACACCTAATATGGTTGAAAACTCTTCTGACCAAGGACGAAACGCGTCCCATAGTGGTTGGTGTGTGCTGCTATCTCTGGCTTTTCTTTTCCCGTTTGCAAAGAAAATCTCCGATCATTGAGCTCGTCTCGAAAAAGAAACAAACAAAAAGTGTGAAATTTAATATCCTTCGCCCTAAGATTAGTCCAATCTATTTTTTTGTCGGCCTTTAGGTGAACTCGTGGCACATTTTAGCTCACTACCTATAACGGATGTTAAAGGTAGGTGACACCGCGGGGAGTTTAGTGTCCACATTAGAGATGTGGGAAGACCAAGATAAGCCTGGATTTTGCCAAATCAGAACCATTGCTTGTTTTCCAACATCCCCCAAGCCACATTTCAACTTTATAAAATATATGGACCAGTTTGCGTTAATGGAGAATATGTCCGTTGTATGAACCACGAGCTGTATGACAACGATGCATCAAAATATAATGTTTGCGTCATGTTGTCAGAATGGATCAATAAGCTCCAGAAAGAAGTCTTTTGAAGGTGGGATGACTAAATCTCCGACAGAGTGACGAGGTGTTGAGCGACATCTCGAAACTGGGTGTCAGAAATCGGAGAAGAAGCGCAGAAGACCGAGTCGCTTGGACATCTATTCTAGGTTTGACTAGAGAAATAAATTTTCTTTAAAGGCCAATTGAGGTAGGGTAAAGTAAAATATTTGACAATTTGGTTGTCTTATAAGATATGTTGATCGTATTATACGAACTTGTCGTATGGAAGTTTAATTCGATGGTAATGTTTTGTGGACTTTCTATTTCTAAATTGTTAAAGTTTTATTGCAAAGAGCCATTGACTTAGGAGTTCAAGTAGGTTCTTGAGTTCACATTTTCTTTTTTATACCCTCCACCATAAGATGGGGGGTATACTAATTTCGTCATTCTGATTGTAACTACTCGAAATATTCGTCTGAGACCCTATAAAGTATATATATTCTTGATCGTCGTGAAATTTTATGTCGATCTAGCCATGTCCGTCCGTCTGTCCGTCCGTCCGTCCGTCTGTCTGTCGAAAGCACGCTAACTTCCGAAGGAGTAAAGCTATCCGATTGAAATTTTGCACAAATACTTCTTGTTAGTTTAGGTCGGTTGGTATTGTAAATGGTTCAAATCGGTCCATAACCTGATATAGCTGCCATATAAACCAATCTTGGGTTTTGACTTCCTGAGCCTCTAGAGTGCTCAATTCTTATCCGATTGGAATGAAATTTTGCACTACGTGTTTTGTTATGATATCCAATAACTGTGCCAAGTGTGGTTCAAATCGGTCTATAACCCGATATAGCTGCCATATAAACCGATATTGGGTCTTGACTTCTTGAGCCTCTAGAGGGCGCAATTCTCATCCGACTAGACTGAAATTTTGCACATAGTATTTTAATATCACTTCTAACAACTGTGCTAAGTATGGTTCAATTCGGGTCATTACCTGGTATAGCTGTCATATAAACCGATCTTGGGTCTTGACTTCTTGAGGCTCTAGAGTGCGCAATTCTTATCCGATTTGAATGAAATTTTGCACCACGTGTTTCGTTATGATATCCAACAACTGTGCCAAGTATGGGTCAAATCGGTCCATAACCTGATGTAGCTGCCATATAAACAGATCTTGGGTCTTGACTTCTTGGGCCTCTAGAGAGCGCAATTCTTATCCGATTTGTCCGAAATTTTGTAGAACGGATCCTCTCATGACCATCAACATACGTGTTTATTATGGTCTGAATCGGTCTATAGCCCGATACAGCTCCCATATAAATCAATCTCTCTAATTTACTTTTTGAGCCCCCAAAGGGCGCAATTCTTATTCGAATTGGCTGACATTTTACACAGGTCTCCAACATATAATTTAATTGTGGTCTAAACCGGATCATATCTTGATATCGCTGTAATAGCAGATTTTTCTTTCTTTCTTTTCTTATATCATTTTTTGCCTAAGAAGAGATGCCGGGAAAAGAACTGACAAATGCGCTCCATGGTGGAGGGTATATAAGATTCGGCCCGGCCGAACTTAGCACGCTTTTACTTGTTTGTAATGCAATATAATATTCTCTGCTTTTATAACCACAGTCCTCAACATTCAGCCCTTAAACCCTAAGACAGTGAGCAACATGACAGTTGTTTTGCGATTGGTTAACTGTTTGCTATGATTTCTAAAGGATTTTTATTCCTTTAAACACTTTTTGCAAGCCACAGTAGGTGTATAATCAAAAATCACCTCATCTCCTTCGTTCAAGTACATTTTCGTCAACACCAAAATGGCATCTACCAAAGCTCCAATACTCTTAGACTCTTAGCAATCGACTTAAACACTCACCAAGCATATTCAACTCACATACACTGGCATTTTTTCATAGGCAGTGTATATATTTAACATCACGCCACTCAAATGTTAACTAAGCTTTGGGAAGTTGTGGAACTTCAAGATGTTGTCTCTGTCTGTCTGTGAAATACCGAAGAAGGCCAGTATGAAAAACAAATCAGCAATAACGACCAAACATAACCGGAGATGACCATTTGAAGGCCGTTTCATGTGGTGCTGTTATGTGGCGAGATCGAATCACATGTGGGGGGAAAAGAATGTTATGAAACCCCACTCTACCTACCTGCGTAGCTGTCTGTCTGTCTGGCTACCTACCTGCCTTCTTGAAGTTGTGAGTATTTTCTTAATGAAAGCCACGGGGTAAGGGCCAACGCAGAACTGTTGTTCAATTTATCGCCAAGTGCTAAACATTTCCACTTGGCCTGTTGTTTGTTGTTGATATTTTTCTTGAAGCGCCTTCAAGCCGCCAAACATCATCTTTCCCACTTACGCTTGTCTATGGTGATTTGTGTTATAACTTATTTTGACAGTCTCTACTTTGAATTCGCCAAACTTACGACAGTCGCCCTTACCATGTTGTCTGAGTAGGAAGAGGTGATCAATTCAACTCCTCTTTGATTTCATAAATTCTTCGATAAGCCCAAGGAGTTCAGAGCTATGCTAGAAACTCCAAATGATGTGAAGTTATGAAAAAGTTGAAGGGTGGTTTAGAGCAAAGAATTTTAAATTCGAGAAATTTGAGCTATCATCGAACCTCTGTCCAACAATCTAGCATGATATAAGCGGAGAATCACTTAGTGGTGTCCTCGTAACCCTTTGCTGTACGAGTTGATGAGATTGTTAAAATTGTTTATGGAGGAATGTTCTGGTAAATGAAATCAGCAAGTGTTCCTTATAGACTCAGAAACGGCTGAACCGATTTTCTTGAAATTTTGACAGATGGTGCATAATGATCCCGTTTTTGATATCTGAAGGGGGGGGCGGACCCTCCCCCTTACCCTAATTTTCGGAAACGCCAGATCTCGGAGATGGGTGGTGCGATTTAAACGAAATTTTATGTGCTCTCATATAGTACCCTAAAAATAAAAATTTTATATCAAAATTTCGGATGGGGTACCTAGGGGGGCCGACCCACCTTAAAACCAACCAAACATATATTTAGACCAATCACGACAATATGGGACTCAAATGAAAGGTATTTAGGATAAGAAAACGTATCTAGGGGGACCACCCCAACCCCCAAAACACCTAAATCGGACATATTTACCGACAATGGTAATATGGGACTCAAATGAAAGGTATTTGCGAGTAGCATACGATTCTGATATCCAATTATGGGACCACGTTTCTGGGGGTCCAACCGTTCCCCAAAACACACCCCAAACAGGACTTATTTACTGACCATGGGAATATGGGGCTTAAATAAAAGGTATTTGAGTGTAGAATTATGAGACCAAGTGTTTGGGGGCCCCCTCTCCCCAAAAACCACCCCCAAAGGGGACACATTTACGACCATAGCCATATGGGGCTCAAATGAAAGGTCTTTGGGAGTAAAGCACGAATTTGATATCAATATTCGGGAAAAATGTCTATGGGGCCCCACCACCCAAATACTAAGTATTTGCTGACTTTTGCAATATGAGGCTCAAATAAGAGCGTTTTTAAGTAGAACACGAATCCGATATATATTTTCAAGGCCAACTCACTGCGTGGCCGCCCATCCCCCAAAACACCCCCCAAGCCGGTCACGTTTGCCATCTATGAAAATATGGGGCTCAAATTAAAGGTATTTGGGAGTAGACCACGTATCTGATATCAACATTAGGGACCAACTGTCAAGGGGACGTCCCACAACCATAACAACCCCCAAATAGGACGTATTTGTTCACCAAGACAATTTGGGTCTTAAAGAGAGTGGAACTAAATATTTAAAGTTTTTAGGGCCAATACCCCAATACCACAAATAAATGATATATAGATATATGAGAATACAGCACGTTGCTGATATATTTTCCGGGCTTAGTGTTTGGTGGACCACCCCAATCCCCAAAACACCCCCAAATCGGGCATATTTACCGACCATGTCAAACTGGAGCTTAAATGAAAGGTATTGGGGGATAGGGCAAGAATTGATACCCACTTTCGGGACCAAATTTTTTGGGGGTCAACCCTTTTCCCAATATACCCCACGAGCAGCAATTTTTTAGTGACCATCGCATAATGGGGCTCAAATAAAAAGTATTTGGGAGTAGAATACGGATTTGATATCCAAATTTATGACCATGTATTTAGGGAATCACCCCTACCCCAAACCACCCCGCAAAGGGTAAACATTTTTCGACCATGACTATATGTGGTATTTAAGATTAGAAAACGAATTTGATAACCTATTTTGGGCCATGTGTTTGGGGGACGCCTCATCCTGTAAACTCCCCTCAAAACTAATGGCAAGGCCAAGTGCCTGGGGGACCACCTCACCCCTGAAAACACCCCTAAATCAGATACCATGAGAGTAGTGGGCTGAAATAAAGTATTTTAAGAATGGAGTACACCTTACATCCAAACATAAATTTGTAAACCAATAAAGATCATATGGGATTCGGACAAAGGCACTTATATTGTTAAACAATTAGTCAAGCGATATACTATTTTCGTAGCATGGTATTTCACTAAAAACTCTTTAATTGTCGAAAAAAAATATTTCAAGGAAACTTTTGTTCTCTATAAAGTAAAAGAAGGCGCAGCGGAGCGGGCCCGGGTCAGCTAGTAACCTATATAAACTGATCTCCGGGTTTGATTTCTTGAGTCCTTATAAGGAGCAATTTGGCTGAGATTTAGCATGTAGTGTTTTGTTATGACTTGCAACAACTTTGCCTAGTACGGACCAAATCGGTCTATAAGCTAATATAGCTCTCATATAAACCGATCTCCGAATTGACTTCTTGAGTCCTTACAAGCCGCAATTTTCGCCCGATTTGGCTGAAAATTTGCATGCGGTGTTTTGTTACGATTCCCACCAAATGTGCCAAATGCGGTCCAAATCAGTCTATAACCCGATATAGCTTCCATATAAAGCGGTCTCTCGATCATTCTTGTTCGGTTCCTAGAAACTTTAATTCTGGCTGAATTTTGCTAGAACAAAATTATGCCCTTCAACTAAATTTATTTTGTATAAATTTTTAGCATCCAAGGTAGTGGGTTCCCAAGATTTAGCCTGGCCGTACTAAGCACGCTTTTACTTGTTTGCAATATGTCTTTTGGGCAAAATATTTTATTTGGCTTTTATGCACGGCATAGAATCTTACAAATGTCGCCAATATTAAGAGGGGAAAACCAATCCTGAATTTTTTTTATGCGATGTTTTCGCTAGGATTCGAACGAAGCGTCGAGTGTCATATGCAGGCATGATAACTTCTGCAATGTTTCACCAACCATCCAAAGGTGAGTATCGGCCGAAAAAACGCCCTAAACATGAAGCTCAGGCTTAAAAAACCAAATCTTTTCTCTCGAGGTAGAACACATTCTGCTACCTTTGGTACTCAGCGTTCCTTCTTAAGCTTAGTTTCCGGATCTTCCCAATTACTTTGCCCCTAAAACTCCCCAGCTTTCTCCTCCTGGTGAAAAGTACCAGCTCAGCCCTCGCCCGCCCATAGAACTACCTCAACATGTCTTGAATAAAGCGTAATAGCTGAGAGGAAACGGCCATACATTATGATAACGTTGTCATCCGCGTAGTAGAACCCATCTCCTTTTCCATTTCTAGAAGACACAAAAGAGGGGATGAAACCTTACCTTGAAGAGTTTCTGCGGTCAAAAGTTTTCTAATACAGGCCCCTGCTAGTAATGCGTTAATAATGCGACATTTCAGCTTCTTCTTAACCCAATTAACACCAGAGCTCAACCTATGGACTCCATCTGAACGAGCTATTACCAAAACCAGGAGCAAAACAAGGGACAAAATATAAAGATGCGATAATCGCTAACGCTGCGGATGGATAGACCAAAAAGAATACCAGAAACCAACAGGAGACAGGAAAGGAAAGACCGTTATATCATTTATTAAACGATACGACATTCCGAATTTGACATATAGTGTAATCCATTGAAACGCCTTTCGAAACAAGTAAAAAGGAGTTAAGTTCGGCCGGGCCGAACTTTGGATACCCACCACCTCGGGTATATATTTAACCACCTTTCATCAAAATTCGGTGAAAATTTCATACTTTATGTCCCATATCAGTTATATCAAAATATGTTCCGATTTGGACCAAATATTATTAAGTACACTAGCTATATCTAAAAATAAACCGATCTGAACTATATACGACACGGATGTCGAAAAGCCTAACATAAGTCACTGTGTCAAATTTCAGTGATATCGGATTATAAATGCGCCTTTTAGGGGGCCAAGACTTTAAATCGATATATCGGTCCACATGGCAGCTATACCCAAATCTGGACCGATTTGAGCCAAGTTGCATAAAAATGTCGAAGAGCCTAACACAAAGCACTATCCAAAATTTCGGCGAAATCGGATAATAATTGCCTCTTTTATGGGCCCAAAACCCTTAATCGAGAGATCGGTCAATATGGCAGCTATGTTCAAATCTGGACCGATCTGGGCCAAATTGAAAAAGGACGTCGAAGAGCATAACCAAACTCACTATCTCAAATTTCAGCGACATCGGACAATAAATGCGTCTTTTATGGCACCAAAACCTAAAACCTAGATATCGGTCTATATGGCAGCTATATCCACATCTGGACCGATCTGTGCGATGTTGCAGAAGTATATCAAGGGGCTTAACGCAACTCACTGTCCCGAATTTCGGCAACATCGGACAATAAATGAGCATTTTATGGGCCCAAAACCATAAATCAAAAAATCGGTCTATATGGCAGCTATATCCAAATCTGAACCGTTCTGGACCAAATTGAAGAAATATGTCAAAGGGCCTAACACAACTCACTGTCCCGAATTTCAGCAAAATCGGACAATAAATGTGGCTATATCCAAATCTGAACCGATCTGGACCAAACTGAAGAAAGATATCGAAGGGCCTAACACAACTCACTGTCCCGAATTTCAGCAAAATCGGACAATAAATGTGGCTTTTATGGGCCTAAGACCAAAAATCGGAGGATTGGTATATATGGCAGCTATATCCAAATCTGAACCGATCTAGACCAAATTGAAGAAAGATGTCCAAGGGCCTAACACAACTCACTGTCCCAAATTTCAGCAAAATCGGACAATAAATGTGGCTTTTATGGGTCTAACACCATAAATCGGAGAATCGGTGTATATGGCAGCTATATCCAAATCTGAACCGATCTGGACCAAATTGAAGAAGGATGTCCAAGGGCCTATCACAACTCACTGTCCCGAATTTCAGCAAAATCGGACAATAAATGTGGCTTTTATGGGCCTAACACCATAAATCGGAGGATCGGTATATATGGCAGCTATATCCAAATCTGAACCGATCTGGGCCAAATTAACGAAGGAAGTCGAAGGGCCTAACACAACTCACTGTTTTAAATTTCAGCAAAATCGGATAATAAATGTGGCTTTTATGGGCCTAAGACCATAAATCGGCGGATCGGTCTATATGGGGGCTATATCAAGATATAGTCCGATATAGCCCATCTTCGAACATAACCTGCTTATGGACAAAAAAGAATCTGTGCAAAATTTCAGCTCAATATCTCTACTTTTAAAGACTGTAGCGTGATTTCAACAGACAGACGGACGGACATGTCTAGATCGTCTTAGATTTTTACGCTGATCAAGAATATATATACTTTATAGGGTCGGAAATGGATATTTCGATGTGTTGCAAACGGAATGACAAAATAAATATACCCCCATCCTTCGGTGGTGGGTATAAAAAGCTAAAACCGAGTGGAGTCCATCCCATCTTTAGAAACAACAACGATTTGATCATTTCAGACGAATTGAACGTATCAACGGTCAATGACTCTGAAACGTCGTATCAGACAAATTGGTCGTAACAAACAAATTGGTCGCAACAGACAACTAGGAAATATCCGACAAATTGGTCGCAACATTCAACTTGGTCGTATCAGACAAATTGGTCACAACAAACAACTTGGTCGTATCAGACTGCTTGGTGGTATCAGACAACTTGGTCGTATTGGACAACTTATTATACCCACCACCATAGGTTGGGGGTATACTAATCTAGTCATTCCGTTTGTAACACCTCGAAATATTGTTCTGCGTCCATGAGCGTCCGTGAAAATCACGATAGCTGTCGAACGTATAAAGCTAGCCACTGAAATTTTGCACAGATAAATTTTGGTGATGTTGGTCATTAGGGATTGCAAATTGGGCATTTTGGTTCAGATTTGGATCAGTGTATAACCTGATATAGCTTCCATATAACCCATGTAACATCTTTGGCCCCTGAACCCGCAATTTTTGTCCGATTGGTTAAAATTTCTATTCTGTTACGATTTCCAACAGCTGTGCCAAGTGCGGTTGAAATCAGTCTATAACCTGATATAGCTCCCATATAAACCGAACTCCCTATTTGACATCTTAAGACCCTGGAAGCCTCATTTTTTGTAAGATTTGGCTGAAATTTTCCATGTAGTGGGCTGTTATGACTTCCAACTACTGTGCCAAGTACGGTCCAAATCGGTCTATAACCTGATATAGCTCCCACGTGAACCGATCTCCCAATTTGGCATCTTTAGCCGCTGAAAGTCGAAATTTTTGTCAGATTTAGCTAAAATTTTGTGTTCTGTTATGACCTCCAACACGAACGGTCCAAAACGGCTATAACCTGGTATAGCTCCCATATAAACAGATCTCTCGATCATCCTTGTTCGGTTCCAGGGAGCTTTAATTTTTGTTGGTTTGACGAAAGTTTGACAAACTTGCTGCATGCATTCAGTAGAACAATCCCTCATTACTTATGGTAAAATTGTAATAAAATTTTTATTTGAGTAGTATTCAAAAAAGTATGGGCTGAGGGAACTTGATGTGCTGAAGGGGAACGGGTATAGCCACAGTTCCATTCTTGACACTCTAGATGCGGTAGCTTGTTGTTATTGAAACCACATTTCCGTATGTGGAGGTACCGATCTTCGTCAAGCTCCAAGGCTTCACGCCCATTGATTATTTACAGACGCCAATAACTCACCTTGTCATGTCGAGTATCATAAGCACTCAGTATTATGGCAAGAGCAGGTGCCGTCGAATCCTCATTGGGACACTCTACCCGATATCGCTGATTATTCGCGACAGCAATGGCAACTACTCCATGTACGAAGCATCCTATACACTATAGGTCCGCACAAGACTCGTGAGTAATCGTGTCACGTGATTCGTCAGTGTAATCCGAAACTAATCGTGCGTGAACCACGACTCACAACCAGTGTTGCCATTCAAGAAAATTATTTCCGACCAAAATTTAAGAAAATCCTACCAAACCCGACCAAAACCTACCAAAAATTTTACAAATCAAAAATTCAATATATGTTTTTATACCCTTCACTGAAGAGTTTGCCATTCCATTTGCACCCTTTATACCGATCACCCGATTACAAATCTTGCTCACAATCAATGCTGCCGTTTTTGGTAGGTTCCTAGCAAAATTGGTAGATTTTTATTCTATTTGTAGTTTGGTAGGCTGACCTCAATATTTGGTTTATTATTAAGTGTGCAGGATAACACCATGGATGGCAAAGCAGCCAGACTTCTCCAAGAAGACCAAAAAATTTGGGGAACCATGTGTTGTTCTGTTAAAAATAACATTATGGACATCAGTTTCAATAGAACTATTTTTATACCCTCCACCTTAGGATGGGGTATACTAATTTCGTCATTCTGTTTGTAACTCCTCGAAATATTCGTCTAAGATCCCAAAAAATATATATATTCTTAATCGACATGACACCTTAAGTCGATCTAGGAATGTCCGTCAGTCCCTCAGTCCATCCGTCTGTCTGTCGAAAGCACGCTAACTTCCGAAGGAGTAAAGCTAGCCGCTTGAAATTTTGCACAAATACTTCTTATTAGTGTAGGTCGGTTGGTATTGTAAATGGGCCATATCGGTCCATGTTTTGATATAGCTGCCATATGAACCGATCTTGGGTCTTGATTTCTTGAGCCTCTAGAGTGCGCAATTCATATCCGATTGGAATGAAATTTTGCACGATGTGTTTTGTTATGATATCCAACAACTGTGCCAAGTATGGTTCAAATCGGTTCATAACCTGATAGAGCTGTCATATAAACCGATGTTGGGTCTTGACCTCTTGAGCCCCTAGAGGGCGCAATTCCTATCCGATTGGAATGAAATTTTGCACGATGTTTTTTGTTATGATATCCAAAGCACGCTAACTTTCGAAGAAGTAAAGCTAGCCGCTTCAAATTTTGCACAAATACTTCTTGTTAATGTAGGTCGGTTGGTATTGTAAATGGGCTATATCGGTCCATATTTTGATATAGCTGCCATATAAACCGATCTTGGGTCTTGACTTCTTGATCCTCTAGAGTGCGCAATTCTTCTCCGATTGGAATGAAATTTTGCACGACTTTTTTTATTATGATATCCAACAACTGTGCCAAGTGTGGTTCAAATCGGTTCATAACCTGATATAGCTGTCATATAAACAGATCTGAGGACTTGACTTCTTGAGCTTCTAGAGGGCGCAATTCCTATCCGATTGGAATGAAATTTTGCACGACGTTTTTTGTTATGATATCCAAAGCACGCTAACTTTCGAAGAAGTAAAGCTAGCCGCTTCAAATTTTGCACAAATACTTCTTGTTAATGTAGGTCGGTTGGTATTGTAAATGGGCTACATCGGTCCATATTTTGATATAGCTGCCATATAAACCGATCTTGGGTCTTGATTTCTTGAGCCTCTAGAGTGAGCAATTCTTATCCGATTGGAATGAAATTTTGCACGATGTGTTTTGTTATGATATCCAACAACTGTGCCAGGTATGGTTCAAATCGGTTCATAACCTGATATAGCTGCCATATAAACCGATCTTGGGTCTTGACTTCTTGAGCCTCTAGAGTGCGCAATTCTTATCCGATTGGAATGAAATTTTGCTCGACGTTTTTTGTTATGATATCCAAAGCACGCTAACTTTCGAAGAAGTAAAGCTAGCCGCTTCAAATTTTGCACAAATTCTTCTTGTTAATGTAGGTCGGTTGGTATTGTAAATGGGCTACATCGGTCCATATTTTGATATAGCTGCCATATAAACCGATCTTGGGTCTTGATTTCTTGAGCCTCTAGAGTGAGCAATTCTTATCCGATTGGAATGAAATTTTGCACGATGTGTTTTGTTATGATATCCAACAACTGTGCCAGGTATGGTTCAAATCGGTTCATAACCTGATATAGCTGCCATATAAACCGATCTTGGGTCTTGACTTCTTGAGCCTCTAGAGTGCGCAATTCTTATCCGATTGGAATGAAATTTTGCTCGACGTTTTTTGTTATGATATCCAAAGCACGCTAACTTTCGAAGAAGTAAAGCTAGCCGCTTCAAATTTTGCACAAATTCTTCTTGTTAATGTAGGTCGGTTGGTATTGTAAATGGGCTATATCGGTCCATATTTTGATATAGCTGCCATATAAACCGATCTTGGGTCTTGACTTCTTGAGTCTCTAGAGTGCGCAATTCTTCTCCGATTGGAATGAAATTTTGCACGATGTGTTTTGTTATGATATCCAACAACTGTGCCAAGTATGGCTCAAATCGGTTCATAACTTGATATAGCTGTCATATAAACAGATCTGGGGACTTGACTTCTTGAGTCTCTAGAGTGCGCAATTCTTATCCGATTGGAATGAAATTTTGCACGACGTTTTTTGTTATGATATCTAAAGCACGCTAACTTTCGAAGAAGTAAAGCTAGCCGCTTCAAATTTTGCACAAATACTTCTTGTTAATGTAGGTCGGTTGGTATTGTAAATGGGCTACATCGGTCCATATTTTGATATAGCTGCCATATAAACCGATCTTGGGTCTTGACTTCTTGAGCCTCTAGAGTGCGCAATTCTTCTCCGATTGGAATGAAATTTTGCACGATGTGTTTTGTTATGATATCCAACAACTGTGCCAAGTATGGCTCAAATCGGTTCATAACTTGATATAGCTGTCATATAAACAGATCTGGGGACTTGACTTCTTGAGCTTCTAGAGGTCGCAATTCCTATCCAATTTGGCTGAAATTTTGTAAGTCGTATTTTATTCTTACTTTCAACAAATGTGTCAAATAAGGTCCAAATCGGTTCATAACCTGATATAGCTGCCATATAAACCGATCTGGGATCTTGACTTCTTGAGCCTCTAGAGGTCGCAATTATTATACGATTTGCCTGAAATTTTGTACGATGGATTCTCTCATGACCATCAACATGCGTGTTTAGTATGGTCTGAATCGGTCTATAGCCCGCTACAGCTCCTATATAAATCGATCTCTCTATTTTACTTCTTGAGCCCCCAAAGGGCGCAATTCTTATTCGAATTGGCTGACATTTTATACAGGTCTCCAACATACCAAACCGGACCATATCTTGATATCGCTCTAATAGCAGAGCAAATATTTTCTTATATCCTTTTTTGCCTAAGAAGAGATGCCGGGAAAAGAACTCGACAAATGCGATCCATGGTGGAGGGTATATAAGATTCGGCCCTGCCGAACTTAGCACAATTTTACTTGTTTAATTCTGTAAAGTGATTGCAACAGACGGACGGACGGACGAACAGGCACACGGATATCATTAAATCGTCTTAGAATTTTTGTTTTTAAATCGTCTTTTCGATGTGTTGACTAAATGAATATGCCCCCTATCCTATAGTGGTGGGTATTAAAAGCAAAAATATCTTTTCTATCCCGGATATTGGGGTTTCCCGTATAATCGAGGTCCGACTGTACTATTGTTATACAATTTTCTTATTCCTCTTACTATTCTTACCCCCTCCCAAAACCACGGTCTTGTCTTATTCGTCCAAATTGATCCCATTTAAAGTCTGGCTCTTCCAATAAAGTTTGCTGCCTCTTCTCGATTCACTTGATTGCAAACGAATGTCAGCTGAAGAAACGAGTTCTATGATTGTTTTTTTGTTTTTTAATAGAAAAAATTTCACAAAGAGTAGGAAAAATGATTTCTTTTGAAGTGGCAGAAATAAGTACAAACTCGCTTCGACATCTGAGCAAGACTTAGAAATGGAAAGACGGACGGACGGGCGGATGGATAAGCAGAGGTTATTCAGACAAACCAACAACAAAACTCTATGTATAAGATCTACGAATCACACTTGTAGTTGCATGTTGTTAGCTAGCTGGGGGTTTAGCCATAGGCCATTGCCGCCAGTCGTCATTTGGAATCCTGCTGTGGTGCTAACGGCGTATTTACCTACTCGAACATTGACATTAATTAGACATTAAATCGAAGCATAGACCAATGGAAGTGTTCAATATTGAAACCGATTTTGATTTTTATAAAATTCAAATTCAAGATCAAACATCATGAAAATTTAATACCCACATGTAGAATAATCTTAAGATATATTGAAATGGGCATTTTTTATACCCACCACCGTTGGATAGGGGGTATATTCATTTAGTCATTCCGTTTGCAACACCTCCATATTTCAGATCGTCGTAAAATTCTTAGACGATTTAACGATTTCCGTGTGCCTGTCCGTCCGTCTGTTGTAATCACTCAAGAGCTTTCAAAAATTGAGATATTAAGGTGAAATTTGGCACAGATATGTCTTTTTGATGCACACTGGTTAAGTTCTTGAACGGGCTAAATCGGACCATGTTTGGATATAGACCGATTTTCCGATAAAAAAAAGATAAAGAAATGCCCACAAAACTTAATTATACCCTCCACCATAAGATGGGGGGTATACTAATTTCGTCATTCTGTTTGTAACTACTCGAAATATTCGTCTGAGACCCCATAAAGTATTTATATTCTTGATCGTCGTGACATTTTATGTCGATCTAGCCATGTCCGTGCGTCTGTCCGTCCGTCTGTCCGTCCGTCCGTCCGTCTGTCCGTCCGTCCGTCTGTCCGTCCGTCCGTCCGTCTGTCCGTCCGTCCGTCTGTCCGTCCGTCCGTCCGTCTGTCTGTCGAAAGCACGCTAACTTTCGAAGGAGTAAAGCTAGCCGCTTGAAATTTTGCACAAATACTTCTTATTAGTGTAGGTCGGTTGGTATTGTAAATGGGCCATATCGGTCCATGTTTTGATATAGCTGCCATATAAACCGATCTTGGGTCTTGACTTCTTGACCCTCTAGAGGGCGCAATTCTTATCCGATTGGAATGGAATTTCACACGACGTGTTTTGCTATGATATCCAACAACTGTGCCAAGTATGGTTCACATCGGTCCATAACCTGATATAGCTGCCATATAAACCGATCTTGGGTCTTGACTTCTTGAGCCTCTAGAGTGCGCAATTCTTATCCGATTGGAATGAAATTTTGCACAACGTGTTTTGTTATTATATCCAACAACTGTGCCAAGTATGGTTTAAATCGATCCATAACCTGATATAGCTACCATATAAACCGATCTTGGGTCTTGACTTCTTGACCCTCTAGAGGGCGCAATTCTTATCCGATTGGAATGGAATTTCACACGACGTGTTTTGTTATGATATCCAACAACTGTGCCAAGTATGGTTCAAATCCGTCCATAACCTGATATAGCTACCATATAAACCGATCTTGGGTCTTGACTTCTTGACCCTCTAGAGGGCACAATTCTTATCCGATTTGAATGAATTTTTGCACGAAGTATTTCGTTATGATATCCAACAACTTTGCCAAGTATGGTTTAAATCGGTTCATAACCTGATATAGCTGTCATATAAACAGATCTGGGGATTTGATTTCTTGAGCTTCTGGAGGGCGCAATTCCTATCCGATTTGGCTGAAATTTTGCATGACGTATTTTATTTTTACTTTCAACAACTGTGTCAAATAAGGTTCAAATCGGTTCATAACCTGATATAGCTGCCATATAAACCGATCTGGGATCTTGACTTCTTGACCCCTAGAGGTCGCAATTATTATCCGATATGCTTGAAATTTTGTACGATGGATCCTCTCATGACCATCAACAAACGTGTTTATTATGGTCTGAATCGGTCTATAGCCCGATACAGATCCCATATAAATCGTTCTCTCTATTTTACTTCGTGAGCCCCAATGGGCGCAATTCTTATACGAATTGGCTGAAATTTTACACAGGTCTCCAACATATAATTTAATTGTGGTCCGAACCGGACCATATCTTGATATCGTTTTAATAGCAGAGCAACTCTTTTCTTATATCCTTTTTTGCCTAAGAAGAGATACCGGGAAAAGAACTCGACAAATGCGATCCATGGTGGAGGGTATATAAGATTCGGCCCGGCCGAACTTAGCACGCTTTTACTTGTTTTTTAATTCGATTTTGCTGAAATATGAAACAGTGAGTAGTTTAAAACTTCCCGACATCCGGTTCAGATCGGACTATATTTAGATATAGCTACCATATAGACCGATCTCCCGAAAAAAGGGTCTGAAGACCATAAATGTTTTATTTAATACCCGATTTCGCTGAAATGTGCAACAATGGGTTATTTTAAGCCTCCCGACATCTGACCTTAATATGGATTAGATCGGTCCATATTTAGTTATTGCTGCCATATAGACCGATCGCCCGATAAAGGGTCTGAAGGCTACAAAAGCTTTATTTTTTATCCGATTTCGCTGAAATTTGGAATAGTGAGTTATTTTCAGCCTCCTGATACCCGACCTAAATATGGTTCCGATCGGACTATATTTAGATATAGCTGCCATATAGACCGATCTGCCGATAAGGGTGTATGAAACCAATAAAAGCTTTATTTATTACCCGATTTCCCTGAAATTTGTAACAGTGAGTAGGTTAAGACCTCCCAACATCCGACTTTAATATGATTCAGATCGGTTTATAATTGGATATACCTGCCAAAAAGACCAATATTTTGTTCTTTAAAATTGGCATATATATTAGACCATTCAATGTCCGTGCCGAATTTGGTTGCTAAGTTACCCAATTTTCCCCGGACTGTGACGAAATGGGATTTACAAATATACCCGAGGTGGTGGATATCCAAAGTTCGGCCCGGCAGAAGTTAATGCCTTTTTCGTTTTTATACCCTCCACCATAAGATGGGGGGTATACTAATTTCGTCATTCTGTTTGTAACTACTCAAAATATTCGTCTGAGACTCCATAAAGTATTTATATTCTTAATCGTCGCGACATTTTATGTCGATCTAGCTATGTCCGTCCGTCTGTCCGTCCGTCCGTCTGTCTGTCGAAAGCACGCTAACTTCCGAAGGAGTAAAGCTAGCCGCTTGAAATTTTGCACAAATACTTTTTATTAGTCTAGGTCGGTTGGTATTGTAAATGGGCCATATCGGTCCATGTTTTGATATAGCTGCCATATAAACCGATCTTGGGCCTTGACTTCTTAAGCCTCTAGAGTGCGCAATTCTTATCCGATTGGAATGGAATTTTGCACGACGTGTTTTGCTATGATATCCAACAACAGTGCCAAGTATAGTTCAAATCGGTCCATAACTTGATATAGCTGCCATATAAACCGATCTTGGGTCTTGACTTCTTGAGCTCCTAGAGGGCGCAATTCTTATCCGATTGGAATGGAATTTTGCACGACGTGTTTTGTTACGATATCCAACAACTGTGCCAAGTATGGTTCAAATCGGTCCATAAGCTGATATAGCTGTCATATAAACCGATCTTGGGTCTTGACTTCTTGAGCCTCTAGAGGTCGCAATTCTTATCCGATTGGAATGAATTTTGGCACGTAGTATTTTGTTATGATATCCAACAACTGTGCCAAGTATGGTTCAAATCGGTTCATAACCTGATATAGCTGCCATATAAACCGGTCTGGAATCTTGACTTCTTGACCCCTAGAGGTCGCAATTATTATCCGATATGCCTGAAATTTTGTACGATGGATCCTCTCATAACCATCAACAACGTGTTTATTATGGTCTGAATCGGTCTATAGCCCGATACAGATCCTATATAAATCGTTCTCTCTATTTTGCTTCGTGAGCCCCAAAGGGCGCAATTCTTATACGAATTGGCTGAAATTTTACACAGGTCTCCAACATAATTGTGGTCTGAACCGGACCATATCTTGATATCGTTTTAATAGCAGAGCAACTCTTTTCTTATATCCTTTTTTGCCTAAGAAGAGATGCCGGGAAAAGAACTCGACAAATGCGATCCATGGTGGAGGGTATATAAGATTCGGCCCGGCCGAACTTAGCACGCTTTTACTTGTTTTTTTTTTGATATTTGTGATAGACAATATAGTTGGCAACAAGTGTTTGTGTTTAAGAGGTTCTTAAGGTATTGACATTTTGCCAACATTGATATTTAATTAAAAAATGAATTGCTTACGGATTTTTGATGTCGAATTTAGATAAGTAACCATTGGGTTATGTATGTCAACATTTAATTGCAAAATACATAAATTATGTAACAAATTAAATTGTAAGCCGTTTATTATGTTGCACATAATGCACATTTGCTGATCAATTTATTGGTGGACTATTCCAATGTATTAAATTGGTGAACTTAACTTAATTTAATGAAAGAGCTGAGGCTTTTTTCATACCCACTACCGAAGAATGGGGTTATACTAATCGAGTCACTCTGTTTGTAACACCTCGAAATATTCGCCCAAGACCTCATTAAGTATATGTATGCTTGATCGTCTCGACGACCTGAGTCCATCTAGCAGGGTCCGATCGTACGTCCGTCTGTCGAAATCACGATAGCGATCGAACTCGTAAAGCTAGCAGCTTGAAATTTTGCACAGATATTTACTATTGATGTAGGTCGTTGAAGCTTGCAAATGGGTCACATCGTTCAAATTTGGATATAGCTCCCATATAAACCGATCTCCTAATTTGACTTGTTGAACTCCTGGAAGCCGCAGATAGTGTTCTATTATAATTTCCTATAATTTTACTAAGTACTGTCAAAATCGGTCTATAACCTGATATAGCTCCCATATAAACCGATTTCCCGATTTGACTTCTTGAGCCCCTGGAGGCTGCAATTTTTGTCCGATTTGGCTGAAATTTTGCCATGATGTTCCGTTACGACTTCCAACACTTGTGCCAAATACGGTCCAAATCAGTCTATTACCTGATATAGCTCCCATATAAACCGATCTCCTAATTTGATTTGTTCTATTATGATTTCCTGCAATTTTACTAAGTATGGTCCAAATCAGTCTATAACCTGATATATCTCCCATATAAACCGATCTCCCGATTTGACTTCTTGAGCTCCTGGAAGCTGCAATTTTTGTCCGATTTGGCTGAAATTTTGCATGCGGTGCTCTGCTACTACTTCCAACACTTGTGCCAAATACGGTCCAAATCAGTCTATTACCTGATATAGCTCCCAAATAAACCCTTCTCGCGATAATCATTGTTCGGTTCCTAGAATTTGAATATTTGCTGGTTTTACAGAAGTATTATTTTTTATACATTTTTAGTAGACTTCATGGTGGTGGGTTCCCAAGATTCGGCCCGGCAAAACTTAGCACGCTTTTACTTGTTGCCTTACTAGCATCGATTTACCAGCATATGAAATTTGTTTCTTAATGCGTGGACCATTGCGTGTATATGAACACTTTGTCCTCAGATATTCACTTTTCAAAGTTCATTACCAAAAATGTTTTTCTTAAACAAAAAAAAAAAAAAAAAAATGACTTTCGGCATCTACATGGCTATCGGTATCTGCATCTGCAACTACAACATTGGAGGGGGCCAAGGCTGAGCAGTACGATCATGATCGTGCAACATGACGGGCAACAAACATATCTCACTTTCGGACTTCTTCCGTTTATGGTTGTAGGACTACTTTTTTGTTTACACACCGATGTCGGCATTGTTTTTTGTCCATGACCTTGTTGTGTTTGGGGCCTCAGTGGGAAAGTTGCGTAAATCGACATTTTAAACAATGTTAGCATTAATTGCATTTTAGTGGTTGTACCTAATACCACAAAGCCCCCGTGAAAATCCCAACATATTTTGGGAAACTATACAGAAAAAAAAAAAACAGTAAAGAAAGGCTTCATTCCAGCGCAGCCGACTATATAATACCCTACTACTTATAATAAATGGAGCCTCAGTCTTTAATTTTGTGCACTTACTAAAATATCGAATAAAACAGCAAGATGGTTTTATCATAGGGCTCAAATTCAGACGGCGGATGGTATAAAGCCTGACCCAGACCCACTCCGCTGCGCCTTCTTTTACTTCATATGAAACAAAAGTTTCCTTGGAATATTTATTTTCGAAAATCTTTTAGCAAAATACCATGCTAACCTGACTAACAGTTTAACAATATAAGTGCCTTTATCTCAGTCCCATATTATATTTATTGGTCTGGATGTAAGCAGTACTCCATTCTTAAAATACTTCATTTCAGCCCGATATTCTCATGATTTCTGATTTAGTGGTGTTTTCGGGGGTAAGGTGGTCCCCCCGAAAACTTGGCCCTGAAAAAATATCAAAACCGTGCTCTTATTTCAAAACCCATTGATTTAAACCCCATATTGCCATTGGTTAAGGGGATTTTACACGGTGAGGCGTCCCCCAAACACATGGCCCCAAAATAGGTTATCAAATTCGTTTTCTAATCTTAAATACCACATATTGGCATGGTCGAAATATTTTTACCCTTTGCGGGGTGTTTTAGAGAAGGGGTGATGTCCTAAATACATTGTCCTCAATTTGGATATCAAATTCGTATTCTACTCCCAAATACCTTTATTAGAGCACCATTTTGTGATGGTCACTAAAAAATTGCTGCTTGTGGGGTATTTTGGGAAACGGTAAACCCCAAGAAAATTGGTGCCGAAAGTGGGTATCTATTCTTGCTCTTTCCCCCAATACCTTTCATTTAAGCTCTACATTGACGTCGGTAAATATAGCCGATTTAGGGGTGTTTTGAGGATTGGGGTGTTCGCCCAAACACTAAGCCCGGAAAATATATCAGCAGCGTGCTCTATTCTCATATATATATATATATATTATTTATTTGAACCCCATATTGCCATTGGCCTTAAAATTTGATATCAAATTCGTTTTCAAATCTCATTTAAACTCCTTATTGCAAAAGTCAGCAAATATGTCCGATATGGGGTATTGGCCCTAAAAACTATAAATATTTAGTTCCACTCTCTTTACGACCCAAATTGTCTTGCTGATCAAATTCCTCCTATTTGGGGGTTGTTATGGTGGTGGGACGTCCTCTAGACAGTTGGTCCCTAATGTTGATATCAGGAGTGGTCTACTCCCAAATGCCTTTAATTTGAGCCCCATACTTCCATAGTCGGCAAACGTGACCCGCTTGGGGGGTGTTTTGGGGGATGGGCGGCCACACAGTGAGTTGGCCTTGGAAATATATATCGGATTCGTGTTACTTAAAAACCCTCTTATTTGAGCCTTATATTGCAAAAGTCAGCAAATACTTACTATTTGGGTGGTGTTGTTTGGGTGGGGTGGCCCCATAGACACTTTTCCCAAATATTGATATCGGATTCGTGCTTTACTCCCAAAGACCTTTCATTTGAGCCCCATGTGGCTATGGTCGTAAATGTGTCCCCTTTAGGGAGGTTTTTGGGGAGAGGCGGCCCCCCAAACACTTGGTCTCATATTTGGATATCAGATTCTAATTCTACACTGAAATACCTTTTATTTAAGCCCCATATTCCCATGGTCAGAAAATAAGTCCTATTTGGGGGGTGTTTTGGGGAAGGGGGTGGACTCCCAGAAACGTGGTCCCACATTAGGATATCAGATTTGTATTCTACTCGCAAATACCTTTCATTTGAGTCCCATATTGCCATGGTCGGTAAATATGTCCGATTTAGGGGTGTTTTAGGGCTTGGGGTGGCCCCCCTAGCACTTGGTTCGACAATTGGATATCAGATACATTTTCTTATCGTAAATACCTTTCATTTGAGTCCCATATTGTCGTGATTGGCCTAAATATATGTTTGGTAGGTTTCAGGGTGGGGCGGCCCCCCTAGGTACCCCATCCGAAATTTGGATACCAAATTTTTATTTTTGTATAAGAGTACACAAAATTTCGCTTAAATCGCACCACCCATCTCCGAGATCTGGCATTTCTGAAAATTAGGGTAAGGGGGAGGGTCCGTCCCCCCTTCAAATATGAAGAAATGTAGTACCCTATTTTCACCACGGGGCCATTATGCAGCATCTGTGAATATTTCAAGAAAATCGGTTCAGCCGTTTCTGAGTCTTTAAGGAACACACAAACAAACAAACGAACAAACAAACAAACAAACAAACAAACAAACAAACAAACAAACAAACAAACAAACAAACAAACAAACAAACAAACAAACAAACAAACAAACAAACAAACAAACAAACAAACAAACAAACAAACAAACAAACAAACAAACAAACAAACAAACAAACAAACAAACAAACAAACAAACAAACAAACAAACAAACAAACAAACAAACAAACAAACAAACAAACAAACAAACAAACAAACAAACAAACAAACAAACAAACAAACAAACAAACAAACAAACAAACAAACAAACAAACAAACAAACAAACAAACAAACAAACAAACAAACAAACAAACAAACAAACAAACAAACAAACAAACAAACAAACAAACAAACAAACAAACAAACAAACAAACAAACAAACAAACAAACAAACAAACAAACAAACAAACAAACAAACAAACAAACAAACAAACAAACAAACAAACACAAATTGATTTTTGTACGTAAGATATGGGAGCCATATATAAATCTAGGGACTCCGGTTGCCGAGTTAGAGGCGTGCCTGGAGTGCCATGGGTTCGATTCCCACCAAAGTCCTTGGTCTGTTGCTATTCTGGTATCACAATGGATTTAAAGGACTAAGTGGACAAAGTGACTTTGTAAAGGACTGACACTCTTACCTAACCCAACCAACATATATTGGGTTGCCCAAAAAGTAATTGCGGATTTTTTCAAAGAAAGTAAATGCATTTTTAATAAAACTTAGAATGAACTTTAATCAAATATACTTTTTTTACACGTTCTTTCTAAAGCAAGCTAAAAGTAACAGCTGATAACTGACAGAAGAAAGAATGCAATTACAGAGTCACAAGCTGTGAAAAAATTTGTCAACGCCGACTATATGAAAAATCCGCAATTACTTATTGGGCAACCCAATAATTCTGCACCGATTTTGATGAAATTTTACGCAAATATTGGGACGTCAAACAAAACACCTCGTGTAAAATTTGGTAATTATCGGACCGAAATTATGGCTTCAACAACCTTGAAAGACCATATCAGATAAAAGATTTATATGGGAGCTATATCCAAATCTGAAATTATTTTTAAGAAATTTTGCACATATTTTTGGACGTCACAAAAAGCATTTCATGCCAAATTTGGTAAAGATCAGACTAAGATTGTGGCCTTTACAGCCTTAATATGTCAAATCGGATGAAATATACATATGGGAGCTTTATCCAAATCTGAAGCGGTTTTTCTGAACGCCACAAAAATCAATTTATGCCAAATTTTACAAACGTCGGACCAAGATTGTGGCTTCTACAGCTTCAAAAGGGCATATTGGATGAGTGTTATATGTGAGAGCTATATCTAAATCTGTACCGATTTTTTTCAAAATCAATAGGGTTCGTCCTTGGACGACAAAAAAGGTGACTTGTGAAAATTTTATGAAAATCCGTCAACAAATGCGAACCGTAGCTTTATTACAAAAAAAAACATGGACAGACGGACATAGCTAAAATGGATCCGGAAGTGATTCTAAGCCTATCGGTATGCTTATCGATGGGTCTAGTTTTTCTCCTTCTTAGCGTTGCAAACAAATGCGCAAAGTTATAATACCCTCTACCACAGTGGTGGTGTAGGGTATACAAATTCGACACCAAATCAATAGACAAGCATTGTGGATTCGAATTGACAGCCTCATCTCTTCAGTGCGGAAGAGGGGAGGGTTGGATGACTTGAACAAAATGTTTACACAAAATTCGTTGGTTCGTTAGACCTCAAACTACAAATTTGTAGAAAGTTTCCTTTTTGCTGTTCGTCGCTTTGTTTGAGGGAACTCTTTTTGTCTGTGGTTTTTAGCCAACCATGGTTTTTTCGCACCATTCGAGGCATTTTAAATTTAACATGGCACTTAATGTGTTGTAAGTCTTGTAAATTGGCCAATCCACCATCGGGTGTTGCTGCTATTTTGGATACAATGCAATTGATTTTCGACAATATTCGAATCCCCCTCTTCTTAGTGTTCATCTGATATTTGGGTAACGGCTTATACCTTGTAAAGCGGTATCTGTCTGCCAGTGCTACAACAATATCAATTAATTTGGTGTTTCGTTACCACAGGATAGTGGATATATTCATTTAGTCATTCCGTTTGCAACACAACGAAATACCCATGTCCGACCCTACAAAGTATATCTATTTTGGATCGTCGTAAAATTCTAAGACGATTTAACGATGTCCGTGTATCTTTCCGACCGTCTGTTGTAATAACTTTACAGCCTTCAGAACTTGAGATGTTGAGCTGAAATTTAGCACAGATACGTCTTTTTGCTGCACGCGCGTTAAGTTCTTGAACGGGCCAAATCGGACCATATTTGGATATAGCTGTCCTATAGACCGATATGCCGATAAATGCTCTAAAGCCCATAAAATTTTATTTATTGCCCGATTTTGCTGACATTTAAACCAATCTCTGACATAAATATGGTTCAGATCGGACTATATATAGATATAGCTGTCATATAGACCGATATGCCGATTAAGGGTCTAACGCCCATAAAAGCTTTGATAATTACCCGAATTCACTGAAATTTAAAACAGTTAGTTGTTGTAGGCATCCCGACATCCGACCCAAATATAATTCAGATCGGGGGTGGGGTGGTGTTGTGGGGGTGGGGTGGTGTTGTGGGGTGGGGTGGCTCCATAAACACTTTTCCCGATATCAGATTAGTGCTTCACTGCAAAAGACCTTTCATTTGAGCCCCATGTGGCTATGGTCGTAAATGTGTCCACTTTGGGGGAGGTTTTTTGGGAGAGGCGGTCCCCCAAACACTTGGTCTCATATTTGGATATCAGAATCTAATTCTTCACTCAAATACCTTTTATTTAAGCCCCATATTCCCATGGTGAGTATATAAGTCCGTTTTGGGGGGGTGTTTTGGGAAAGGGGTGGACCCCCAGAAACGTGGTCCCACATTTGGATATCAGATTCGTATTTTACTCGCAAATACCTTTCATTTGAGTCCCATATTGCCATGGTCGGTAAATATATCCGATTTAGGGGTGTTTTGAGGGTTGGGGTGGTCCCCCTAGCACTTGGTCCGACAATTGAATATCAGATACGTTTTCTTATCCTAAATACATTTCATTTGAGTCCCATATTTTCGTGATTGATCCAAATATATGTTTGGTATGTTTTAGGGTGGGGCGGTCCCCCTAGGTACCCCATCCGAAATTTGGATACCAAATTTTTATTTTTAGGCGACTATATGAGAGCACACAAAATTTTGCTTAAATCGCACTACCCATCTCCGAGATCTGGCGTTTCTGGAAATTAAGGCAAGGGAGAGGGTCCACCCCCCTTCAGATATCAAAAAAATTTAGTACCCTATTTTCACCACGGAATCATTATGCACCATTTGTGAAAATTTCGAGAAAATCGGTTCAGCCGTTTCTGGGTCTATAAGGAACACACAAACATACAAACAAACAAACAAACACCAATTGATGTTTATTTATAAGATTACTCAATGTTCTTGCCGAATTTGGGTACTTAAGTTTTCCAATTTTCACCGGAATTTGACAAAATGGGGTTTACATAAATACCCGAGGTGGTGGGTATCCAAAGTTCGGCCCGGCCGAACTGAATGCCTTTTTACTTTTTATACCCTCCACCATAAGATGGGGGGTATACTAATTTCGTCATTCTGTTTGTAACTACTCGAAATATTCGTCTGAGACCCCATAAAGTATATATATTCTTGATCGTCGTGACATTTTATGACGATCTAGCCATGTCCGTCCGTCCGTCCGTCCGTCCGTCCGTCCGTCCGTCCGTCCGTCTGTCGAAAGCACGCTAACTTCCGAAGGAGTAAAGCTAGCCGCTTGAAATTTTGCACAAATACTTCTTATTAGTGTAGGTCGGTTGGTATTGTAAATGGGCCATATCCGTCCATGTTTTGATATAGCTGCTATATAAACCGATCTTGGGTCTTGTCTTCTTGAGCCTCTAAAGTGCGCAATTCTTATCCGATTGGAATGAAATTTTGCACGACGTATTTTGTTATGGTATCCAACAACTGCGCCAAGTATAGTTCAAATCGGTTCATAACCTGATATAGCTGCCATATAAACCGATCTTGGGTCTTGACTTCTTGAGCCTCTAGCGTGCGCAATTCTTATCCGATTGGATTGAAATTTTGCACGACGTGTTTTGTTATTATATCCAACAACTGTACCAAGTATGGTTCAAATCGGTTCATAACCTGATATAATTGCCATGTAAACCGATCTTGGGTCTTGACTTCTGGAGCCTCTAGAGTGCGCAATTCTTATCCGATTGAAATGAAATTTTGCACGACGTGTTATTATATCCAACAACTGTGCCAAGTATGGTTCAAATCGGTCCATAACCGGATATTGCTGCCATATAAACCGATCTTGGGTCTTGACTTCTTGAGCCTCTAGAGTGCGCAATTCTTATCCGAATGGAATGGAATTTCGCACGACGTGTTTTGTTATGATATCCAACAACTGTGCAAAGTATGGTTGAAATCGGTCCATAACCTGATATAGCTGTCATATAAACAGATCTGGGGATTTGACTTCTTGAGCTTTTAGAGGGCGCAATTCCTATCCGATTTGGCTGAAATTTTGCATGACGTATTTTATTTTTACTTTCAACAACTGTGTCAAATAAGGTTCAAATCGGTTCATAACCTGATATAGCTGCCATATAAACCGATCTGGGATCTTGACTTCTTGACCCCTAGAGGTCGCAATTATTATCCGATATGCCTGAAATTTTGTACGACGGATCATCTCATGACCATCAACAAACGTGTTTATTATGGTCTGAATCGGTCTATAGCCCGATACAGATCCCATATAAATCGTTCTCTCTACTTTACTTCGTGAGCCCCAATGGGCCCAATTCTTATACGAATTGGCTGAAATTTTACACAGGTCTCCAACATATAATTTAATTGTGGTCCGAACCGGACCATATCTTGATATCGTTTTAATAGCAGAGCAAATCTTTTATTATATCCTTATTTGACTAAGAAGAGATGCCGGGAAAAGAACTCGACAAATGCGATCCATGGTGGAGGGTATATAAGATTCGGCCCGGCCGAACTTAGCACGCTTTTACTTGTTTTTTTTTTGGTTTTCCTATTTTTTTCCTGCCATAAACAATTTGGCTTTATCATGGTAAACGTATCAGTGCAGGGGGTAAACGTAGCAAAAAATTGCAATTTTGCAATCAAATTAAGGAGCATAACTAACACTCAAGTGCATTGACCTCCTTGTATGAAGATGGTGGTGGTGGTTTATCATCAAACATTCGGAAAAAACTAGAGGTGAATGTCTAACTTTGGATGAAATTTTGCTTAAATTAACTTAAACTTGCAAAACCATGCCGTTCGCCTATGCTGACGACATCGATTTTATGGGTCGACAATTCAAATTATTGGGTTGCCCAAAAAGTAATTGCGGATTTTTTAAAAGAAAGTAGATGCATTTTTAATAAAACTTAGAATGATCTCTAATCAACTTTTTTTACACGTTTTTTCTAAAGCAAGCGAAAAGTAACAGCTGATAACTGACAGAAGAAAGAATGCAATTACAGAGTCACAAGCTGTGAAAAAAAATTTGTCAACGCCGACTATATGAAAAATCCGCAATTACTTTTTGGGCAACCCAATAATAACTGCAGCCTTTGGGAAGGTGAAAGAAAAATCCAATCAGTGAGTTTGACTCACTCACTTCAACTGAGAAACGTGTATCAGCAAGTGCCATCCTGCACAGTCTTTTCAATTTGGGAGGGATACCAAACTCAGACTTTAAATTTCAATCTTTCACACCGGGATGGGAAGGAGACTAATAGCCTGTTTGTCTATCGTGAAATGAATTTTTGGCGTCACTCAAAAGTTTGTTTAAATTGCAATTCGAGCAAAAAGGGAAGAATTTCTGATGAGATAATAACTCATCAAAAATAAAGATCGAAAAGAGAAGCCCAGACGAACGAAAAGCAACCGTTCGACATCGACAAATAGGCTATTATTAGTCCGTAGTTGACATTTATTGTCTTGTCCACAATAGGGGGCAGTTCTGATCCGATTTGGCGGAAACTTCCATAAATTCCATTTTGGTCTCCAACATCCAAACCAAATATAGTCCCAATAGGTTCATAACATGGTACAGCTGAAATAGCATAGCAATTTTTATCCGTTATCCTTTGTTTGCATATAAAGAGATATCGGCCAAAAAACTTAACAAATGCAGTCCATGGTGGAAGGTATATAAGATTCGACCCGGCCGAACTTAGCACGATTTTTCATTTTGTCTTTCCGTTTGAAACAAATCGGAATATCCATTAGCGACTGTCATAAAAGTCTAAGATGATCTAGCCATGTCCGTCCGGCTGTCCATCGGTCTGTGGAAATCATGCTATAGTCTTTAAAAATGGAGATATTGAGCTGAAACTTTGCACAGATTCTATTTTTATACCCACCACCGAAGGATGGGGGTATATTCATTTTGTCATTCCGTTTGCAACACATCAAAATATCCATTTCCGACCCTATAAAGTATATATATTCTTGATCAGCGTAAAAATCTAAGACCATCTAGACATGTCCGGCCGTCTATCCATCTGTCTGTTGAAATCACGCTACAGTCTTTAAAAATAGAGATATTGAGCTGAAATTTTGCACAGATTCTTTTTTTGTCCATAAGCAGGTTAAGTTCGAAGATGGGCTATATCGGACTATATCTTGATATAGCCCCCATATAGACCGATCCGCCGATTTAGGGTCTTAAGCCCATAATAGCCGCATTTATTATCCGATTTTGCTGAAATTTGGGACAGTGAGTTGCGTTAGGTCCTTCGACATCCTTTGTCAATTTGGCACAGATAGGTCCAAATTTGGATATAGCTGCCATATAGACCGATACTCCGATTTAGGGTCTTAGGCCCATAAAAGCCACATTTGTTAACCGATTTTGCTGAAATTTTGGACAATGAGTTGTGTTAGACCCTTCGACATCCTTCGTCAATTTGGCCCAGATCGGTCCAAATTTGGATATAGCTGCCATATAGACCGATCCTCAGATTTAGGGTCAAAGGCCCATAAGCCACATTAATTATCCGATTTGGCTGAAATGTTAATCAGTGAGTTGCGTTAGGCCACTTGGCATCCTTCTTGAATTTGACCCAAATCGGTTCATATTTGGATATACCTGCCATGTTGACCGATAACTCGATTTAAAGTCTTGGGCCCATAAAAGGCGCATTTATTATCCGATTTCACCGAAATTTGGTACAGTGAGTTGCGTTAGGCCCTTTTACATCCTTCTGAAATTTGGCCCAGATCGGTTCAGATTTGGATACAGCTGCCATGTAGACCGATCTCTCGGTTTAAAGTCTTGGCCCCACAAAAGGCGCATTTATAATCCGATTTCGCTTAAATTTAACACATTGACTTATATAAGGCTTTTCGACATTCGTGTCGTTTATTCTTTAGATTGGTCTATATTTGGATATAGCTACCAATAGGACCAATATTTGGTTCTACAAAATTGAACAATAAATTTGACTTATTAGACCACTCAATGTCCGTGCCGACTTTGGGCCAAATCGAACCATATTTCGATGTAGCTGAATTTTGAATTTTTCACCGGATTATGACAAAAGGTGCTTTACATATATACCCGAGGTGGTGGGCATTCAAATTTCGGCCCGCCTGAACTTAACGCCTTTTTTCTTGTTATACCCCGACCACAGGATGGGGGTATACTAATTTCGTCATTCTGTTTGTAAGTCCCCGAAAAATATTCATCTAAGACCCCATAAAATATATATATATTCTTGATCGTCATGACATTTTCAGTCGTTCTAGCCATGTCCGTCTGTCTGTCCGTCCGCAAGTCTGTCTGTAATGCTAGCAGCTTGAAATTTCGTACAAATACCAGGATTCGAAACCAGACGTTCAGCGTTATAGGCAGACATGCCAACCTCTGCCTTACAGTGGCCTCCTAACTTGACTTGACACATCAATATTCCTTGTGATAACAGAGTCTCCAGCTTCCGATCGCTTGGTAAGACATTTTTTTAAGTGGAGAACTTGCCATGGCGATATCAGTAATCCACAGATGAAGAGAAATACCGATTCGCATGATCTGAAGGTCCCGAACCTTCAGAAGAGTCAGATCAGATCCTCATCCGACTGGGTCAAATCGCCCATAATTTCTGCTTGAATACCTTCCTGACTGAATCCAATGCTTTACTCATAGTCCCCCATCTCTAGTAGATCCTTGCCAAGCTCGTTATTTTGAGGAGATATCCTCAGCATCTGTAGATCCCGCAGTTTAAGTGACTCTGTCCTTATTGATTCACTTATTGTGAAATCTGGTCAGTGGGGCTTGCTGCTCTTGACGTGAATCCAAAACCATGTGACCATAAGATACGAATAAAAAGGGGCCGCAGTGGCGCCTTTTTATACCCTCCACCATAGGATGGGGTTATACTAATTTCGTCATTCTGTTTGTAACTACTCAAAATATTCATCTGAGATCCGATAAAGTATATATATTCTTGATAGTCGTGACATTTTATGTCGATCTCGCCATGTTCGTCCATCTGTGCGTCCATCCGTCCATCTGTCCGTCTCTCTAACTTTCGAAGGAGTAAAGCTAGCCGCTTGAAATTTTGCACAAATACTTCCTATTAGTGTAGGTCGGTTGGGATTATAAATGGGCCATATAGGTCCATGTTTTGATATAGCTGCCATATAAACCGATCTTGGGTCTTGACTTCTTGGGCAATTCTTATCCGATTAGAAGAAAATTTTGCACGACGTGTTTTGATATCCAACATCTGTGCCAAGTATGGTTCAAATCGGTCCATAACCTGATATAGCTGTCATATAAACCCGATCTTGGGTCTTGACTTCTTGAGCTTATAGAGGGCGCAATTCCTATCCGATTTGAATGAATTTTGGCACGTAGTATTTTGCCAAATATGGTTCAAATCGGTTCATAACCTAATATAGCTGTCATGTAAACAGATCTGGGGACTTGACTTCTTGAGCTTCTAGAGGTCGCAATTCCTATCCAATTTGGCTGAAATTTTGTAAGTCGTATTTTATTCTTACTTTCAACAACTGTGTTAAATATAGTTCGAATCGATCCATAACCTGATATATTTGCCATATAAACCGATCTGGGATATTGATTTTTTGAGCCTCCAGAGGGCGTAGTTATTATCCGATTTGGCTGAAATTTTGTATAACGGCTTCTACCTTGACCTTTAACATACGTGTCAAATATGGTCCGAATTGGTCTATAGCCTGATACAGCTCCCATATAAATCGATCTCTCTATTTTACTTCTTGAGCCCCCAGAGGGCGCAATTCTCATTCGAATTGGCTGACATTTTACCCGGGTCTCCAACATACACTTTAATTGTGGTCCGAACCGGACCATATTTTGATAACGCTCTAATAGCAGAGCAAATCTTTTCTACTTTTTTTTGCATAAGAAGAGATGCCGGAAAAAGAACTCGACAAATGCGATCCATGGTGGAGGGTATATAAGATTCGGCCCGGCCGAACTTAGCACGCTTTTACTTGATCAGTATTCTAGAAAACCATAGGGTGGCCATAAAAAAGTTAGAAGTGGCTTAACTTTTTCTTAGTTTTCTCCAGTTTTCTTTGTCTTCTTCAATCACCATAACGATAATTCAAACTTCAACTCGTAGTGGCGAAATATGACAATTATGGAAATTTCTTAACACCTGCCTTGTAATTGCCATGTTTGACGCCACACCATTCTCCAATATTCAGCCCAAAGCTTGACGCCAATCGCTCTCTGAATACGAACAGCAAATGTAGGCCTGAAAACCACGAAGTGAGGCAATTGTTCACACACTGTCACCATGTTGATTTTAATTTTCGCACATTGTTTACTTGCACGACAAAACAAAACTGATCAATTCAACAACACTTTCTTTTATGGGGAATGCATTAAATATTCACCCCAGTAGTTTTCAAACGAAGCACAGTGGGCCAAATGGCAAAAAAATTGGAAATAAGTCTACAACTTTTTATCTGTTGATTTTAGCCATACAAAATGTTCTAGACATTTGTAGAGGAGGACATAGGCTTTCAGAAAAGTGCTGTTGTTGGTCCATATCTTTAATACAGGGTGAGCTACAGGGTGTCAAAGTTGACCACTTTTGACTTCTCCAAGCTTCTGGGGGCCATAACTTTTGATCTACTCAACCGATTTACATGATTTAGGACTCTAGAGAAAGAGCTTGACAAGATCTAAAAAACTTATGCATAAAGTACCATGCCATCGTGTACTGTTAAGGAGTTATGAATTGTTTAATTTTAAAATATGAAAATTTGGCCTTGGTTTTTTTCAGTGTTTTTTTAATAACTCCGTCAATTTTAAAGCTATAAACTTCATACTTCACACAAATTATGCCAGCATATGTGTGCATAAAATACAAAAGGAATCACGTGAATATCTTTGGCGGTTTAAAAATGGCATCGTTTTCAATATGAAAAATATTTTTTTTGTCAAAAAATTGCAAAATTTTTCAAAAAAGATACTCCCATTTCCTTTAAGTTTTCGCAAACTTTGGCCGTCAAAGCATTATCATTTCTTTCCATTTTCACAAAGTCGAGGTATTAAGAAAAGTTTTAAGTGCTAATTTGGCTAATTTCGATATCAAACAACACCGTTATCTTAAGACCAAAATGGCCAATTTTTTTACTAAACTTCAAAAGTTTCTCACTGGAAAAAAAGTTCCACGGGGATTTTTTCGCTTTTTTTGAACTTAAATGAAAGCTTAAAATGTTCCCAACATTTTAAGGTATGTCTCGCCATATCCTAGCCATAAATGAGATCGTAGCGATCAAAATACTGAAAAAAGTCAATTTTCAAGTAGTGCTATATTCATTGCTAAAAAACAAGTATTACGTCACATTTTATTGCAAAGATGTTAAATAAACTTTTATTTGGTAACACTTCTTCTACAAAACACAAAAAGAATCATGGAAATATCTCTATTCTATTCCATTTTATGGAACCGGCAATAAAAAAGTCAATTTTTCAAAAAAGTCGAATTTCCCAAATTTTGTTTTTGTTGTCCTAATTGCACATGACACACTATAGCCATATTTACGCAACATACCTTATCGTAAAGGAAATTTTCATACCTTTCCAACGATGTATAAAACATTTCTCAACTCGGATTCTATCTACTCTAAAATTCATTTACACTTCATTAAACTCTATATAAAAATGTCTATTTGTGAAATGGAACCTTATATGGGGCCTACACTAAAACATTGATAGATTTGCCCAGGGTTTACAATACAAATGTGTTAGAATAAAAAAAGGTCTCCTGCCAAAGTTTAAAAAAATTGGAATAAAAATATGTGTTTTAGAGCGAAAACACTTCGCATCGGCGTGCGTTTATATGTATATTAGCTACTCCCAAAATAAAAAAGCATTTTAGTTTTGTATTATTTGATTTTATTCTCTACCAAATAATCTAAGGTATCAAAATTTAAAAGCTCTTTAATTTGAATGGCATCGGGATCGTCCTTATCTATATCGTCACATATTTTTGGTAGCCATTTAGTTCTGATGCTGTATAGTACCGGATCAGACGATAACAATAAATATTGAAGTAAATCATAATTTTGGTTAAATTTGGTGCTCTTTCGGGTATTGAAAAGCCGGAACTGTTTAACATCTCTATTACGGGATTCCTGAGCTTCTTCTGTAAGTTCTCCTAACGGAAGTATGTTGTATTCCACAATTTCCTTGCCATGATGTAAGACTTTATGTACTGTCGGTGTTAAAGCTTTCCACGAATATAAATCAGATAAAATGTTTTTTGTGTCATTACTATAAGCTTCAAATTTGGTTGAATTTATCATCTTTTTGCTATTGATTACAGCCAAAATCACTTTGAATCGTCTTAGCAAGTGTTCATCAAGACCGGTTATTTTAGATGTCGATACGGGGTCCTCAAAAAACCGCCTTGCCGAGTTGCCATCATTTGTGCTTCCGTATCCGTAAAGAGGTTTATCTATTATAAGTCCCTTTTGTTTAAACTCCAACTGGATTCGATTCTTCTCTTCCTGCCTCATTTTGTGAAGATCTTGGTTGTTTCTAGCAGAGACATCGCGGTTTCCAGGGCTAGTCCGATATTTAAGGTCATACGATAAATGCAAACAATACTCCATGAATCGAATTCTACAGTGCAGGGGCGAAATACCGAAATTGAGCGCATTTTCGTTTACTAAATTTTCATCAGACTTGTCCTCGAATTGCCCATTCTTCTTGCCACAAATATTGCATCTCCAATTGGACATAACGCCAGTTAATGCGTTTGCCACCTTTCCATCGATCATAGTGAGTTGTAGTTGAAACGAAACTTTTATATTTCTTCCCAATTGGTTTATAACAATCATGGGTAATGCAGCAATTTCTTCCTTTATTTCGTTCACCAAAGATCGTGTTGTGTTCCGGTCTTCCTTTGTATACTCAAACCGAATTGGGCGACATAAATATTTTGACCCAGGTGTTCTATTTATCCATATATCTTGAAATGCATTTTCTTTCGATGATGAAGATTGGTCCTTGTACAATCTCATTCTCAATGGTACTAATGATGCCATGAAAATTGATGCGAAGTTGGTATCTATTTCTGTTTGTTGCTTATATTCGGAAAATCCAGATGATCCATCACAACCCCATTTGCTGATCAAAACCACTTCGGAATTATTACATGTGTTCAACTGTTCTTCAGTAAAATTAGAAATAATTCTAACAGCTGTATTTTCAACAAGATCAGCAAGTTTCACTCTTGCTTTTAATTCGTCCACGTATATATTTGATGGCACCATTTTCGTCCTGGTGTTGTACAATTTATGTTTTGAGGGTAAACAACCCCATCCTTTTTCACGAAGAGCCTTCCTCATTGTTGAGTATTTGTTTCTTGAGAGGCCTAGGTTCAAAATCAGGGCCAGTGCATCTTCCTCCGTGAATTCTGTAGTCGATTTTGGAGTTGGAATACTTTCTACCATTCTCTTTACCCTTTTCGGAGATGCTAATGGTAAAACATCGACAATTCGTCCAACATTTTTTGGTTGTGTTTTTAACAATGCTGTTTTGAACGTATCTTTTATTAAATTTGGCGGATGTGCCGCCAATAGTTCCTCTTGTTTTTTCTTTTTGGTTTTCTCCGTATCTTCGTCGTATGCTTTGCTAGGCCGGCCGGGAATCAGCGGTTTAATTTCAATAAGTAGATCCGATTTCAGCCACTTCTCATACATTTTGAAAAACTTGATTTTTGCGAATGAACATTCTGGCAACCTTCTCTCAAATGATTTGTAGAATTTTTCAAGTTTGTCTAAAGCGTCTTTATTTAGCCTTATTCCATATATGTGGTCCAAAGTGTAAACAAGTTCCTTAAATGACTCCGTGTATGATTTGGAATCATTTTTGATGTCCCATACAATTTTCGAAAGAGTGGAATACTTCAGTATGACTTCCATAACTTATAAATGTCCTTTACGCCTCTACAAAATATAATGAAGAAAATTTGGATTTTGTTCAAATATTTATGCAATATATTCACAATTAATGACCCATTTCAGGTATCAGACGCAATCGTAAAAAGGGGTCCAAAGTGCCTCTTTTTACTTACTCTTCTATAATTATTTACCTGGACTCGAATTTGGTTAAAAAAAATGACAATGAATTTTTTATGGGTAGGTTTTTTCACATTCATTGATACGGTGGATTTCCTGGGAATTCGACATAGCGAAACAGGTAACATTTGTCTGCATCAAATCTTAACACAAATATATATATATATGCAGGTATATTTCTAGGTTACTTTTTATTCAAAAATCATCAGCTTACATTAAAAATAGATGTAGGTACTATACAAACGCACGCCGATGCGAAGTGTTTTCGCTCTAAAACACATATTTTTATTCCAATTTTTTTAAACTTTGGCAGGAGACCTTTTTTTATTCTAACACATTTGTATTGTAAACCCTGGGCAAATCTATCAATGTTTTAGTGTAGGCCCCATATAAGGTTCCATTTCACAAATAGACATTTTTATATAGAGTTTAATGAAGTGTAAATGAATTTTAGAGTAGATAGAATCCGAGTTGAGAAATGTTTTATACATCGTTGGAAAGGTATGAAAATTTCCTTTACGATAAGGTATGTTGCGTAAATATGGCTATAGTGTGTCATGTGCAATTAGGACAACAAAAACAAAATTTGGGAAATTCGACTTTTTTGAAAAATTGACTTTTTTATTGCCGGTTCCATAAAATGGAATAGAATAGAGATATTTCCATGATTCTTTTTGTGTTTTGTAGAAGAAGTGTTACCAAATAAAAGTTTATTTAACATCTTTGCAATAAAATGTGACGTAATACTTGTTTTTTAGCAATGAATATAGCACTACTTGAAAATTGACTTTTTTCAGTATTTTGATCGCTACGATCTCATTTATGGCTAGGATATGGCGAGACATACCTTAAAATGTTGGGAACATTTTAAGCTTTCATTTAAGTTCAAAAAAAGCGAAAAAATCCCCGTGGAACTTTTTTTCCAGTGAGAAACTTTTGAAGTTTAGTAAAAAAATTGGCCATTTTGGTCTTAAGATAACGGTGTTGTTTGATATCGAAATTAGCCAAATTAGCACTTAAAACTTTTCTTAATACCTCGACTTTGTGAAAATGGAAAGAAATGATAATGCTTTGACGGCCAAAGTTTGCGAAAACTTAAAGGAAATGGGAGTATCTTTTTTGAAAAATTTTGCAATTTTTTGACAAAAAAATATTTTTCATATTGAAAACGATGCCATTTTTAAACCGCCAAAGATATTCACGTGATTCCTTTTGTATTTTATGCACACATATGCTGGCATAATTTGTGTGAAGTATGAAGTTTATAGCTTTAAAATTGACGGAGTTATTAAAAAAACACTGAAAAAAACCAAGGCCAAATTTTCATATTTTAAAATTAAACAATTCATAACTCCTTAACAGTACACGATGGCATGGTACTTTATGCATAAGTTTTTTAGATCTTGTCAAGCTCTTTCTCTAGAGTCCTAAATCATGTAAATCGGTTGAGTAGATCAAAAGTTATGGCCCCCAGAAGCTTGGAGAAGTCAAAAGTGGTCAACTTTGACACCCTGTAGCTCACCCTGTATTAAAGATATGGACCAACAACAGCACTTTTCTGAAAGCCTATGTCCTCCTCTACAAATGTCTAGAACATTTTGTATGGCTAAAATCAACAGATAAAAAGTTGTAGACTTATTTCCAATTTTTTTGCCATTTGGCCCACTGTGCGAAGGCAGTCAACGAAAAAAACAAACCTCAGCTAGTTAACATGCCATGTGAAGAATGTAACACATTTGGCGAAACTTGTTTTTCATAACAAATAAAAGTTGTGATTGCGAACAAGAAAACCCTATACCATAAAAGATCATCACCATGTGTCAAGCAAATGAAGCAGAAACAAGTAAAAAGGCTTTAAGTTCGGACGGGCCGAACTTTGGATACCCACCACCTCGGATATATATGTGAACCATCTTTCGTCATAATCCGGTGAAAAATGCATAGTTTATGCCCCGATTTGGACCAAATCCGACACGGATGTTGAGTGGTCTATTAAGTTTTATTGGCCCTCTTGGTAGCCATTTTCAAATATAGACCGATCTGAACCATATATGACACGGATGTCGAAAAGCCCAACATAAATCACTGAGTTACATTTCAGCGAAATCTGATTATAAATGTGACCCCATAAAAGGGGTCAAAACTTTAAATCGAGAGATCGGTTTATATGGCAGCTATATCCAAATCTGGACCGATCTGGGCCAAATTGCAGAAAGTTGTTGAAGATCCTAACGCAACTCACTATCCCAAATTTCGGAGAAATCGGACAATAAATGTGGCTTTTATGGGCCCAAAACTTTAAATCGAGAGATAGGTCTATATGGCAGCTATATCCAAATCTGAACCGATCTGTGCCATATTGCAGAAAGATGTCGAAGAACCTAGCACAACTCACTCTCCCGAATTTCGGCGAAATCGGAGAATAAATGCGCCATTTATGGGCGCAAGACATTAAATCGAGTGATCGGTCTACATGGCAGTTATATCCAAATCTGAACCGATCTGGGCCCAATTGACGTAGGATGTCGACTGGCCTAACACAACTCACCACCAACTTTATGGGGTCTCAGACGAAATTTTCGATGTGTTGCAAACGGAATGACAAAATGAATGTAGCCCCATCCGTCGGTGGTGGGTATAAAAACAAGTAAAAGCGTGCTAAGTTCGGCCGGGCAGAATCTTGTATACCCTCCACCATAGATCGCATATGTCGAGTTCTTTTCCCGATATCTCTTTTTATGCAAACAAAGGATACAAGAAAAGAATTGCTATAATATTGGAGCTATATCAAGTTATGGTACGACGGATCATAACTGAGTTGAATGTTGGAGACCATAATTCGAATAAGAATTGCGCCCTTTTGTGGCTCAAGAAGTGAAATAGAGAGACCGGTTTATATGGGAGCTGTATCAGGCTATAGACCGATTCGCACCATGTTTGACAAGTATGTTAAAGGTCATGGGAGAAGCCGTTGTACAAAATTTTAGCCAAATCGGGCAATAATTACACCCTCTGGAAGGTTATGGATCGATTTGAACCATATTTGGCATAGTTTTTAGAAATCATAATAAAACACGTCGTGCAAAATTTCACCCTCTAGTGGTTCAAGAAATCAAGATTCAAGATCGGTTTATATGGCAGCTATATCAGGTTTTTAACCGATTTAAACCATATTTGGCACAGTTATTGGAAGTCATAACAAAACATGTCGTGCAAAATTTCAGCCAAATCGGATAAGAATTGCGCCCTCTAGAGGCTCAAGGAGTCAAGACCCAAGATCGGTTTATGTGGCAGCTATATCAGGTTGTTGACCGATTTAAACCATACATAGCACAATTGTTGGAAGTCATAACAAAACATGTCGTGCAAAATTTCAGCCAAATCGGATAAGAATTGCACCCTCTAGACGGACGATCAAGCATTTATATACTCTACGGGGTCTCAGACGAATATTTCGAGGAGTTACAAACAGAGTGACGAAATTAGTATACCCCCATCGAATGGTGGAGGGTATAAAAACTAAAAAACAACTTTAACACCTACTTCCCTATATGCAAAGAAGTTGGCTGCCATTGTTTTGTGGCCTCTTGGAAAATTCTTTTTAACACAATACAATGAGACTATTTTGTGTGCTTCGCCTTCGTCTTGTTGCTGGGGTGAGGTGAGATGCATCACATTGGTGCCATGCATCACATGGGGTGCCAAGGTATGCCACAAACAAAAGCTCACATCATAATTTATAACACCAACACATATCGCCACTGCCGCTGCAGCCTGGATAGTTGAGGCTGGCGTGTGCGCATGCGCAGAGCAATAACTGCATATGGGAGTTTATGCGCACGCGTATTGACTCTAGAGCTTTTGGCCAAATGACTTTCTAGGCAGGCGCATGAGCTCGAATGCTATATTTGGTTGGCTTAAAGCCTTTAAAGTACAATAATTTATAGAGTTTTTCATGAATGCTATTGTCGTCGTCTTTGTTTTGGGGATTATGGTTGTGGCCAACATTTTCCATGCCCCGTGGAAAGTGGGTTCACGGCTTGGCGTTTTGTGGTTTGCGCCTACATAGCAAATTGCGTTGGTGGTTCGTTTGGGTTCAGTTCATCGAATAGTCAAGTCAGGCGATGCTGCAGCAGCACCTACAGCAGGAGCCGCAGCAACAGCAGCACCAGTTGTGGTAGATGAATGGTTGCTGTTTTGACTCTCTCTCACTGCCATTACTAGATGGCAACCGTTTTGTTACTGCATAAATTTGCGATAATATTTTCGACATGCAAAAGCCATATTTCAAACCCCTCCCTGTACCCCCAAAGAAAACAATAAAATCCGAAATTCCCCCAAAACAAATTGCAGCCAACGAGGTTGGCTGGGAAATGACCAAGACCAAGGAGATGGCACAGTTGTTGGATATGATAAGAAAACACGTCGTGCAAACTTTCATTCCAATCGGATAAGAACTGCGCACTCTAGAGGTTCAAGAAGTCAAGACCCAAGATCGGTTTATATGGGAGCTATATCAGGTTATGTACCGATTTAAACCATAATTGGCACAGTTGTTGAATATCATAGCAAAACACGTCGTGCAAAATTTCATTCCAATCGGACAAGAATTGCACAATCTAGAGGTTCAAGAAGTCAAGACCCAAGATCGGTTTATATGGCAGCTATATCAGGTTATGAACCGATTTAAACCATACTTTGCACAGTTGTTGAATATCATGGCAAAACACGTCGTGCAAAATTTCATTCCAATCGGATAAGAATTGCGCACTCTAGAGGCTCAAGAAGTCAAGACCCAAGATCGGTTTATATGGCAGCTATATCAAAACATGGACCGATATGGCCCATTTACAATACCAACCGACCTACACTAATAAAAAGTATTTGTGCAAAATTTCAAGCGGCTAGCTTTACTCCTTCGGAAGTTAGCGTGCTTTCGACAGACAGACGGACGGACGGACATGGCTAGATCGACATAAAATGTCGCGACGATCAAGAGTATATATACTTTATGGGGTCTCAGATGAATATTTCGAGTAGTTACAAACAAAATGACGAAACTAGTATACCCCCCATCCTATGGTGGAGGGTATAAAAAATTTTTTCGAAAAGTAATATATGGCGATATTTCAAGAGCTATAGGAAAGTTTATCAATATGAAAACACATAACATTCAGAACAAATAAAAAGGCATTAAGTTCGGCCGGGCCGAACTTTGGATACCCACCACCTCGGGTATATATGTATACCGCCTTTCATCAAAATCCAGTGAAAATGCATACCTTATGCCCCATAGCAGCTCTATAGATATCATCCGATTTAGACCAAATGCTTATAAGTACAAGTCATTGTTCAACCGAGAGATCGGTCCATATGGCAGCTATATCCAAATCTGGACCGATCTGAGCCAAATTGAAGACAAATATCGAAGGGCCCAACACAAGTCATTGTCCCAAATTTCGGCGACATCGGACAATAAATGCGCTTTTTATGGGCCCAAAACCTTACATCGAGAGATCGGTCTATATGGCAGCTATATCCAAATCTGAACCGATCAGGGCCAAATAGAAGAAAGATGTCGAAAGGCCTAAGGCAAATCACTATCCTAAATTTCAGCAAAATTGAATAATAAATGTGGCTTTTATGGGCCTAAGACCATAAATCGGAGGATCGGTCTATATGGCAGCTATATCCAAATATGGACCGATCTGGGCCAAATTGACAAAGGATTTCGAAGGGTTCAACGCAACTCACTGTCCCAAATTTCAGCAAAATCGAATAATAAATGTGGCTTTTATGGGCCCAAAACCTTAAATCGAGAGATCGGTCTATATGGCAGCTATATCCGAATCTGAACCGATCAGAATCTGAACCGATCAGGGCCAAATAGAAGGAAGATGTCGGAGGGCATAAGGCAAATCACTATCCCAAATTTCAGCAAAATTGAATAATAAATGTGGCTTTTATGGGCCTAAGACCATAAATCGGAGGATCGGTCCATATGGCAGCTATATCCAAATCTCGACCGATCTGAACCAAATTCATGAAGGATGTCTTAAGGCCTAACACAACTCAGTATCCCAAATTTCAGCAAAATCGGATAATAAATGTGGCTTTTATGAGCCTAAGACCATAAATCGGAGGATCGGTCTATATGGCAGCTATATCCAAATTTAGACCGATCTGGGCCAAATTGACGAAGGATGTCGAAGGGCTCAACGCACCCCCTGTCCCAAATTTCAGCAAAATCGGATAATAAATGTGGCTTTTATGGGCCCAAAACCTTAAATCGAGAGATCGGTCTATATGGCAGCTATATCCAAATCTGAACCGATCAGGGCCAAATAGAAGAAAGATGTCGAAAGGCCTAAGGCAAATCACTATCCTAAATTTCAGCAAATTCGAATAATAAATGTGGCTTTTATGAGCCTAAGACCATAAATCGGAGGATCGGTCTATATGGCAGCTATATCCAAATTTGGACCGATCTGGGCCAAATTGACGAAGGATGTCGAAGGGCTCAACGCAACTCACTGTCCTAAATTTCAGCAAAATCGGATAATAAGTGTGGCTTTTATGGGCCTAAGACCCTAAATCGGCGGATCGGTCTATATGGGGGCTATATCAAGATATAGTCCGATATAGCCCATCTTCGAACTTAACCTGCTTGTGGACAAAAAAAGAATCTGTGCAAAATTTCAGCTCAATATCTCAATTTTTAAAGACTGTAGCGTGATTTCAACAGACAGACGGACAGACGGACGGACATGTCTAGATCGTCTTAGATTTTTACGCTGATCAAGAATATATATACTTTATAGGGTCGGAAATGGATATTTCGATGTGTTGCAAACGGAATGACAAAATGAATATACCCCCATCCTTCGGTGGTGGGTATAAAAATGCATCAAATCTTTATTTGCATCGATAGTACGGTCAATATAATATACTCATTGAAGATAATTTCATGCAAATGTTGACCATAACTGTGCCGCAAATGGTCCATCCGCTTAGTCTAATTTTGGCATACTCTTTCTGACGAATATATGCTTCAATGTTGTCTTCCAATGCGTCAATTGAAGGGGTCTTTAACATAGCCCCACAAAAAATAGTCTAAAAGCGTTAAATCTCACGATCTCCGAGGCCAATTATCCGGTCCCGAACGTGAAATTGAATTTCACCGAACTCGACTCTCAATATATTCATTGAGCCAAAAATGAGCTTTGTCATGAAATGAAAAATTAGCACGCATTTTGATAATAAAATTCAAAAGTTTGCAACATTGTTCGTTTGTAAGAACATTCATGGTTGATTTATAGACCAAAGAGAAGATGTTTGACAGCTGTTTAAACCAGTGTCGCCACAAAGACAATAGCTAAAACATCACCCTTTATAAAGCATCTCATCCTATTTATAGTAGCAACATGCAATCATTATGAGGAAAGTACGCAAAGGCGATTGAAAATTCCTTCCCACGACGTGGATACCATGGTCTGGTCCCTACTGTGGAATTGATTAAAATTGCTACCATCAATCCACTTAATTATGCCTCCGTTGATTCATGGTATGACCCCCGGGCAAGGATGACTAGCAAATTCCTGAAGCTTTCCACATTCTTGATACGATCAGGTAATAGAGTTGGCCACACAGAAGATTCAACTAGTACGGCTAAGCGTACGGCGAATTCCTCAAGAAATAGACACAAAAGGATTAGTCTGACACCATACCATAAGCATATATTCTCGATGCATATCTTTGGCCAGTCAAACGCCTGACCTGTTTTAAAAGCGAGTATCTTGTTCTCACTTGTAATCGGATCATAGCTTCCATCTGTGACTACACTTCTAACTAAATTTCCCATTAACATTCCATTAAGGAACAGGTGATACTTCTCTCATATCAATGAGTGCAGTCCGATTAAAGTCTAAGCTCAATTATAATAAGGGGCCTATTTTTTAATGCCGAGTCCGAACGGCGTGACGCATAGTGACACCACCTGGTAGAGAAGTTTTAACATGGCAGGATACGTTACAAATGTAGCCAGCATTAGCAAGGGGATAATCAAAGCTGAAATTTTGGTTGATGTTCACGCCGGGATTTGAACCCATGCGTACGGTGTCATAGACGGACCTGCTAATCTCTGCGCCACGGGGAAGAATCTTCGCTAGAATCATATGCACTTGTGTTAAATAAAATCAAATCCACTTCATTATTGTTATCTTCGAATTTACAAACCACTGTTAAGCTTCATCCATTTTAAAGTATCTCAGAAACATGCCAACTAAGTTTGGTGTCAACTCTCGCCTAATATCAAACAAAACCACGACAAATTTCAATGATCACCCTTCTCTCGTTAACATACAACTAGTAAAAAGGCGTTAAGTTCGGCCGGGCCGAACTTTGGATACCCACCACCTCGGCTATATATGTAAACCACCTTTCATCAAAATTCGGTGAAAATTTCATACCTCATACTCATATACCTCATACCGATCTCAACTATATACGACACGATGTCGAAAAGCCGAACATAAGTCACTGTGTCAAATTTCAGTGAAATCGGATTATAAATGCGCCTTTTATGGGGCCAAGACTTTAAATCGAGATATAGGTCCACATGGCAGCTATATCCAAATCTGGACCGAGTTGGGCCAAGTTGCATAAACATGTCGAAAAGCCTAACACAAAGCCGAACATAAGTCACTGTTTCAAATTTCAGTGAAATCGGATTATAAATGCGCCTTTTATGGGCCCTAAACCTTAAATCGAGAGATCGGTCTATATGGCAACTATATGCAAATCTGGACCGATCTGGGCGAAATTGAAGAAGGACGTCGAAGAGCCTAACCAAACTCACTGTGTCAAATTTCAGCGAATTCGGACAATTAATGCGTCTTTTATCGTCCCAAAACCTAAAACCTAGATATCGGTCTATATGGCAGCTATATCCAAATCTGGACCGATATGGGCCATATTGTAGAAGTAAGTCAAGGGGCCTAACTTAACTCACTGTTCCAAATTTCGGCGACATCAGACAATAAATGAGCATTTTATGGGCCCAAAACCATAAATCAAGAAATCGGTCTATATGGCAGCTATATCTAAATCTGAACCGATCTGGACCAAATTGAAGAAAGATATCTAAGGGACTGACACAACTCACTGTCCCAAATTTCAGCAAAATCGGATAATGAATGTGGCTTTTATGGGCCTTACACCATAAATCGGAGGATCGATCTATATGGCAGCTATATCCAAATCTTGACCGATTTGAACCAAATTCATGAAGGATGTTCTAAGGCCTAACACAACTCAGTGTCCCAAATTTCAGCAAAATCGGATAATTAATGTGGCTTTTATGGGCCTAAGACCCTAAATCTGAGGATCGGTCTATATGGCAGCTATATCCAAATCTGGACCGATATGAGCCAAATTGACGAAGGATGTCGAAGGGCCCAACGCAACTCACTGTCCCAAATTTGAACAAAATCGGATAATAAATGTGGCTTTTATGGGCCTAAGACCCTAAATCGGCGGATCGGTCTATATGGGGACTATATCAAGATATAGTCCGATATAGCCCATCTTCGAACTTAACCTGCTTATGGACAAAAAAAGAATCTGTGCAAAATTTCAGCTCAATATCTCAATTTTTAAAGACTGTAGCGTGATTTCAACAGACAGACGGACTGACATGTCTAGATCGTCTTAGATTTTTACGCTGATCAAGAATATATATACTTTATAGGGTCGGAAGTGGATATTTCGATGTGTTGCAAACGGAATCACAAAATGAATATACCCCCAACCTTCGGTGGTGGGTATAAAAACTACTCAGTCCCATAAAATGATCATACCACCCTCCTACAAAAAACAATTTATTAAACAGCAGTTTAAGTTATCGACCACAAGTAGAAAAAGAAAATAACCCCAACTCTTATCGATTGGCTGAACCGTAAGAAAACACATTAACTTGATTTTAACATTTCTCCTTGTGCTTGATTTTTTCCTATTATGTATATTGGAGATGTTTTTCATTTTCGAGCCCAAAGGGCGTCCGCCTTGTTGAAGTTCAAAATGAAAATTTCTCTTCTAGGCTTATTTTTTAAGGTTTCTTGGTATACCCCTACCTCCCAAAAGCGTGGGCCTTAAAGAGTTGTTGGTAAATTGCTTGTGCCATTTGCTTTGATTTGGAGGATATACACCTTTTAGACACACGATATCATTATGATCATCATCATCATCATCATCATCATCATCATCATCATTGTTGCTGCATGAGTTTTTGATTTAACATCCATAATTTTGTTTCAAAATCCAAATCCATTACTTGCCATGTAATGTAGGGGTTTCTTCGGTGATTCTGTTTTTATGGATTATGACCACGAAACAAACGTTTAGTGTGCTTTTTTTTCTACTTCACTGATTTAATGCATTTCAATGCAAACATCCGCATCACCGGCCAGGCGTACAAAATATAAATGCGATTTCTTTTTTAGGTTTTTACACTGTAAGGTATAATCAGATGAAATTTTATCTGCATTTAAGGAAAGGTAACTACGGTTGAAGCCGATTACTTCGGCATGAATGGAGTGTATGAGAGTAAGTGAATGCTCCACATTTTGTCTAAAGATTACCATGTGCATGGTTAATATGCAAAAATAATCAGGGGGCTGATGGTTTATGGGCTGCTAATATGCCAGTTTAGCACGCATTACAGAAGGAATATTCACTTCATTCCTGCTGCTGCTGGTGCCATTTGGTTAGGCAAAGTTCCTGTTTCCCGATTTTAGGAAGCTTCGACTTTTATACCTACCACCAAAGAACGGATAGACATGGCTAGATCAACTCAGAATGTCGAGACGATCCAGAATTTATATACTTTATGGGGTCGCAGATCAATCTTTCGATGGGATACAAATGGAATGGCTAGATTAGTGTACCCCCTATCCTATGGTGGTGGGTATAAACATTTCATTAAAATCCTGAAACTGATTCACCGAAACTATCTAAGATTCTTGCAAAAACAAGCAAATTTTGAAGGATTTGAAAGATTAGAATTGTCCTTTAAATAGTGTGTTTGCAATTGGTACAAAACTTAATTCTGCCTTCATGTCCAAGTGTCACCGTCGGTGGGTCAGTTCCTGCACCCAAAAGATACCACAATTTTCAAAAAAAGAAAAAATTTAGGTATCTTTACCAACTTTACAGCAACAAAAGAAATTTGGCAATTTTCAAATTTGAAAAAAATGTGGGGTATACCCCCCTTAAATAAAATGCTGGCTACGTCCATAATGGGAGCAATATCAAGAATTCAAATGGGGATATAAGTTTATATGGGAGCACAGGTATATGAACTACTTTATTTTTATAGGAAAGCTACTTTTAATTTTTATACCCTCCACCATAAGATGGGGGGTATACTAATTTCGTCATTCTGTTTGTAACTACTCGAAATATTCGTCTGATACCCCATAAAGTATATATATTCTTAATCGTAGCGACATTTTATGTCGATCTAGCCATGTCCGTCCGTCCGTCCATCCGTCCGTCCGTCCGTCCATCCGTCCGTCCGTCCGTCCGTCTGTCTGTCGAAAGCACGCTAACTTCCGAAGGAGTAAAGCTAGCCGCTTGAAATTTTGCACAAATACTTCTTATTAGTGTAGGTCGGTTGGTATTGTAAATGGGCCATATCGATCCATGTTTTGATATAGCTGCCATATAAACCGATCTTGGGTCTTGACTTCTTGAGCCTCTAGAGTGCGCAATTGCTATCCGATTGAAATGAAATTTTGCACGACGTGTTTTGTTATAATGTCCAACAACTGTGCCAAGTATGGTTCAAATCGGTCCATAACCTGATATAGCTGCCATATAAACCGATCTGGGGTCTTGACTTCTTGAGCCTCTAGAGTGCGTAATTCTTATCCGATTCGAATGAAATTTTGCACGACGTGTTTTGTTATGATATCCAACAACTGTGCCAAGTATAGTTGAAATCGGTCCATAACATGATATAGCTGCCATATAAACCGATCTTGGGTCTTGACTTCTTGAGCCTCTAGAGTGCGCAATTCTTATCCGATTGAAATGAAATTTTGCACGACGTGTTTTGTTATTATATCCAACAACTGTGCCAAGTATGGTTCAAATCGGTCCATAACCTGATATAGCTGTCATAGAAACCGATCTTGGGTCTTGAGCCTCTAGAGGGCGCAATTCTTATCCGATTGGAATGGAATTTTGCACGACGTGTTTTGTTATGATACCCAACAACTGTGCCAAGTATGGTCTGAATCGGTCCATAACCTGATATAGCTGCCATATAAACCGATCTTGGGTCTTGACGTCTTGAGCCTCTAGAGGGCACAATTCTTATCCGATTTGAATGAATTTTTGCACGAAGTATTTCGTTATGATATCCAATAACTGTGCCAAGTATGGTTGAAATCGGTCAATAACCTGATATAGCTGTCATATAAACAGATCTGGGGATTTGACTTCTTGAGCTTCTAAAGGGCGCAATTCCTATCCGATTTGCCTGAAATTTTGCATGACGTATTTTATTCTTACTTTCAACAACTGTGTCAAATAAGGTTCAAATCGATTCATAACCTGATATAGCTGCCATATAAACCGATCTGGGATCTTGACTTCTTGACCCCTGGAGGTCGCAATTATTATCCGATATGCCTGAAATTTTGTACGACGGATCCTCTCATGACCATCAACAAACGTGTTTATTATGGTCTGAATCGGTCTATAGCCCGATACAGATCCCATATAAATCGTTCTCTCTATTTTACTTCGTGAGCCCCAAATGGGCCCAATTCTTATACGAATTGGCTGAAATTTTACACTGGTCTCCAACATATAATTTAATTGTGGTCCGAACCGGACCATATCTTGTGGTCCGAACCGGACCATATCTTTTAATAGCAGAGCAACTCTTTTCTGATATCCTTTTTTGCCTAAGAAGAGATGCCGGGAAAAGAACTCGACAAATGCGATCCATGGTGCAGGGTATATAAGATTCGGCCCGACCGAACTTAGCATGTTTTTACTTGTTATTAATTATTTTTTGTTATAGGTCTCAGACCCATGGTCCATTCTGGACAATATTTTTGTTGGGTGACGGAATGCTTAAAACAACTTACTGTTTTTATAAGGTTAAGACCCTAAATCGGCGGACCGGTTTATATGACAGCTTCGTAAATTGCAAAAAACAAAAACTCGGTGAATGCCCACCACCAAGGATACAATATTAATAATCCTATTTTATAATAGGTTAGATTAGGTTGAATGGGTCGCCCACCAAAGGTGAGTTCAATCGGAGGCCAGATTGGCCCATTGTGGTACCCTAGAGAGAGATAGGGAAGAAAAAGGAAAATGTGAGACCTCGTACTAGAGGTTTTACACGAATAAAAAGAAAAAGATATGAGGAGTGGAGAAACCCGAGCGGGAGGTGAAGAACCGCCCTTCGCTACGCAAGCACGGACCTATCTACGCCGGAGCCTGTGTCACCTCCACCCCCTTGGGAACTATCCTGTTCCCTCAACAAACCTAAGGAGAGATACCAGAGGTTCGTTCGCAAGTTCACCCAGATCACAGAAGAAACTGCTCCCCACAAATGAGAGCCTACATCTCTGGGGACCCGGACAGGAACAAAGCAAGTGCTTAATAGTCTCCTTCTCATCCTCATCGAGGAAACTCCTACAGAAGTCATTATGCGGTAACCCCATGCGCGACGCCATGGCGCGGCCTATGGTACAGTGTCCGGTTACGACCCCTGTCAAAGTACTCATCGACCTCTAATCGAACACCAGCAATTCCCTGGTCCACCTCCGGTCGATAACCGGCCATAGTGCCTTCGCAGTCCGGCAACCATCTACCGTGTGCCGTGCAGGGCCGTCTCCACCGACCTGCCTTGAAGGTATGCGTGTTGTGCCTCACTGAAGTTCTGCGGCGTAAGTCCCCCTCTCTCCTTCAGGTCAATCAGTCTTTCCAGTGTTTTAAGCCTATAATCCTTCGTTGTACTGTGGTTTATTCTTTCCGCCTTGGGGATAAAGACCACCTTGACTTCCCTCCATGCCCTCGGTATGTAGGACCATGCCGGGCTCGCTCTGAAAATCTGCTCAAGCCATGGCAGGTTGACTCCAAGGCACTCCTGCAGTAGTGCCGGTAAATGCCATCAGGACCGGCCGACTTAAATGGCCGAAAAGTGCGGACTGTCCACGCTATCTTCTCCTCGTTCACGATGTCCCTGATGAGATCATCCATTAAGGCCACATGTGTAGGTATTGCGATGTCCTGATCGCCGACCTCTTCCTGGCCGCCTGGGAAATGAGCCTCCATCAGGAGTTCCACCGTCTCCTGCCCACTCTCAGTGTAAGTCCCTCCTCAGGGAGCTAGGCGAGATGCCTCACTAGTGCTTTCCAATTTCCCACAAAATTTCGAACTTGCCAAGGGCTTCACGATACTTGTCCCAGCCCTCTGTCATTTTCTCCCTCTTGGCATTGTTAAAAAGTCGTCTGCCTTGTTAAAAAGTCTTCGCCATGACTGGCTGGTTTGCGCGGCGGTACTCTTTCGGGACATGCCTTCAAAAAAGCCTCGTTTATGCATCCCGTGACAAGATCGACTGCGGTCTCCAGTTCCCTGCGTCCTCCAGAAGCCCCCTAGGGGGTCCCAATTTCTGCATCTGTTCCCTGAACTTCTCCCAGTCGGTCCTTCTCGCGTTTCTGTATGGCCTCCCCTCCCCCTCTCGTGCTCGACCCGAAAACATATCCTTTAGTGATCCGAAAAGGATCACTCGGTGGACACTTTCCAGTCAAACACCTTTACCGAGTCACTATTCGTCACAAGCGTTATATCTATAACCTGTTACCTGATCCGGTTGCAGAAAGTGGGGGCGTTTTCTCTATTGCATACAACTAGGCCCGTGGAAAAAATGTAATCAAAAGGGACTCACCCCTTTCATTGGCAAACGTGCTTCCCCAGAGACTGTGGTGAGCATTGGCGTCATGCCCCTTTCTTCTCGCACCAACTGACCAGGGCCCGGACTGTGTCTGATGAGGGTTGTCCACATCGTAGGGCAGGTACATGGAGGCCAGGACCAGCAATGGTTTGCGGGGTCTCTCCAAGGCCACTACCGCTAAACCTTTTATGGGCGTCAGATCCATTCTTCTTCCATTATGTCCGATTTAGGGGTGTTTTGAGGATTGGGGTGATCCCCCTAGCACTTGGTCCGATAGTTGGATATCAGATACGTTTTCTTATCCTAAATACCTTTCATTTGAGTCCCATAATGTCGTGATTGGTCCAAATATATATTTGGTAGGTTTTAGGGTGGGGCAGCCCCCTAGGTACCCCATCAGAAATTTGGATACCAAATTTTTTATTTTTAGGGTACTATATGAAAGCACACAAAATTTCGCTTAAGTCGTACCACCCATCTCCGAGATCTGGCGTTTCTGAAAATTAGGGTAAGGGGGAGGGTCCGCCCCTCTTCAGATATCGAAAATTGTAGTACCCTTTTTTCAGCACGCGGTCACTATGCACCATCTGTGAAAATTTCAAGAAAATCGGTTCAGAGTTTCTGAGTCTATAGGGAACACACAAACATACAAACACACAAACAAACCTACAAACAAACACAAAATGATTTTTATATGGCCCATCTTCGAACTTAACCTGCTTATGGACAAACAAGTAAAAAGGCGTTAAGTTCGGCCGGGCCGAACTTTGGATACCCACCACCTCGGGTATATATGTAAACCACCTTTCATCAAAATTCGGTGAAAATTTCATACCTTATACTCATATACCTCATACCGATCTATGTACGACACGGATGTCAAAAAGCCGAACATAAGTCGCTGTGTCAAATTTCAGTGAAATCGGATTATAAATGCGCCTTTTATGGGGCCAAGACTTTAAATCGAGATATTGATCTACATGACAGCTATATCCAAATCTGAAACGATTTGGGCCAAGTTGCATAAACATGTCGAAAAGCCGAACAACAAGCACTGTCCCAAATTTCGGCGAAATCGGACAAAAAAGCCTCTTTTTTTATGGGCCCTAAACCTTAAATTGAGAGATCGGTCTATATGGCAACTATATTCAAATCTGGACTGATCTGGGCAAAATTTCAGAAGGACGTCCAAGACCCTAACCAAACTCACTGCGCCAAATTTCAGCGACATCGGACAATAAATGCGTCTTTTATGGCCCCAAAACCTAAAACCTAGATATCGGTCTATATGGCAGCTATATCCAAATCTGGACCGATCTGTGCGATATTGCAGAAGTATGTCAAGGGGCTTAACTTAACTCACTGTTCCAAATTTCGGCGACATCGGACAATAAATGAGCATTTTATGGGCCCAAAACCATAAATCACTAAATCGACCTATATGGCAGCTATATCTAAATCTGAAGCGATCTGGACCAAATTGAAGAAACATGTCAAAGGGCCTAACACAACTCACTGTCCCAAATTTCAGCAAAATCGGATAATGAATGTGCCTTTCATGGGTCTTACACCATAAATCCGAGGATCCATCTATATGGCAGCTATATCCAAATCTGGACCGATCAGAGCCAAATTAACGAAGAATGTCGACGGGTCTTACACAATTCACTGTCCCGAATTTCATCAAAATCGGATAATAAATGTGGCTTTTGTGGGCCTAAGACCCTTAACCGGAGGATCGGTCTATATGGCAGCTATATCCAAATCTGAACCGATCTGGGCCAAATTGACGGAGGATGTTGAAGGGCCTAAGACAACTCACTGTCTCAAATTTCAGTAAAATCGGATAATAAATGTGGCTTCTATGGGCCTAAGACCCTAAATCGGAGGATCGGTCTATATGGCAGCTATATCCAAATCTGAACCGATCTGGGCCAAATTGACGAAGGATGTAGAAGGGCCTAAGACAACTCACTGTCTCAAATTTCAGTAAAATCGGATAATAAATGTGGTTTCTATGGGCCTAAGACCCTAAATCGGAGGATCGGTCTATATGGCAGCTATATCCAAATCTGCACCGATCTGAGCCAAATTGACGAAGGATGTCGAAGAGCCTAACACAACTCCCTGTCACAAATTTCATCAAAATCGGATACTTAATGTGGCTTTTTTGGGCCTGAGATCCTAAATCAGAGGATCGGTCTATATGGCAGCTATATCCAAATCTGAACCGATCTGGGTCAAATTGACGAGGGATGTCGAGGGGCCTAACATAACTCACTGTATCAAATTTCAGCAAAATCGCATAATAAATGTGGCTTTTATGGGCCTAAGACCCTAAATCGGAAGATCGGTCTATATGGCAGCTATATCGAAATCTGGACCGATCTGAGCCAAATTGACGAAGGATGTCGAGGGGCTTAACGTAACTCACTGTCCCAAATTTCAGCAAAATCGGATAATAAATGTGGCTTTTATGGGCCTAAGACCCTAAATCGGCGGATCGGTCTATATGGGGGCTATATCAAGATATAGTCCGATATAGCCCATCTTCGAACTTAACCTGCTTATGGACAAAAAAAGAATCTGTGCAAAGTTTCAGCTCAATATCTCTATTTTTGAAGACTGTAGCGTGATTTCAACAGACAGACGGACAGACGGACGGACGGACAGACGGACGTACATGTCTAGATCGTCTTAGATTTTCACGCTGATCAAGAATATATATACTTTATAGGGTCGGAAATGGATATTTCGATGTGTTGCAAACGGAATGACAAAATGAATATACCCCCATCCTTCGGTGGTGGGTATAAAAAGAATCTGTGCGAAATTTCAGCTCAATATCTCTATTTTTAAAGACAGTAGCGTGATTTCAACAGACAGACGGAAGGACATGGTCTTAGATTTTTACGCTGATCAAGAATATATATACTTTATAGGGTCGGAAATGGATATTTCGATGTGTTGCAAACAAAATGACAAAGTGAATTTACCCCCATTCTTCGGTGGTGGGTACAAAAACTTTTCAATACCTCCATCATCCTCTGCCAATGGCGGTTGTAATTGGGCTAATAAATATGACACATCAAAAGCACATTTCCAACGAATTGCCTTCATATTGCCCCTCATATTTTTTCTCAGCTGCCCCTAAAGATCCAGATGCCCCCGATGTGCATGTTTACTTTGCCTGTCATTGAATACTTAAAAGTCATTTAGACATAATTATTGACCATTATCAATATAAATTAGCCTGGTGCTATAATGATTACATTATTGCATGGAAAGTATCGGTCCATGCACTATACCTCATGACATGTTTATCTGCTGGGTAACAAAGACAAGTGGGACATGGGCCGTTTTTATTGCATTGTTGAAGTGAGTGACTGCTGCTGCATTGCTTAGCTCTGGGAAATGATATTCAATTCACAATTTTATGGCTGACATGCAACAAAGGAATGTCTTCTCTAATGAAATGTTGTTGCTTTTACCGGCCATTGGACATGTCAAATTCAAAAATTGACAGATTAAATATTTAATTTTCAGAAACAAACAAAAAAAATTAAAAAAAAATCTTCAGACCAAAGGGAACGAACGGAGCAACATGGAATTTATCATGAAATTACAGTTTGTTGAGAATAAAGCAGGGAAATGAAAAAAAAAATATAGCAGGGAAAAAAGGTATTGCCTTTTCAAATGGCAAATGCATTGACAAAAATTTCACAAAAAGCATGTTCGATGACAACCTAGTGAAATGATTTGCCAGAATGAAGAGTGAGATTTGAAGTCTAAATTGATGAGCAGCCAGTCAATGATGACATTATGCAGGTAAAAATACTACCATCATCAACATCATCAGCGCTATTGTGAGGGCTATGCTTGTAAGCCTCCACAGCATCAAAAGTTTGAGAACATTAAAACAATCTAAACAAATAAAAGCGTGCTAAATTCGGCCGGGCCGAATCTTATATACCTTTCTCCATGGATCGCATTTGTCGAGTTCTTTTCCCGGCATCTTTTCTTAGGCAAAAAAGGAGAAAAGAAAAGATTTGCTCTGCTATTAGAGCGCTATCAAGTTATGGTCCATTTTGGACCACAATTTAATTAAATGTTGTAGACCTGTGTAAAATGTCAGCCAATTCGAATAAGAATTGCGCCCTTTGGGGTATCAAGGGGTAAAATAGAGATATAGATTTGTATGGAAGTTGTATCAGGGTATAGACCAATTCAGACCACAATAAACACGTATGTTGATGGTCATGAGAGGATCCGTCGTACAAAATTTCAGGCAAATTGGATAATAATTGCGACCTCTAGAGGCTCAAGAAGTCAAGATCCCAGATCGGTTCATATGGCAGCTATATCAGGTTATAGACCGATATGGACCATACTTGACACAGTTGTTGCAAGTCATAACAAAACACTATATGCTCAATTTCAGCCAAATCGGACAAAAATTGTGGCTTCCATGGGCTCAAGAAGTCAAATCGGAAGATCGGTATATATGGAAGTTATCTCTGCTATCTGAACTGATATGGCCCATTTGCAATACCTAACGGCTTACATCAAAATTAAGTATATGTGCAAAATTTCAAGCGGCTAGCTTTACGCGTTCGACCGCTAAGGTGATATATATACACAGAAAGAGAAAGATTTTGAAAAACAACAATTTTGGTCGAAAAAACAACTACGAAATTTTGTTAATATTCCTGCAACAATATATTTTGAATGTCTCTTTTCAAGGCAACATATAACAACAACAGCAACAATATATCCATAAGCAATTCAAAAAAACCATTTAACCAGCCAACGCATGTGTTTTGCTTCGTGTGGTGGTGTTTTCTTTGTTCGGCTCGCTCTGCTTCGTCTCGTTCGTTTTATTGCAGCTCTTGGGTTTTCCTCTGTCACTCTCTACTAGTACCCTTAAAAACAAATTTCAATAATTTTGGTATTGAACTCATGATCTCATGTTTGGTACTCTTGCACATATGCGTGCGTGCGTAGGGGGATATAAGAAAATCCCTAAAAAGTAACAAATCAACTCTTGAAAATTAAACTAGTTAGGAAAGGCAAAATTTGAGCGGTGCCGACTGTATAATACCCTACACTTACAAAGTGGGAGCTATATGTAATTCTGAACCAACTTTGATGAACGTCGACGAATCTCCAGATCTCGGAGATGAGTGGTGAGATTTAAGCAATTGTGTGCTCTAATATAGTACCCTAAAAATAAAAATTTGGTATCCAAAATTCGGATGGGGTACCTAGGGGGGCCGCCCCACCCTAAAACCTATCAAACATATATTTCGATCAACCACGACAATATGGGACTCAAATGAAAGGTATTTAGGATAAGAAAAGGTATCTGATGTCCAATTATCGGACCAAGTGTTGGGGGGACCACCCCAACCCCCAAAACACCCCTAAATCGGACATATTTACGGACCATGGCAATATGGGACTCAAATGAAAGGTATTTGCGAGTAGAATATGAATCTGATATCCAAATGTGATACCACGTTTCTGGGGGTCCACCCCTTTCCCAAAACACCTCTCAAACTGGACTTATTTAATGACCATGGGAATATGGGGCTTAAATAAAAGGTATTTAAAAGTAGAATACGAATCTGATATCCAAACATGGAACCAAGTGTTTGGAAGGCCGCCTGTCCCCAAAAACATACCCCAAAGGGGTCAAATTTAGGACCATAGCAATATGGGGCTCAAATGAAAGGTCTTTTGGAGTAAAGCACGAATTTGATATCAATATTCGGGAAAAGTGTCTATGGGGCCACCCAAACCCCACAACACCACCCAAATAGGAAGTATTTGCTGACTATTGCAATATGAGGCTCAAATAAGAGGGGTTTTAAGAGTAGAACACGAGTCCGATATATATTTTCAAGGCCAACTCACTGAGTGGGCGCACATCCCCCAAAACACCCAGCAAGACGGTCATGATTGGCGACTATGGAAATATGGGGCTCAAATGAAAGGTATTTGGGAGTAGACCAACTGTCTACTCCCAAATACCACCATAACAACCCCCAAATAGGACGTATCTAGTCACCAAGACAATTTGGGTCTTAAAGAGAGTGGAACTAAATATTTATAGTTTTTCGGGCCAATATCCCAAACCGGACATATTTGCTGACTTTTGCAATAAGGAGTTTAAATGAGATTAGAAATTTGATATCCAATTTTGAGGGCAATGGCAATATGGGGTTCAAATAAATGATTTATAGATATATGAGAATAGAGCACATTGCTGATATATTTTCCGGGTTTAGTATTTGGGAGACCACCCCAAAAAACCCCTAAATCGGGCATATTTACCGACCATGGCAATGTGGATCTTAAATGAAAGGTATTGGGGGTAGAGCAAAAATTGATACCCACTTTCGGGACCAATTTTCTGGGGGTCTACCCCCTTTCCAAAAATACCCCTCAAAGTTTTTACTGAACATCGTATTATGGGGCTCAAACAAAGGTATTTGGTAGTATGAATACGAATTTGATATCCAAAAGTAGGACCATGTATTTAGGGCATCACCCCTTTCCCAAAACACCCACAAAGGGTTAACATTTTTCGACCATGCCAATATGTGGCTCTAATGAAAGGTATTTGAGATTAGAAAAAGAATTTGATAACCAATTTTGGGGCCATGAGTTTGGGGGACGCCTCATCGTGTAAACTCCTATAAATCAATGCCAATATGGGGTTTAAATAAATGGTATTTGAGACAAGAGCACGATGCTGAATTTTTTTCAGGGCCAAGTATCTGGGGGACCACCTCTCCCCCGAAAATACCACTAAATCAGACATCATGAGAATATCGGGCTGAAATGAAGTATTGTAAGAATGGAGTACACCTTACATTTAAACTTAAATTCGTAGACCAATGAAGATCATATGGGATTCAGATAAAGGCACTTATATTGTTAAACTGTTAGTCAAGTTGGCATGGTAATTTACTAAAAGATCTTTAATTGTCGAAAATAAATATTCCAAGGAAACTTTTGTTCCATATAAAGCAAAAGATGGCGCAATGGAACGGGCCCGGTCAGCTAGTATTCCAATAAAACCCAAACAACGGAAATCAAAAGACTTAAGACACAAACTTGCATTTGTCGAACATTAAAACATGGAATCGCCAAATTAAAAATAGCAAAGTTCAATGAGAATTGAAACATATTTCATGAGTCTGTTTTTATTTTGAACATATTATCAACCAACTGTAACGCAAAATTCAAAAGACTTAAGACACAAACTTTGTATTTGTTAATATTATTTTAATACCCACCACCATGGGATAGGGGTATACTAATCTAGTCATTCTGTTTGTAGCAAGTTTATATATTCTTGATAAAGTTTATATATTCTTGATCGTTTCGATGTTCTGAGTTGATCTAGCCATGTTTGTCGAAATCACGATAGCGGTCGAACGCGTAAAGCTAGCCGCTTGAAATTTTGCACTTATACTTAATATTGATGTTGTTGGATCGATGGGCATTGGAAATGGGCCATATCGGTTCAGATTCAGATATAGCTCCCATATAAACCGATCTAGCGATTTGACTTTTTGAGCCCCAGGAAGCCGAAATTTCTGTCCGATTTGGCATGTATGTGGTGTTTTGTTATGACATCCAACAACTGTGACAAGTACGGTTCAAATCGATCTATATAGCTGATATAGCGCCCATATAAACGTATCTCCCGATTTGACTTCTTGAGCCCTTACAAGCCGCAATTTTCGTCCGATATGCTTGAAGTTTTGCATGTTGTGTTTTGTTATGACTTCCAACAACTTCTTCAAATACGCTCCAAATCGGTCTATAACCTGATATAGCTCCGATGTTAACCGGTTTCTCGATCATCCTTGCTCGGTTCCTAGAAGCTTTAATTTTTGGTAGTTTGACAGAAGTTTGGTGTGTAGAATAAGGTAATGCCCTTCAACTAAATTTATTTTCTATAAATTTTTAGGAAAGTCCATGGTGATGGGTTTCCAAGATTCGGCCCTGCCGAACTTAGCACGCTTTTAATAATTTCGACTAGCTGAACCGGGCCCGCTCCGTTGCGTCTTCTTTTACAATACCTGGAACAAAATTATCCTTTGAATATTTATTTTAGACAATTAAAGAGCTCTTTATGAAATAAAATGCATCGAAAGTGGTACGTGTGGCGCTTAACTTAGACTGCTAACACAAATTTTCATATTGTTCTGTGCATCTACTAGAAAATATACCCCCAAGTATATTCAGTTTCAGATTACTTAACTCAAAACTACTAACATAAAGGAAAGAGGCCATTGCTGCTATTGCTTTCTTTGCATATCTAAAGGTATCTAAAGGCAATAAACACCAAGTTTTCTATAGACAACTGCGACCAATTCTTTACCAAATTACCTGTGGCAAATTTATGCCATCCAGGAAGTAGTCTGCAACTTAATTCGAAACAAAAGAAAACCGGTAACTTGGCATGGCCCCTTTTTCGTTCTCAACTCTAGCTAATGAAAGCGTTAAAAAGATCTTCCTCCGCCTCTAGCTAAAGGGCTAGAAACAAAACAGTCATAACTTCCGAGGCAAACAAAGACATTTAACTGCTCAGTTTTGGTAGGTAGGGTTTTTGTTTTAAATGGACAGCCAGCAGCAAGTCAAATGATATGTAAATATTGTAAATACAATATATGAAACATGTTATTTTTGAGGAGATTGACGACCGCTCTTACACACAGCCGCTAATGTGGCTTTAATAATGAATTTCCTCAGTAAATGGCATAAGCAAAGCGATATAAATATCGCTTTTATTGTGGCTTCCAAGGGTTCAAAAAGTCAAATCGGAAGATCGGTTTATATGGGAGCTATATCCAAATCTGATCTGATATGGCCCATTTGCAATCCCCAATGACCTAAATCAATGTACAGTATCTGTGCCAAATTTCAAGCGGCTAGCTCTACGGGTTTGACCGCTATCGTGATTTCGACAAATGAACGGACATGGCTAGTTCGAATCAAATTTTCGAGACGATCAAAAATATGTGCACTTTATGGGGTCCTAGATCTATATTTCGATGTGTTACAAACTGAATGATATAGCTGCCACATAGACCGATCCTCCGGTTTAGGGTCTTAAGCCCATAAGAGCCACATTTATTATCCGATTTTGATGAAATCTGGGACAGTGAGTAGTCTTAGACCCTTCGACATTTTTCTTCAATTTAACCCTGATCGGTTCAGATTTGGATATAGATGTCATATAGACCGAACTCTCGATTTAAGGTTTTGGGCCCATGAAAGGCGCATTTATTGCCCGATGTCGCCGAAATTTGGGACTGTGAGCTAAGTTATGCCCCTTAACATATTGGGTTACCCAAAAAGTTATTGCGGATTTTTCATATAGTCGACGTTGACAAATTTTTTCACAGCTTGTGACTCTGTAATTGCATTCTTTCTTCTGTCAGTTATCAGCTGTTACTTTTAGTTTGCTTTAGAAAAAAAGTGTAAAAAAAGTATATTTGATTAAAGTTCATTCTAAGTTTTATTAAAAATGCATTTACTTTCTTTTAAAAAATCCGCAATTACTTTTTGGGCAACCCAAGATAAATTTTTTGCCGAATCCATGGTGGTGGGTTCCCGGCCGAATTAAACACACTTTTACTTCGTCATTCGGTTTGTAACTCCTCTACATATTAGTCTAACACCCCATGAAGTATATATCTTTTTTATCGTCATGACATGTTAAGTCGATCGTCTGTCGATAAGTCGTCTGTCTGTCGAAGGCACGCTAACTATCGAAGAAGTTAAGCTAGCCACCTGAAATTTCGCACAAATACTTCTAATTAATGTAGGTCGGTTGGAATTGTAAATGGGCTAAATCGGTTCATGGTTTGATATAGCTGTCATATAAACCGATCTGGGGTCTTGACTTCCTGAGCCCCTAGAGGGCGCGTGTTTCGTTGTGACTTCCAACAACTGTGCCAAGTATAGTTTAAGTCGATGCCATATAAAACGATCTGGGATCTTGAATTCTTGAGCCTTTATAGGGTGCAATTATTGCCCGATTTGGCTGAAATTTTATATAACGGCTACCCCCATGACCTTCAACGCCAGTGTCAAGCATGGTCTGAATCGGTCTATAGCCTGATATATCTTTACTTTTATCCTTTGTTTGACTAAAAATAAATACCGGGAAATTAGATTCGGTATATTAGATTCGGCCCGGTCAAACTTAGCACGCTTTTACTTTTTTTGAGTTAATTTCCATTTTTTATTCGTTGTTGTTTAATGTATTTCATTTATTTTCCTATTCTAATTTTTTTTGATTTCTGGCGGTATTGCAAGATTTATGGCGCCTTCAACTACATGGCCTATAACTTGTTGAATAATTTTCTGGATATTTAATTACCACAGCGACCGATTTGTTTCATTTTAATTTGTATTTTAATGAGCTTTTCCACTTGTTTGAATTTTTGTGTCATTTTATTTTCATGTTTAGTTTGTCGCATGTCAAACCATCTGTTTGAAGCAGCCAACGCATTTGCTGTTCAATTTCCATGAATAGCTAATGTTGTTGCTTTTGTCATTAAAATAGTTTGAAATTCAAAATGCATTTTACGGTGAAAAAGCCTAAGCAATAAAGCAAACAAAACCAACGAAGCATTATAACCAAAAAAAAAAATGATACCAAGTTGTTATCACCTACATTCAGCGAAAAGAGCAGCCATTCCATCATAAATTTAAGTGATTTCTTATTTTTTCCTCGAGTTTCATATGAATTCCTAGAAGACGGCTTAAGCTTAATCTTAATAAGTAAAGGGCCCAATTTTTTACCTGCTATCCAAATCATTGGCATGTGCAACTACGTGGGCAGTGGAGTTAACTTTTGTTTACCGAATCTTCTTCATCATCATCGTAATCAGTCAGTCGGAGCATAAGCACCTTTAGTTTATTGCGTTGGTTGGTACACCTTTTTTTATTTGTGGCCTTTGTTTTTAATGACTCTGGTTTTCATTTCATTGCCCTGCTTCCACTCTGCCTGTTGCAGTACCCTGAAACTCGGTCAAATAAATGCATCCTCAAACACATCATCACCATTACCCATCTGCTTTGTTTGCTTCGATAGCAGCAGCAGCAGCTGTCTGTTGCGCATGCGCGTGCCATGCCTATGGTAGCGACTAACAGCCAAGACCTAAACGACTAAGCACGTGCCGTGTTGAATGCATTTTAGAGCCCCAAATTTAACATTCAACCATCTATAAGGAGGGTGTACTTCTTACATCATCGCGTTATATCTGAATGGTTGATTTCATGTATATTTTGCTGCCTTTTTTCTGTTTTACTCATAATTTGTTTTTAATTTTTCTTTTTTTTCCTTGTTTCGGTTTTTAGTTTTACAGGTTCCATTTATCAGATGGCACAAAGGGGTTAAAACATTTGTAAGTTTTTGGCACGTGGCACTGAACAGAGGAGCAAAAACAGGCAATGACTGTGAAAGAAGTTAAAACTGGCTGGACAACAGCAATTGAACTTGAACTTTATGGCGGCAGGTGGACTTCATTTCGCATCTTTCCGTCTACTTTTTTTAAGGGGATGTTGCTAAGCAACCATGTTGCCAAAATTGAAGGAGTGGTCATTTTTGTTTTTTTAAGGTGAAATTCACAAAATGATACGAAAAGTAAATGTCTATGAAATTTTTAAAACATTTTTATGAAATTTTTAATGAAAAAAATTTTAAAAAATGCTAACAGAATTTTTCTATACCAAATAAAAGTTCGGCCGAATCTTATATACCCTCCACCATGGATCGCATTTGTCGAGTTCTTTTCCCGGCATCTCTTCTTAGGCAAAAAACGGATATAAGAAAAGATTTGCTCTGCTATTAGAGCGATATCAAGATATGGTCCGGTCTGGATCACAATTAAATTATATGTTGGAGACCTGTGTAAAATGTCAGCCAATTCGAATAAGAAGTGCGCCCTTTGGGGGCTCAAGAAGTAAAATAGAGAGATCGATTTATAAGGGAGCTGTATCAGGCTATAGATTGAACCAGATCATAATAAGCACGTATGTTGATGGTCAAGAGAGGATCCGTCGTACAAAAAGTAAAAAGACGTTAACTTTGGATACCCACCACCTCGGGAATATATATAAACCACCGTTCATCAAAATCCGGTAAAAATTGCATACCTTATGTCCCATATCAGTTATAACGAAATATGTTCCGATTTGAAGCAAATACTAATAAGTACAAGACATTGTTCAATTGTGTACAACAAAATTTTGATCTTTTCAGTAGCTATATCTAAAAAAATAAACCGATCTGAACCATATACAACAAAGATGTCGAAAAGCCTAACTAAGTCACTGTGTCAAATTTCAGTGAAATCGGATTATAAATGCGCCCTATATGGGGCCAAGACTTTAAATCGAGATATCGGTCTATATGGGAGCTATATCCAAATCTGGACTGTTTTGGGCCAAGTTGCAGAAAGATTTCGGAGAGCCTAACACAACTCACTGTCCCAAATTTCAGCATATTCGGATAATAAATGTGGCTTTTATGGGCCTAAGACCCTAAATCGGTCGATCAGTCTATATGGAAGCTATATGCAAATCTTGATCGATCTGAGCCAAATTGCAGAAGTATATCGAGGGGCCTAACTTAACTCACTGTCCCAAATTTCAGCGAAATCGGACAATAAATGCGCCTTTTATGGGCCCAAAACCTTAAATCGAAAGATCGGTCTATATGGCAGCTATATTCAAATCTGGACCGATCTATGCCATATTGCAGAGGTATATCAAGGAGCTTAACCTAACTCACTGTCCCAAATTTCGGCGACATCGGACAATAAATGCGCCTTTTATGGGCCTAAGACCTTATATCGGATGATCGGTCTATATGGCAGCTATATCCAAATCTGGACCGATCAGAGCCAAATTGAAGAAAGATGTCGATGGGCCTAAAATAACTCATTGTCCCAAATTTCAGCATAATCGGATAATAAATGTGGCTTTTATGGGCCTAAGACCCTAAATCGGCCGATCGGTCTATATGGGGGCTATATCAAGATATAGTCCGATATGGCCCATCTTCAAACTTAACCTAATTATGGACAAAAAAAAAAGAATCTGTGCAAAATTTCAGCTCAATATCTCTATTTTTAAAGACAGTAGCGTGATTTTAACATGCAGATGGACAGACGGTAGGACATGTCTAGATCGTCTTAGATTTTTACGCTGATCAAGAATATATATACTTTATAGGGTCGGAAATGGATATTTCGATGTGTTGCAAACGGAATGACAAAATGAATATACCCTCATCCTTCGGTGGTGGGTATAAAAATTCAGGCAAGTCGGATATTAATTTCGACCTCTAGAGGCTCAAGAAGTCAAGACCCAAGATCGGTTTATATGACAGCTATATCAGGTTATGGACCGATTTGAACTATACTTGGCACAGTTGTTGGATATCATGACAAAACACGTCGTGTAAAATTTCATTCCAATCGGATAAGAATTGCGCACTCTAGTGGCTCAAGAAGTCAAGACCCAAGATCGGTTTATATGGCAGCTATATCAAAACATGGACCGATATGGCCCATTTACAATTCCAACCGTCCTACACTAATAAGAATTATTTGTGTAAAATTTCAAGCGGCTAGCTTTACTTCTCGGAAGTTAGCGTGTTTTCGACAGACGGACGGACGGACGGACGGGCGGACGCACATGGCTAGATCGACTTAAAATGACATGACAATCAGGAATATATATATATATATATATACTATATGGGGTCTCAGACGAATATTTCGAGTAGTTACAAACAGAATGACGAAATTAGTATACCCCCATCTTATGGTGGAGGGTATACAAATGAATTTAAGTTTGTTTGTATGTTTGTTTGATTGTTTGTGGGGGTCTGTAAACTTGTTTGTTCCGTATAGACTTCAAAACGGCTAAACCGATTTCTTTCAAATTTTCACAGATTGTGGGGAGTGGTCCGGAGGGAGCAATAGGCTATATAATTTATTGATATTTGTAGGGGGCGGACCCTCCCCCTTACCCTAAAAGTACGACCCCAAAATAAAAGTGAACCGATCGGGACAGTATGGGATTCAAATTAAAGATATTCAGGAGTAAACTACAAATTTCATATTAAAAATTGGATCCAAGTAACTGGGGGGCCGCCCCGACCACAAAACCCCCTAAAATAGGTTTATAGGACAATAATGACAATATGGGATTCGAATGAAAGGTATTCGGGGGTAGATCACGAAAATGATCCGGAAGGAGGAAAAGGCTTTTTAGTTTCTTGATATTGGAAGGGGCGGACCCTACCCCGTAACCCCAAAAACACCACTTCAAATCAAAAGTGGACCGATAGGGACAATATGGGTATCAAATTGAAGGTATTCGGGAGTAGATTACGAAAATGGTATTAAAAATTGGGATGAAGTATACGAGGGGTCGTTCAACCCCAAAAACTCCTTCCAAACAATTATATTGGACGTAAATATCAATATGGGACTCCAATGAAAGGTATTCAGGACTAGACTACGAATATGACATAAAAAATTAGGTCCAAATAATTGAGGGTCGCCCCACCCTCAAATGGGAACATAATTCGATCCTAACTAAATAGATGAGCCTCAAATTAAAGGCATTTGGTAGCAGATTACGTGATAGATATTTTTAAATGTTCAAGTGGCAGATGGAGTGAGGCGCTCCCCACTAAACGGCTGTATACACCAATTATGGCAATATGGGGTTAAATTCAAAGTATAAGGTCGTGGACTGCGAAAATGATATATTTATTCTGCTCATAGATCTAGCGGACCACCTCACCTCAAAACAGTTGATCAATTATAATGACCTAACGGGACAATGCCGCCGTATCCCCAAAGTTATGACGTTCAGTGTGATAGGACCAGTTGCAAACATTAAGTTAAGGTGGCCGCCATTTTTAGCTCATCTACAAGGAGCCTTCTTTTCGTAGACAAGTCCAAACAACGTGCTGCTGGGCAACACCTTTATGTTCACCTTTATGTGGATTAGAATTGAGTGGCTTAAGAACTAAAATCGGGAGATCGGTTCATATGAGAGCTATATCAGACCCATTCCGACCATATTTGGCACGTATGTGGAAGTTCATAAGAGAAGTCGTTAAAATAGTGTTTAGCCAAATCGCATAAGAATTGCGCCCTCTAGAGGCTCAGAAAGTCAAATTAGGAGATCGGTTTATGTGGGAGCTATATCAAGTTGTAAACCGATTTTACGCATACTTAGCACAGATGTGGGAAGTCATAACAAAATATCTTATACAAAATTAGGACAAAACGGATATGAATTGCTTCGTTTAGGGGGTCAAGATCCAAAATCGGTTTATATGACAGCTATATCAAAACATAGACCAATGTGACCCATTTAAAATACCAACTCACCTACACTAATTGGAAGTATTTGTGCAAATTTTTAATGCGCCTAGCTTTATCCCTTCGAAAGTTAGCATGCTTTCGACAGATGGATGGACCGACGTGGCTAAATCGACTTTGAATGTCAAGACGATCAAAAATATACATATATAATTTGTTGAGTCTCAGATAAATATTTCGATGCTTTACAAACGGAATGACGAAATTAGCTTATGATGGAGGGTATAAAAAGAAAAAAAAACAAATTTAGTGGTTTAGGCTGTAAGTTTTCGTACTGAAGTCATAAATGGATAATGATTATTGTCGCAACTATTATTGAAGGAATATCGAGTGCTCAAATTTTTTCTGATATTTTTGGCATGGGTAAGCCGAAGATGCTTACCCATGCGCAACGGTGACATAAGATAGGCCGACAAAAGTGGAAATTCGATTGAATTTAAAAAATAGACAAAATGATGACAATGTGGTTGGAAACAACAGCGAGCATTACCAACAACGTAGTCAGCGCCATCTATTGGGAGATAGAAATTATTTGAATAGCCAAGCAATCCCGAACAAAGAAACAAAGAGAGGTACAGGAGAATGTGTTTATTAAAGTTGGTTATATGGTTTTCGCTCACTGTTTTGACAAGTTGTTTGTCCCTCGAATAAATAAAAAAGGAACTAAGCTTTGAATGATTTCGGTTTTATTTTTTAACCCTCCTACTCTGGGACAAGCTTCCACAATAGTCCAAAAGTTCTATGAAAACATCGCCGCAAAATATATACGTAACTTAAAGAAGAATAATTGAAAAGAAAGCTATAATTTATGTGGTGTACAAGGAAGCGCTGCGAAGCGGGCCGGGTACAGCTAGCCTTATATATAACAAGTAAAAAGGCGATAAGTTCGGCCGGGCTGAACTTTGGATACCCACCACCTCGGGTATATATGTGAACCACATTTCGTCAAAATCCAGTGAAAAATGCATACCTTATGCCCCATAGCAGCTCTATAGATACCATCCGATTTAGACCAAATGCTTATAAGTACAAGTCATTGTTCAACCGAGAGATCGGTCTATATGGCAGCTATATCGAAATCTGGACCGATCTGAGCCAAATTGAAGACAAATATCGAAGGGCCCAACAAAAGTCATTGTCCCAAATTTCGGCGACATCGGACAATAAATGCGCTTTTTATGGGACCAAATATCCAAATCTGAACCGATCAGGGCCAAATAGAAGAAAGATGCCGAAGGGCCTAAGGCAAATCACTATCCCAAATTTCAGCAAAATCGAATAATAAATGTGGCTTTTATGAGCCTAAGACCATAAATCGGAGGATCGGTCTATATGGCAGCTATATCCAAATTTGGACCGATCTGGGCCGAATTGACGAAGGATGTCGAAGGGCTCAACGCAACTCACTGTCCCAAATTTCAGCAAAATCGGATAATAAATGTGGCTTTTATGGGCCTAAGACCATAAATCGGAGGATCGGTCTATATGGCAGCTATATCCAAATCTGGACCGATCTGAACCAAATTGACGAAGGATGTCGAAGGGCCCAACGCAACTCACTATCCCAAATTTCAGCAAAATCGGATAATAAATGTGGCTTTTATGGGCCTAAGACCATAAATCGGAGGATCGGTCTATATGGCAGCTATATCCAAATTTGAACCGATCTGGACCAAATTGACGAAGGATGTCGAAGGGCTCAACACAACTCACTGTGCCAAATTTCATCCAAATCGGATATAAAATGTGGCTTTTATGGGCCTAAGACCCTAAATCGGAGGATCGGTCTATATGGCAGCTATATCCAAATCTAGACCGATCTGGGCCAAATTGACGAAGAATGTTGAAAGGCCTAACACAACTCACTGTCCCAAATTTCAGCAAAATCGGATAATAAATGCATCTTTTATTGGGCTAAGACCCTAAATCTGAGGATCGGTCTATATGGCAGCTATATCCAAATTTGGACCGATCTGAGCCAAATTGACAAAGGATGTCGAAGGGCCAAACGCAATTCACTGTCCCAAATTTCAACAAAATCGGATAATAAATGTGGCTTTTATGGGCCTAAGACCCTTAATCGGCGGATCGGTCTATATGGGGGCTATATCAAGATATAGTCCGATATAGCCCATCTTCGAACTTAACCTGCTTGTGGACAAAAAAAGAATCTGTGCAAAATTTCAGCTCAATATCTCTATTTTTGAAGCCTGTAGCGTGATTTCAACAGACAGACGGACAGACGGACGGACATGTCTAGATCGTCTTAGATTTTTACGCTGATCAAGAATATATATACTTTATAGGGTCGGAAATGGATATTTCGATGTGTTGCAAACGGAATGACAAAATGAATATACCCCCATCCTTCGGTGGTGGGTATAAAAATCAATTAGTTTTTGTTTGTTTGTACGATTGTTTGTCGGTTTGTTTGTTTGTTCCGAATAGACTCAAAAACGGCTAAACGGATTACCTTGAAATTTTCACAGATTGCGTAGGTTGGTCTGGAAGGAAACATAGCGTATATGATTTTTTGATATCGAGAGGAGGGCGAACCCCCAAAGTACTACCCAAAAATGAAAGTGGACCGATGGGGACAATATGGGATTCAAATGAAAGGTATTCAAGAGTAGAGTACAAACTTCATAATAAAAGTTGGGTCCAAGCACCTGAGGGGCCGCCCCAGCCCCAAATCTCCTTAAAATAGGTTTATTTGACGATTCAAGTAGATTACAAATATGTTCACGGAAGTAGAAACAGGCGTTATAATTTGTTGATAACGGAAGGGGGCGGATCCCCCCCCCCCCCCCTTTACCACAAAAACTCCACCCAAAATAAAAAGTGGACCGTAGGCAGGCAGTAAATTACAAATATGACAAAAAACATTAGGTCCAAGTAATGGGAAGTCGGCCACCCCCAAATACCCCCAAATGGGCATATTAGCCAACCATGGCTATATGGAACTCAAACGAAAGGTATTAGCGAGTAGACTACGAATATGACATTAAAATTTGCATTCCAGTTTAGGTGTCCCTTTTCCTCCTAAATATACGTCAAATGGGTTATTTAACCCATTATGACAATATGAGACTCAAATTCAAGGTATTTGAGAGTAGAAAACGAATTTGATATCCAATTTTGGAGCCAAGTGTTTTGGGGTACGCCCTAAAGCACACCCTAAACTGAACATCATTTCCGTTAGGAATAAAGAACGAATTTCATATCCATATTTGAGTCGAAATGTCTGAGGTGCCATCCCTTACCTAATAAGAACATTACAAATTCTCACACATCAATGAGTGCTTTCCGATTCAAGTTTAAACTCAATGATAAGGAACCTTTTTTTATAGCCGAGTCCAAACGGCGTGCCGCGGTGCGGCACCTTTTTGGGAAAAATTTTTTATATGACCATGCGTGGCATTGTACCTCGGAAATGTCGCCAACATTAAGAGGGGATAAACACCGCTATGTCCGATGTTCTCGCCAGGATTCGAACGCGTTCAGCGCCATAGGCTACAGTGGCACGAATTCGATATCTGCATTCAGGGCAAAGTGTTCTCACCCAGAAGGCGCACCGGAGCGGGCCCGGTTCGGCTTGTTTTGTATCAAAAAAAAAATAATATGTTTGCAAAATATTTTGCTGATTTTCCTAAAAACTTGTTTTGAAAGGAACTTGGAAAAAAATTTTCTACAAGAAAAAATTATTGGCAAAATCTGAAAAAAAACATTTTTTTTGAAAAAGATATTTTTTTGGTATACAAATCTTTTTTGAAAAATATACCTAAAAATTCTATAAAATCATAAAAAAATTACTAAATTTTCACAGCTTTATCCGAAACATTTTAGGACATTTACTCTTTTCACACACAAGTTACAAATTGTGGCTACCAAAAATATGATATCACCCTAAATAGCAATTCCTTTCCAATCTCAGACAACGTCCATCATCGCTGCATTTCAAACCAGAAAAACATAGCTGACAACAATATTTCAATAATTTCATTTCATATATATAGCCAAAAAATATCATAGATTTTTCGATTTTTATATGATTTATTTTCATTAATTATATTTTTTCTTAAGCTTCATCTCGCCCCTTCCCATGGCCCATCCGATCATCAAGCTGAATCCATTGCACTTAACCAAATTTGGCTTGGACCACATATCAAAGCCATAGCTGCGATATTAGCAATTTTACAAAATCCACATCGACCAAGCGACAATTGAAGGAAAACTACTAAAACAAAATGTGAAAATCCATTTGAAACTGAATCTGAAACCGAGTTAGGAATACTCGAACGAAGATAAATGCATTCAACTTCAATGAAAAGTTGAAAACTTAATGAACTTGTTGAGTGGTGGAAATAATGGACATAGTCAACACTTTGTAAACCCCAAAATGTCCCATTGAATGACCACTGATCATATGATGTTGAAAAGAGATGTTGCGAGTGGTGTGTGGGGAATGAAAATTGCACTACTAGAGGCTAAAATGTAGGGTTAAAAGTTTAAGATATTAGCTACTTTTTTAAATTTCTCTAAACTTTACTTTACTCAGAAATTCTACAATGAGCAGTGGGAACCGTACCATGCTACAAAGGAACAAGTGAAAGCGGGTTAAGTTCGACCATGCCGAATCCACGGATACTGCTAAAAATTTATGAAAAAAAAAATTTAGTTGAAGAGCATAATTTTGTTCTACATACCAAACTTCTTTCAAAACAGCTGAAATTAAAGCTTAAAGGAACCGAACAAGGATGACCGCACAAGACTTTAAATCGAGATATCGGTCTATATGGCAGCTATATCCAAATCTGGACCGATCTGAGTGAAATTGAAGAAGAATGTCGAAGGGCCTAAAACAACTCACTGTCCCAAATTGCGGCAACATCGGACAATAACTGCGCTTTTTATGGCCCAAATCCTAAAACCTAGATACCGGTCTATATGGCAGCTATATCCAAATCTGCACCGCTCTGTGCCATAATGCAGAAGTATGTCAAGGGGCTTAACTTAAATCACTGTCCCCAAATTTCGGCTACATCGGACAATAAATGCACCTTTAATGCGCCTAAGACCCTAAATCGGAGGATCGGTTTATACGGCAGCTATATCCAAATCTGGACCGATCTGGCCCAAATTGACGAAGTATGTCGAAGGGCCTAACACAACGCACTGTCCCAAACTTCAGCGAAATAGGATAATAAATGTGGCTTTTATGGGCCTTTAGGGTCTTAGGCCCGGTGAATCGGTCTATATAGCAGCTATATCCAAATCTGGACCGATCTGGGCCAAATTGACGAAGTATGTCGAAGGGCCTAACACAACTCAATGTCCCAAATTTCAGCAAAATCGGATAATAAATGTGGCTTTTATGGGCCTAAGACCATAAATCGGAGGATCGGTCTATATGGCAGCTTTTTCCAAATCTAGAACGATCTAAGCCAAATTGACGAAGGATGTCGAAGGACCCGATATAACTCACTATCCCAAATTTCAGCAAAATCGGATAATAAATGTGGCTTTTATGGGCCTAAGACCCTAAATCGGCGGATCGGTCTATATGGGGGCTATATCTAAATCTGGACCGATCTAAACCAAATTGACGAAGGGCCTAAATCTATACAAAGTATCTAGCTTTACGCGGTCGACCGCTATCGTGATTTCGACAAATGAACGGACGGACATGGCTGGTTCAACTCAGAATGTCGAGGCGATCAAGAATATATATAATTTATGGGGTCCTAGATCAATATTTCGAGGTGTTTCAAATGGATTAGTATACCCCCATCCTATGGTTTTGAATAAATGTTTAGCAGAATCCATGGTGGTGGGTTCCCGGCCGAACTTTACCGCTTTTTACTTGTTTCCTTTTTCTATGCCAATTAGGTAAACTCGAAGGGATTTATTTAAGGACTTTTGGGTCCTAGGACAATGTACAATGTAAACAATGTACTCAAAATTATAGCATTTATGCCTGAAATATACAGGGATAAAAATTATTTTGAAAAACAAAAAATTTTGTCCAAAAAATGGTGAAAAAATTTGTAAATTTTCCTGCAACAATTTATTTTGAATCTCTGTGACCGCAAATAAAAATTTGTGGTTGAAGGCCACTCTTGGCAAGCTAACATACCACAACAAAAACAATATATGCATAAACAAGACACAAAACATTTTAACCAGCCACCACATATGCTTAGCTGCACAGCTTCGGTGTGGTGGCCGTTTTATTTTCTTTGTTCGGCTCGCGCTGTTTCTCTCGTTCGTTTTACTGCTGCTCTTGCTTTTTTCTGTGTCACTCTCTCTACTATTACCCTTAAAAACAATTTTTATACCCACCACCGAAGGATGGTGGTATATTCATTTTGTCATTCCGTTTGCAACACATCGAAATATCCATTTCCGACCCTATAAAGTATATATATTCTTGATCAGCGTAAAAATCTAAGACGATCTAGACATGTCCGTCCGTCTATCCATCTGTCTGTTGAAATCACGCTACAGTCTTTAAAAATAGAGATATTGAGCTGACATTTTGCACAGATTCTTTTTTTGTCCATAAGCAGGTTAAGTTCGAAGATGGGCTATATCGGACTATATCTTGATATAGCCCCCATATAGACCGATCCTCCGATTTATGGTCTTAGGCCCATAAAAGCCACATTTATTATCCGATTTTGCTGAAATCTGGGACAGTGAGTTGTGTTGAGCCCTTCGACATCCTTCATTAATTTGGCCTAGATCGGTTTAAATTTGGATATAGCTGCCATATAGACCGATCCTCCGATTTATGGTCTTAGGCCCATAAAAGCCACATTTATTATCCGATTTTGCTGAAATCTGGGACAGTGAGTTGTGTTGAGCCCTTCGACATCCTTCGTCAATTTGGTCCAGATCGGTCTAAATTTGGATATAGCTGCCATACAGAACGATCCTCCTATTTATGGTCTTACGCCAATAAAAGCCACATTTATTATCCGATTTTGCTGAAATTTGTGACAGTGAGTTGCGTTGAGCCCTTCGACATCCTTCGTCAATTTGGCCTAGATCGGTTCAAATTTGGATATAGCTGCCATATAGACCGATCCTCCGATTTATGGTCTTAGGCCCATAAAACCCACATTTATTATCCGATTTCGCTGAAATTTGGGAGAGTGATTTGCCTTAGGCCCTTCGACATCTTTCTTCTATTTGGCCCTGATCGGTTCAGATTTGGATATAGCTACCATATAGACCGATCTCTCGATTTAAGGTTTTGTGCCCATAAAAAGCGCATTTATTGTCCGATGTCGCCGAAATTTGGGACAATGACTTGTGTTGGGCCCTTCGATATTTGTCTTCAAGTTGGCTCAGATCGGTCCAGATTTGGATATAGCTGCCATATAGACCGATCTCTCGGTTGAACAATGACATGTACTTATAAGCATTTGGTCTAAATCGGATGATATCTATAGAGCTGCTATGGGGCATAAGGTATGCATTTTTCACTGGATTTGGACGAAATGTGATTCACATATATACCCGAGGTGGTGGGTATCCAAAGTTCGGCTCGGCCGAACTTAACGCCTTCTTACTTGTTTTTATATTTCGGCGCCGCAGGTGATTGAACTCATGATCTCAGTAGGCAGGCACCCTTTAGCCTACTGAGATCGTCTCCCTTATGATGAAATATGTCAATAAATACGGGAGCATTATCGGGTTATAGACTTTTGTGGACCGTACTTACCACAGTTCTTGAAAATCATAATGGAACACCACATGCAAACTTTCAGACCAATCATACAAAAATTGTAGCTTTTAAGAGCTCAAGAAGTCAAATCGAGAGATCGGTTTATATGGGAGCTATATCAGGTTATAGACTGATTCGCACCGTTCTTCGCACAGTTATTGCAAGTCATAGCGGAACATTTTATGCATAATTTCAGCCAAACCAGATGAAAATTGAGGCTTCCAGGGGCTAAATACGGAGATGGGTTTATATGGGAGCTGCATAAGGTTGTTCATTTATCATAAAGGAACACCACATGCAAAATGGCAGCCAAATCGAACAAAAATTCTGGATTATGGGGCTCAAGTCAAATTGGGAAACCAGTTTATATGGGAGCTACATCAGGTTATGGACCGATTTGGAGCGTAAAATTTCAGCCAAATCGAACACAAATTCTGGATTTCAGGGGCTCAAGAAGTCAAATCGGGAGATCGATTTATATGGAAGCTATATCAAAATCTAAACAGATATGGTCCATTTGCAGCACTTAACGAGCTACTTCAATATTAAGTATCTGTGCAAAAGCGGCTAGCTTAACGCATTCGATCTTCTATCGAGATTTCGACAGACGTACGGACACGGCTATGTCGACTCGGAACGTCGAGACGAACAAAAATATATTTACTTTAAAACGTCTTAGACGAATATTTCGAGGTGTTACAAACGAAATGACTAGATTAGTATACCCCCATCCAAAGGTGGTGGGTATAAAAAAGTAAAAACCAGTTAAATTTTGCTTTTTATACCAACCATTATAGGATTCATTCCGTTTGTAACACCCCGAGATATTCGTATAAGACCCCATAAAGTACATACATTTTTATACCCTCCACCATAAGATGGGGGGTATACTAATTTCGTCATTCTGATTGTAACTACTCGAAATATTCGTCTGAGACCCCATAAAGTATATATATTCTTGATCGTCGTGAAATTTTATGTCTATCTAGCCATGTCCGTCCGTCTGTCCGTCCGTCCGTCTGTCTGTTGAAAGCACGCTAACTTCCGAAGGAGTAAAGCTAGCCGCTTGAAATTTTGCACAAATACTTCTTATTAGTGTAGGTCGGTTGGTATTGTAAATGGGCCATATCGGTCCATGTTTTGATATAGCTGCCATATAAACCGATCTTGGGTCTTAAATTCTTGAGCCTCTAGAGTGCGCAATTCTTATCCGATTGGGATGAAATTTTGCACGACGTGTTTTGTTATTATATCCAACAACTGTGCCAAGTATGGTTCAAATCGGTCCATAACCTGATATAACTGCCATCTAAACCGATCTTGGGTCTTGACTTCTTGAGCCTCTAGAGGGCGCAATTCTTATCCAATTTGAATGAATTTTGGCACGTGGTATTTTGTTATGATATCCAACAACTGTGCCAAATATGGTTCAAATCGGTTCATAACTTGATATAGCTGTCATATAAACAGATCTGGGGAATTGACTTCTTGAGCTTCTAGAGGGCTCAATTTCTATCCGATTTGGCTGAAATTTCGCAAGACGTTTTTTATTTATTGTTACTTTCAACAACCATGTCAAATAAAGTACAAGTCGGTTCATAACCTGATATAGCTGCCATATAAACCGATCTGGGATCTTGACTTCTTGAGCCTCTAGAGGTCGCAATTATTATCCGATTTGCTTGAAATTTTGTACGACGGATTCTCTCATGACCGACGGATTCTCTTATTCGAATTGGCTGACATTTTACACAGGTCTCCAACATATAATTTAATTGTGGTCCAAACCGGACCATATCTTGATATCGCTCTAATAGCAGAGCAAATCTTTTCTTATATCCTTTTTTTTGCCTAAGAAGAGATGCCGGGAAAAGGACTCGGCCCGGCCGAACTTAGCACGCTTTTACTTGTTGATCGTCTCGACGTTCCAAGTCGATCTATCCCTGTCCGCCCGTCCGAAATCACGATAGCGGTCGAACGCATAAAGCTAGCTGCTTGAGGATTGCAGATGGGAAATATTGGTATAGATTTAGATATAGTTCCCATATTAGCCGACCTCCCGATTTGACTTCTTGAGCCCCTGAAGCCGCAATTTTTGTCCAATTTGGCTGAAATATTGCATGAAGTGTTCCGTTACAATTTCCAGATCGGTCTATAACCTGATGTAGCTCCCATATTAGCCGACCTCCCGATTTGACTTCTTGAGCCCCTGGAAACCACATTTTTTGTCCGATTTGGCTGAAATTTTGCATGTCGATCTATCCCTGTCCGCCCGTCCGAAATCACGATAGCGGTCGAACGCATAAAGCTAGCTGCTTGAGGATTGCAGATGGGAAATATTGGTATAGATTTAGATATAGTTCCCATATTAGCCGACCTCCCGATTTGACTTCTTGAGCCCCTGAAGCCGCAATTTTTGTCCAATTTGGCTGAAATATTGCATGAAGTGTTCCGTTACAATTTCCAGATCGGTCTATAACCTGATGTAGCTCCCATATTAGCCGACCTCCCGATTTGACTTCTTGAGCCCCTGGAAACCACATTTTTTGTCCGATTTGGCTGAAATTTTGCATGTGGTGTTTTGTTATAAAATTTAACAACTGTGTTAATTACGGTCCAAATCGCTATATAACCTGATATAGCTTCCATATAAACCGATCTCCCGATTTGACTTCTTGAGCCCCTGTAAGCCGCAATTTTCATCCGATTTGGCTGAAGTTCTGCATGTAGTGTTGTGTTATGACTTCCAACAACTGTGCCAAGTACGATCTATATCGTTTAATAACCTGGTATAGCTACTATATACCCCGATCGCCCGATTTGACTTCCTGAGCCTGTACAGGCCGCAGTTTTTGTCCGTTTCGGCCGAAAATTGGCATGCGGTGTTCTATTACGACTTCCAACAACTCTGCCAAACGCGGCCGAAATCAGTACATAGCTCCCATGTAAACCGGTCTCTCAATCATTCTGGTTCGGTTGCTAGAAGCTTTAATTTTTGCTCGTTTGACAGAAGTTTGGTGTGTAGAATAAAATTATGCCCCTCAGCTAAATTGATTTTGTATGCATTTTTAGCAAAATCCATGGTGGTGGGTTCCCAAAATTCGGCCCGGCCAAACTTAGTACGCTTTTACTTGTTAATTTGTAAACCCATTAATTGAAAATTTCTAATTGCCAACTGTTTGTATCACCAAACTGACGATTGTCTCCAATCCTTCACTGAACAGATGTCGCTTGCTTTTCCAACGTCATGATCATTGTGTCGCATAAATTTGATTTTTTCTAAATTGTGACCAAATAAGGTAAGGCTAAATTGCAAACAGAACTACATAATTATTGTTTACCTTAAACCAATGAATGTGGCACAGAAAATGATCGTCATAATTCTTTCCTAGTTTAGCAACTCTAAACTTCAGATGATTTTTCAAGGAAAATAACCAAACCGTATTGGAATAATATATTATATGAAAAATTCCATAAATTAACTCGAAAATTCCTTCAAACAAATTGTTTGAATTTTTTTTCATGATATGAACTAATTTTTCAAAAAAAAAAAAATTAAATCATGGCAAAAGGGCAGGCAATACAATAAATAAATTTACAAATTATCACAAATTATTGCAGGCAATTAAGCATTGACAGTTTACGGGAGATACACACTATACCGATGTATAAATGGCCCATCGTTAAAAATTGAAATATATAAGGAAGCCAATTAAAATTCAAAGCTATTGATTATCGACGAAGACGGCGACGATACCTACGACAAGTGGTGGTAGTCATTATCTTGGCTTACTGTCTGTCGCATTACAGGCGGTTGGCTTCAAACGCTCACCTCACGAAGACTTGGCTTAATTGTCTGCTCTGATGGCATTAGCATAATTTAATTTATGTTACGAATTCAATTTTCGATTTTGAAAAATCGCTTGAGTGTGTAATGAATTATGGAATTCATTAACACAAATATCACCCAAAACAGATCACAGATGTTGTTACGCAGTGCCTGTGTGGGGGTTTTGGGGTTAGGAGGTAAAGCCGGCAGGCAGCAGGTCGCACTTCAGATGGAGACCACCAACAAATGTTGTTATCAGTCTCATTATCATGATAATGAAGTTGATGATTATCTTGGCATTTAATTGTGTTTTTGGAAATAAAACAAGCAAGAGCGTGCTAAGTTCGGCCTGGCCGAATCTTATATACCCTCCACCATTGATCGCAATTGTCGAGTTTTATGAGCGATAACTCTGTTTAGACAAACAAAGAATATTGAATAAGAAATGTTATGCTATTGGAGCTATAGTCCGATTCGGACCATAAATGAATGCTGAACATTGTAGAAGTCATTCTGTAGTATTTCAGTTCATTCGGATAAGAATTGCGCCTTGTAGGGGCTCAAGAAGCGAAATCGGGAGATTGGTATACATGGGAGCTGTATCAAGCTATTGATCGATTCAGACCATTTTAGACACTCATATTGAAGGCCATGAAAGAAGCTGTTGTACAGAATTTCAGCCAAATGGGATGAGAATTGCGCCCTCTAGAGGATCAAGAAGTCAAGATCCCAGATGGGTTTATATGGCAGCTATATCAAACCATGGACCGATTAAAACCATACTTAGCGTAATTGTTGTAAGTGCTACCAAAACACTATGTGCAAAATTTCGGTCAAATCAGTTAAGAATTGCGCCCTCTAGAGGCTCCAGAAGTTAGGACCCAAGATCGGTTTATATGGCAGCTATATCAAAACATGGATCGATTAAAGCCATACTTAGCGTAGTTGTTGAAAGTCCTACTAAAACACTGCCCGCAAAATTTAAGTTAAATCGAACGAGAATTGTGCCCTCTAAAGGCTCAAGAAGTCAAGACCCAAGATTGGTTTATATGGCAGCTTTATCAAAACATGGACCGATTTAAACCACACATAGCGCAGTTGTTGGAAGTGCTATAAAAACACTACGTGCAAAATTTCAATAAAATCGGATAAGAATTGCGCCCTCTAGAAGCTCAAGAAGTCAAGACCCAAGATCGGTTTATATGGCAGCTATATAAAAACATGGACCGATATGGCCCATTTACAATTCCAACCGAACTACACTAATAAGAAGTATTTGTGCTACATTTCAAGAGGCTAGCTTTACTCCTTCAGAAGTTAGCGTGCTTTCGACAGACAGACGGACGAACGGACAGAACGACGGACATGGCTAGATCGACTTAAAACAAGTAAGAGCGTGCTAAGTTCGGCCGGGCCGAATCTTATATACCCTCCACCATGGATCGCATTTGTCTAGTTCTTTTCCCGTCATCTCTTCTTAGGCAAAAAAGGAAATAATAAAAGATTTGCTCTGCTATTAGAGCGATATCATGATATGGTCCGGTTTGGACCACAATTAAATTATATGTTGGAGACCTGTGTAAAATGTCAGCCAATTCGAATAAGAATTGCACCCTTTGGGGGCTCAAGAAGTATATTAGAGAGATCCATTTAAATGGGAGCTGTATCGGGCTAGAGACCGATTCAGACCATAATAAGTAAAAAGGCGTTAAAAAGGTTGGGCCGAACTTTGGATACCCACCACCTCGGGTATATATGTAAACCACCTTTCGTCAAAATCCGGTGCAAAACTCATACCTTATGTCCCATAGCAGAAATATGTGGAGGGGCTTAACTTAACTCACTGTCCCAAATTTCAGCAAAATCGGATAATAAATGTGGCTTTTATGGGTTTAAGACCCTAAATTGGAGGATCGGTCTATATGGCAGCTATATCCAAACTTAAACCGATCTGAGTCATATTAACGGAGGGTATTGAAGGGCCTAAGGCAACTCACTGTCCCAAATTTCAGCAAAATCGGATAATAAATGTGGCTTTTATGGGTCTAAGACCCCAAATCGGAGGATCGGTCTATATGGCAGCTATATCCAAATCTGAACCAATCTTAATCATATTGACGGAGGATGTTGAAGGGCCTAAGACAACTCACTGTCCAAAATTTCAGCAAAATCGGATAATAAATGTGGCTTTTATGGGTCTAAGAGCCCAAATCGGAGGATCGGTCTATATGGCAGCTATATCCAAATTTAAACCGATCTGAGTCATATTAACGAAGAATATTGAAGGGCCTAAGACAACTCACTGTCCCAAACTATAGCAAAATCGGATAATAAATGTGGCTTTTATGAGCCTAAGACCCTAAATTGGAGAATCGATCTATATGGCAGCTATATTCAAATTTAAACCGATCTGAGTCATATTAACGGAGGATATTGAAGGGCCTAAGACAACTCACTGTCCAAAATTTCAGCAAAATCGGATAATAAATGTGGCTTTTATGGGTTTAAGACCCTAAATCGGAGGATCGGTCTATATGGCAGCTATATACAAATTTAAACCGATCTGAGTCACATTAACGGAGGATGTCGAAGGGCCTAAGACAGCTCACTGTCCCAAATTTCAGCAAAATCGGATAATAAATGTGGCTTTTATGGGTCTAAGACCCCAAATCGGAGGATCGGTCTATATGGCAGCTATATCCAAATCTGAACCGATCTGAGCCAAATTGACGGAGGATATTGAAGGGCCTATCACAAGTCATTGTCCCAAATTTCAGCAAAATCGGATAATAAATGTGGCTTTTATTGGCCTAAGACCCTAAATCGGCGGATCGGTCTATATGGGGGCAATATCAAGATATAGTCCGATATAGCCCATCTTCGAACTAAACCTGCCTATGGACAAAAAAAGAATCTGTGCAAAGTTTCAGCTCAATATCTTTATTTTTGAAGACTGTAGCGTGATTTCAACAGACAGACAGACAGACGGACAGACGGACGGACATGTCTAGATCGTCTTAGATTTTTACGCTGATGAAGAATATATCTACTTTATAGGGTCGGAAATGGATATTTCGATGTGTTGCAAACGGAATGACAAAATGAATATACCCCCATCCGTCGGTGGTGGGTATAATAAAAACGTATGTTGATGGTCATGAGAGGATCCGTCGTACAAAATTTCAGGCAAATCGGATATAAATTGCGACCTCTAGAGGCTCAAGAAGTCAAGATCCCAGATAGGTTTATATGACAGCTATATCAGGTTATGAACCGATTTGAGCCTTATTTGACACAGTTGTTGAAAGTAAAAATAAAATACGTCATGCAAAATTTCAACCAAATCAGATAGGAATTGCGCCCTCTAGAAGCTCAAGAAATCAAGATCCAAGATCGGTTTATATGACACCTATATCAGGTTATGGACCGATTTGAACCATACTTGGCACAGTTGTTGGATATAATAAAACACGTCGTGCAAAATTTCATTCCAATCGGATAAGAATTGCGCACTCTAGAGGCTCAAGAAGTCAAGACCCAAGACCGGTTTATATGGTAGCTATATCAAAACATGGACCGATATGGCCCATTTACAATACCAACCTGCCTACACTAATAAGAAGCATTTGTGCAAAACTTCCAGCGGCTAGCTTTACTCCTTCGGAAGTTAGCGTGCTTTCGACAGACAGACGGACGGCTAGATCGACATAAAATGTCGCGACGATACAGGACATATACTTTATGGGGTCTCAGACGATTATTTCGAGTAGTTACAAACAGAGTGACGGAATTAGTATACCCCCCATCCTATGGTGGAGGGTATAATGACATGACGATCAAGAATATATATATTTTATGGGGTCTTAGACGCATATTTCGAGGTGTTACAAACAGAATGACGAAATAAGTATGCCCCCATCCTATGGTGGAGGGTATAAAAACAACATTGTCTTTGTCACCATTATAGCAACAAGTTATTAAATGAATTATTAAAACATTTCTTTCTTGGGGGATATTTATAGGCAATGATATCTAGTTCCGCCTTATCGGTCAACGGAAATCGATGTTAGGTTTCTAGATTAAAAGGTAATTGGACAAGTTTCCGTTTCCGGGCCTAAGAATGACATACTTTTAGAAAATTGGTTCAATTCAGCTGACAGGTCAAGTTGTTAATGAGTTAAGGTGGGTTTTGTCATAACCCACTGACAGAAAGGCCGATTTTGTGATAACACAATGACAGACCGTATATGTGAGGAAAGGAGTAAGTTAAGATGAAGATCTTAGAGAAAACTGAAAAAGATCAAACATATATCGAAATTTGTTCACATGTATGGGCAAACAACTAACGCTGCTCGTTCACACACAAATGTCGCCTGTGGATACCATCCCATCATGGTAAGGTTTTTATACCCATCACCATAGGATGGAGATATACTAATCTAGTTATTCCGTTTGTAGCACCTCGAAATATTTGTATAAGACCCAACAAAGTGTATATATTCTTGTTCGCCTCTACGCTCTGAGTCGATCTAGCCATGAACCGCTTTGCTAAAATGGAAAGTTTCTACTTCTGCAGACTTGCGCATAAACACGGCATTTTTTCCATTGATCATCCTCATTCCCATAAGGACTTTTGCGTGAGGTGACTTCCATTAGTAAGCTCAGCCACCTTTTGCTTAGCAGTTTGTCTGTGCTTTCCAGGTAGATTTCAGGCAAGATAATCCTAGAAAATCTGTCTATTCTGGGAGTATATATATTATAATGATATGTTGTGTTGTAGTTTGGTGGACGGCGCTTCAAACGTTCACCTGCTGCTCAATAGTTAATCGGATTCAAAGGATGCCTTGTTTGGGCATCCCAGCCGCACTGAGGACGACACCATCTGGACTTTATGGCTGCCGTGAGGCTAAGGGAGCTTTTTCTTTGATCATGCGGCGGCCACGGATCCTGTGATATCCTCGATACAATGCCCGATGTTCCAGGCAATGTGGACTGCACCCTACATGAGCCGTTTCTTGATAAAAAAAGATACTGTACGGCTATTCCACATAGAACCGATTGGAACTACGATATCCCTGGAAACAGAAGTTAAATAGACTTCTATACGGATGGTTCCAAACTAAACGACCATGTGGGTTTTGGGGTGTACTCTAAAGATCTAGAAATGGTCATATCGAAAAGGTAACCCGACCACTGCAGTGGGTATGCCTCTAGCGACATGTAAGCTAAGTTTTCAGGACCAGGCTTGAAGTACAACGAATGATAGATGGTCACAAAGAGGGGGCTGTGAGCACTAAGACTATGTGGCCTAATCTAGATTTCAATAGGTCTACCGTTTTGCTATCATTGGCTAGAACAGACGTCTCAGTCATTGTGTCCGTCATGACAGGTCACTGTCTAATCGGAAAACATGCTGACAGACTGAAGGTTGAAAATGGACGAAAACGTCTAAGTGAGTCTGATGGCAGACTGCCACTTAAACCTAACCTAACCTAACCTATTTCTAAATACAGTCTGACCTCCCCCGACTCCGGAAGGCTATGTGAGGGTCTAATACAAATTATTGTACCATATTCATAGGTAAAAAAAATTCACGTTTTGTGGACCTTAGGCCAGCTATATCCAAATACAGGCTCATCTGAACTATATTGAACAAGAATATCGAGAAGAATATGTAAATTCTCAGCGATATCTTATATATAACAAGTAAAAAGGCGTTAAGTTCGGCCGGGCCGAACTTTGGATACCCACCACCTCGGGTATATATGTAAACCATCTATCATCAAAATTCGGTGAAAATTTCACACCTTATGTCCCATATCAGTTATATCAAAATAAGTTCCGATTTGGACCATATACTAATAAGTACACTAGCTATATCTAAAAATAAACCGATCTGAACTATATACGACACGAATGTCGAAAAGCCTAACATAAGTTACTATGTCAAACTTCAGTGAAATCGGATTATAAATGCGCCTTTAATGGGGCCAAGACTTTAAATCGAGATATCGGTCTATATGGCAGATATATCCAAATCTGGACCGATTTGGGCCAAGTTGTCGAAGAGCCTAATACAAAGCAATGTCCCAAATTTCGGCGAAATCGGACAATAAATGCCTCTTTTATGGTCCCAAAACCTTAAATCGAGAGATCGGTCTATATGGCAGCTATATTCAAATCTGGACCGATCTGTGCGATATTGCAGAAGTATGTCAAGGAGCTTAACTCGCTGTCCCAAATTTCGGCGACATCGGGTAATAAATGAGCATTTTATGGGTCCAAAACCATAAATCAAGAAATCGGTCTATATGGCAGCTATATCCAAATCTGAACCGATCTGGACCAAATTGAATAAAGATGTCGAAGGGCCTAACACAACTCACTGTTCCGAATTTCAGCAAAATCGGATAATAAATGTGGCTTTTATGGGCCTAAGACCCTAAACCGGGGGATCGGTCTGTATGGCAACTGTATCCAAATCTGGACCGATCTGGGTCAAATAAGCGAAGGAAGTCGAAAAGCCTTACACAACTCACTGTCCCAAATTTCAGCAAAATCGGATAGTAAATGTGGCTTTTATGGGCCTTAGACCCTAAATCGGAGGATCGGTCTATATGGCAGCTATATCCAAATCTGAAGCGATCTGAGCCAAATTGACGAAGGATGTCGAAGGGACTAACACAACTCACTGCCCCAAATTTCAGCAAAATCGGATATGAAATGTGGCTTTTGTGGGCCTAAGACCCTAAATCGAAGGATCGGTCTATATGGCAGCTATATCCAAATCTAGACCGATCTGCGCCAAACTGACAGCGGATTTTGAAGGGCCTAAGACAACTCACTGTCCCAAATTTCAGCGAAATCTGATAGTAAATGTGGCTTTTATGGGTCTTAGACCCTTAATCGGAGGATCGGTCTATATGGCAGCTATATCCAAATCTGGACCGATTTGGGCCAAATTGACGAAAGATGTTGAAGGGCCTAACACAACTCACTGTCCCTAATTTCAGCAAAATTGGATAATAAATGTGGCTTTTATGGACCTAAGACCCTAAATCGGAGGATCGGTCTATATGGCAGCTATATCCAAATCTGAACCGATCTGGGCAAAACTGACGAAGGATGTCGAAGGACCTAACGCAACTCACTGCCCCAAATTTCAGCGAAATCGGATAGTAAATGTGGCTTTTATGGGTCTTAGACCCTAAATCGGAGGATCGGTCTATATGGCAGCTATATCCAAATCTGAACCGATCTGGGCCAAATTGACGAAAGATGTTGAAGGGCCTAACACAACTCACTGTCCAAAATTTCAGCAAAATCGGATAATAAATGTGGCTTTTATTGGCCTAAGACCCTAAATCGGAGGATCGGTCTATATGGGGGCTATATCAAGATATAGTCCGATATAGCCCATCTTCGAACTTAACCTGCTTATGGACAAAAAAAGAATCTGTGCAAAATTTCAGTTCAATATCTCTATTTTTGAAGACTGTAGCGTGATTTCAACAGACAGACGGACAGACGGACGGACATGTCTAGATCGTCTTAGATTTTTACGCTGATCAAGAATATATATACTTTATAGGGTCGGAAATGGATATTTCGATGTGTTGCAAACGGAATGACAAAATGAATATACCCCCATCCCTCCGTGGTGGGTATAAAAATCAATTTGTGTTTGTTTGTGTGTTCCTTATAGACTCAGAAACCGCTGAAGCGAATTGACCCCTTGGTGAAAATAGGGTACTACATTTTTTCATATCTTATGGGGGGGGGGCGGGGGGCGGTCCCTCCCCATTACCCTAATTTTCAGAAACAGATGGGTGGTGCGATTTAAGCGAAATTTTGTGTGCTCTCATTAGTATGGCAATATGGGGTGACAGTGAAATGTGTTAGGCTTTTCGACATCCTTGATGGAGAGAGCTTCTCTTGAATACGTATACAATTCGGCCGGGCCGAACTTTGGATACCCACCACCTCGGGTATATATGTAAACACCCTTTAGTCACAATCCGGGGAAAATTGGATAACTAGTGCACCCAAATTCGGCACGGACATTGAATGGCTGTAAAGTGATTACAACAGACGAACGGACAGACACACGGACATCGTCAAATCGTCTTAGAATTTCACGACGATCCGAAATATATATACTTTGTAGAGTTGGAAATTGATATTTCGATGTGTTGCAAACGGAATGACTAAATGAATATACACCCTATCCTACCGTGGTGGGCATAAAAAAAAAATAGTGGGTTTCCTTCAAGAACCTTTCAAGACACTCCACAACCTTAACACCAATTGAGGGGCTTTTAGTTGAAATCTGGTACCATTAATCTAACCTCAACGAAACTTTAACTCCCAACATCAAATTATTGAACAAATTAGTTTATCAGTTTGATTTCTCATTGTCAATCTTTCATCTGCTGTTTGTGGTCATAAATTATTTCTAAACTATTTCAATAATTTAGCCCAACCCAAAACATTTGACACCTGTTGCATCAACAGATTGAACAACACCACAACAGCACAGCAGTGGGTTAATCTAAACTCTAATTACAGTGTTCCCCTTGAAATTGGTGCCTTAGCACAAGTGGGCTTAGGAATCTGATAACGATGACCACTTTTCATTCGATGACCATGTACGAGTGCGAGTATGAGCCAAGCCCACTCAAGATCCAATGTAAGAGCATCATCAGCAGCGGCATCAGCTTCCAAAATGTGACCATCCTACATTACATTCCGCAACATTTACATGGAGATGAAGTGGGCAGTAAATAATACCATTTAATGGCAGTGTGAAGAAAATATTCCAAATATAAAAACTATTCGTATCGTTTCGATTCAATTCAATCATGGTTAATAATAAGAATATTTATGAAAAATAGATGATGGCCGCATTTTATTTGTCTATGAGCAGAGGTTCAGGTGTAAAAGCGTAACGAATTTACATGAACTTCAAATGAACCAGGCTTATCTACGGATCGAAGGAGTTAGATTGTATTCGTATTCAAATTTGCGTAAAATGGGGTCATTATTTACAAATATTTAAGATAAAAAATAAATTTAAATTGTATTTAATTTGCCCATAAAAACAAAAATCTAAGTTAGGAAAGGAACTTAAAACAAGTAAAAGCGTGCTAAGTTCGGCCGGGCCGAATCTTATATACCCTCCACCGTGGATCGCATTTGTCGAGTTCTTTTCCCGGCATCTCTTCTTAGGCAAAAAAGGATATAAGAAAAGAGTTGCACTGCTATTAAAACGATATCAAGATATGGTCCGGTTCGGACCACAATTAAATTATATGTTGGAGACCTTATAAGAATTGCACCCATTGGGGCTCACGAAGTACAATAGAGAGAACTATTTATATGGGATCTGTATCGGGCTATAGACCGATTCAGACCATAATAAACACGTTTGTTGATGGTCATGAGAGGATCCATCGTACAAAACTTCAGCCATATCGGATAATAATTGCGACCTCTAGGGGTCAAGAATTCAAGATCCCAGATCGGTTTATATGGCAGCTATATCAGGTTATGAACCGATTTGAACCTTATTTGACACAGTTGAAAGTAAAAAAAAAATACGTCATGCAAAATTTCAGCCAAATCGGATAGGAATTGCGCCCTCTAGAAGCTCAAGAAGTACAATCCCCAAATCTATTTATATGACAGCTATATTAGGTTATGGACCGATTTCAACCATACTTGGCACAGTTGTTGGATATCATACCAAAACACGTCGTGCAGAATTTCATTCAAATCGGATAAGAATTGTGCCCTCTAGAGGCTCAAGAAGTCAAGACCCAAGATCGGTTTATATGGCAGCTATATCAGGTTATGGACCGATTTAAACCATACTTGGCACAGTTGTTGAATATAATAACAAAACACGTCGTGCGAAATTTCATTTCAATCGGATAAGAATTGCGCACTCTAGAGGCTGAAAAAGTCAAGACCCAAGGTCGGTTTATATGGCAGCTATATCAGGTTATGGGCCGATTTGAACCATACTTGGCACAGTTATTGGATATCATAACAAAACACGTCGTGCAAAATTTCATTCTGATCAGATAAGAATTGCGCACGCTAGAGGCTCAAGAAGTCAAGACCCAAGATCGGTTTATATGGCAGCTATATCCGGTTATGGGCCGATTTGAACTATACTTGGCACAGTTGTTGGATATCATTGCAAAACACGTTGTGCAAAATTTCATTCCAATCGGATAAGAACTACGCACTCTAGAGGCTCAAGAAGTCAAGACCCAAGATCGGTTTATATGGCAGCTATATCAAAACATGGACGGATATGGCCCATTTACAATACCAACCGACCTACACTAATAAGAATTATTTGTGCAAAATTTCAAGCGGCTAGCTTTACTCCTTTGGAAGTTAGCGTGCTTTCGACAGACAGACGGACGGACGGACGGACAGACGGACGGACATGGCTAGATCGACATAAAATATCACGACGATCAAGAATATATATACTTTATGGGGTCTCAGACGAATATTTCGAGTAGTTACAAACAGAATGACGAAATTAGTATACCCCCCATCTTATGGTGGAGGGTATAAAAACAAGTAAAAAGGCGTTAAGTTCGGCCGGGCCGAACTTTGGATACCCACCACCTCGGGTATATATGTAAACCACCTTCCATCAAAATTCGGTGAAACTTTCATACCTTGAAACTTTCATACCATATCCGTTATTGGACCGATTTGGACCAAATACTAATAAGTACAGTAGCTATATCTAAAAATAAACCGATCTGAACCATATTCGACACGGATGTCGAAAGCCTATCATAAGTCACTGTGTCAAATTTCAGTGAAATCGGACAATAAATGCCTCTTTTATGGGCCCAAAACCTTAAATTAAGAGTTCTATATTCAAATCTGGACCGAACCGAGCAAAATTGAAGTAGGACGTCGAAGAGCCTAACTTAACTCACTGTCTCAAATTTCACCGACATCGGACAATAAATGCGTCTTTTATGGCCCCAAAACCTAAAAATTAGATATATGGCAGCTATATCCAAATCTGAACCGATCTGTGCGATATTGCAGAAGTGTGTTAATGGGGCTTAATTTAACTCACTGACTCAAATTTCGGCGACATCGAACAATAAATGAGCATTTAATGGGCACGAAACCTTAAATCAAAAAATCGGTCTATATGGTGCCTCTAGAGGCTCAAGAAGTCAAGACCCCAGATCGGTTTATATGACAGCTATATCAGGTTATTAACCGATTTCAACCATACTTAGCACAGTTATTGGAAGTCATAATAAAACACGAAATTTCAGCCAAATCGGATAAGAATATTGCCCTCTTGTGGCTCAAGAAGACAAGATCCCAGATCGCTTTATTCGACAGACAGACGGACGGACGGACGTGGCTAGATCGACTTAAAATGGCATGACGATCAAGAATATATTAACTTTATGGGGTCTTAGACAAATATTTCGAGGTATTACAAACGGAATGGCTATATAAGTATAACCCCATCCTATGGTGGTGGGGGCTACCGTAGCGCAGAGGTTAGCACGTCCGCCAATGACGCTGAACGCCTGGGTTCGAATCCTGGCGGAAACATCAGAAAATTTTTCTCCTCCTAATGCTGGCAACATTTGTGAAGTACTTTGCCATTTAGAAACTTCTCCCCAAAGAGGTGTCTCTCTGCCACCGTAGGCCACCGTAGCGCAGAGGTTAGCATGTCCGCCTATGACGCTGAACGCCTGGGTTCGAATCCTGGCGAGACCATCAGAAAAAATTTTCAGCTGTGGTTTTCCCCTCCTAGTGCTGGCAACATTTGTGAGGTACTATGCCATGTAAAACTTCTCTCCAACGAGGTGTCGCACTGCGGCATGCCGTTCGGACTCGGCTATAAAAAGGAGGCCCCTTATCATTGAGCTTAAAACTTGAATCGGACTGCACTCATTGATATGTGAGAAGTTTGCCCCTGTTCCTTAGTGGAATGTTCATGGGCAAAATTTGCAATTTGCAATGCTGGCGACATTTGTGAAGTACTTTGCCATTTAGAAACTTCTCCCCAAAGAGGTGTCTCTCTGCGGCACACCGTTCGGACTCGGCTATAAAAAGGAGGTCCCCTATCATTGAGCTTAAAAATGAATCGGATAGCCCTCATTGATATTGGAGAAGTTTGCCCCAGTAAAAATAGACATATTGAGCTGAAACTTTACACAGATTCGTTCTTGTCCATAGGCAGGTTAAGTTCGAAGATGGGCTTTATCGGACTATGTCTTGCCGATTAAAGGTCTTGGGCCCATAAAAGCCAATTTTTTTTCTTGATCCCCTAGAGGGCGCACTTAGTAACCAATTTGGCTAAAGTTTTGCATGAGGTGCTTTGTTTTTACTTCTAAGAACTGCGCCAAGTATGGTTCAATTCAGTTCTTAACCTGATATAGCTCCCATGTAAACCGATTTCGAGTATTGACTACTGGAGCTCCTGGTTTTCTTGCATGAAATATTCTGGCCATTCACATTTGTGCCAAGTATGGTTTAAATCGGCTTATTACCTGATATAGCTCTCATATAAAACGATTTCGGCTCTTTACTTCGTGAGCAATTAAAGGGTGCAATTATAATCCGAGTATGCTGAAATTTTGCATGTGGTGTTTTGTTTTGACTTCTAACAACTGCGCCAAGTATGTATGGTTCAAATCAGTTCTGAACCTGATATAGCTCCCATGTAAACCGATTTCGGATATTGACATCTTGACCCTCCATAGGGCAAAATTTTATCCGATGTGGGTGAAATTTTGCACCAATTGTTTTATTTTGATTTCCAACAACTGTGCTAAGTATGGTCCAAATCGGCTCAAAACCTGCTATAGCTCCCATATAAACCGATGTCGGATCTTGACTTCTTGAGACGCTAGAGGGCGCATTTATTATTCGGTTTGACTGAAATTTAGCACGAATTGTTGTAGTTCAACTATCAACAACTGTGTCAAGTATATGATATAGCACCCATATAAACCGATTTGGGATATTGACTTCTTGAGCCGCAAGAGGGCGCAATAATTATCCAATTTGGCTGACATTTTGCGTGAAACACTTTCCTGTTTTTACTTAATTATTTCTCTGAGTGTGCGATCAGGCTAGTTCATTTAATTTTCTTTCCCAAAAAATTAATTCTTCTTTTTCATTTATTTGTATTTTTATTGGCTCTCCTTAACCCCATCTTAAATAGAGCAGCAGTTATTATCAGCAAACAGCAAGCATTTCAGCAGTCATCCTGCTGTTCTGAAATCGCAAGCATCTTGCTATAACATCTGAACATCTACTACTGTGATAGCAGAAAAATTCTCCAGTGACAGTCAGCAGATAGTGTCTGCTGTTATCAGCAGTATTTCTTTCTAAGGGTCTACAGTTTTTGGAGCTTTATAGCTACGATACACCTATGGGCAGTGCAGCCTATGCCATTCGACTACAAAGTGTATGTTAGTCTGAAAATTAGTCTGAAATCAGTTAATAATGGGTGGGTGGCCCACATCTCGTTATTATATTTTCTGTTGGTCTTAAAAATTCCACAATGTACATGGAATTTAAAGCCAGCCCTCAAGTCATACAAGCAAACATAACAAGCAGAGCAATATTATTGAAAAGAATCAACAAAATCAAAATTTTATGCAAATAAATGTAATAACAAAGCAGAAAGACAGACGGACAAATATAAAATTCCTATAGAAACAAGGTGTAAACACCTTCACCACATCACTTGGTTGAGAGACTGAGACTAAGCAGCCACCATTTAAGCCAATATAGAATAGTTTGTTTATGGCGTCTGAACTTTATAAGGAAGCTGGAATCCACCAACAACAAACTATAAGCAGTCGAACGGAAATATTAACTGACATTCAGCCAAACATAAAACAAATCAGACAAAACATCATCCCTAATCAGCCATGCTGGAGGTTCAAATTTCAAATTAATATGCAATATGATGTTTGAATCTTCTTCGTTGTTCTATTTTTATATCCTCCACCATAGGATGGGGGGTATACTAAATTCGTCATTCTGTTTGTAACTACTCGAAATATTCGTCTGAGACCCCATAAAGTATTGGGTTGCCCCAAAAGTAAATGCGGATTTTTTAAAAGAAAGTAAATGCGTTTTTAATAAAACTTAGAATGAACTTTAATCAAATATACTTTTTATACCCACCACCGATGGATGGGGGTATATTCATTTTGTCATTCCGTTTGCAACACATCGAAATATCCATTTCCAACCCTATAAAGTATATATATTCTTGATCAGCATAAAAATCTAAGACGATCTAGACATGCCCGTCCGTCTGTCCGTCTGTCTGTTGAAATCACGCTAGTCTTCAAAAATAGATATATTGAGCTGAAACTTTGCACAGATTCTTTTTTTGTTCATAAGCAGGTTAAGTTCGAAGATGGGCTATATCGGACTATATCTTGATATAGCCCCCATATGGACCGATCCGCCGATTTAGGGTCTAAGGCCAATAAAAGCCACATTTATTATCCGATTTTGCTGAAATTTGGGACGGTGAGTTGTGTTAGGCACCTCGACATCCTTCGTCAATTTGGCTCAGATCGATCTAGATTTGGATATAGCTGGCATGTAGACCGATCCTCCGATTTGGGGTCTTAGACCCATAAAAGCCACATTTATTATCCGATTTTGCTGAAATTTGAGACAGTGAGTTGTGTTAGGTCCTTCAACATCCTTCGTCAATATGACTCAGATTGGTTCAGATTTGGATATAGCTGCCATATAAAGCAATCCTCCGATTTAGGGTCTTAGGCCCATAAAAGCCACATTTATAATCCGATTTTGCTGAAATTCGGGACAGTTAGTAACGTTAGGCCCTTTGACATCTTCCGTCAATACGGCTCAGATCGGTTAAGATTTTGATATTGCTGCAATATAGACCGATCCGCCGATTTAGGGTCTTAAACCCATAAAAGCCACATTTATTATCGGATTTTGCTGAAATTTGGGACAGTGAGTTGTCTTAGGCCCTTCAATACCCTCCGTTAATATGACTCAGAACGGTTTAAATTTGGATATAGCTGCCATATAGACCGATCCTCCTATTTAGGGTCTTAAACCCATAAAAGCCACATTTATTATCCGATTTTGCTGAAATTTAGGACAGTAAGTTGTCTAAGGCCCTTCAATATCCTCCGTTGATATGACTCGGATCGGGCCAGATTTGGACATAGCTGCCATATAGACCGACCTCCAATTTAGGGTCTTAGGCCCATAAAAGCCATATTTATTATCCGATTTTGCTATAGTTTGGGACAGTGAGTTGTGTTAGACCCTTTACTATCCTCCGTCAATTTGGCTCAGATCGGTCCAGATTTGGATATAGCTGCCATATAGACCGATCCTCCGATTTGGGGTCTTAGGCCCATAAGAGGCGCATATATTGTCCGATGTCGCCGAAATTTGGGACAGTAAATTAAGTTAAGCTCCTTGACATACTTCTGCATTATCGCACAGATCGGTCCAGATTTGGATATAGCTGCCATATAGACCGATCTCTCGGTTTTAGGTTTTGGGGCCATAAAAAGCGCATTTATTGTCCGATGTTGCCGAAATTTGGGACAAAGAGTTAAGTTAAGCCCATCCACATATTTCTGCTATGGGACATAAGGTATGAGTTTGGAACCGGATTTTGACGAAAGGTGGTTTACATATATACCCGAGGTGGTGGGTATCCAAAGTTCGGCCCGGCCGAACTTAACGCCTTTTTACTTGTTTTAAACTTTTTTTCTAAAGCAAGCTAAAAGTAACAGTTGATAACTGACAGAAGAAAGAATGCAATTACAGAGTCACAAGCTGTGAAAAAATTTGTCAACGCCGACTATATGAAAAATCCGCAATTACTTTTTGGGCAACCGAATATATTTATTCTTGATCGTCGCGACATTTTATGTCGATCTAGCCATGTCCGTCCGTCTGTCTGTCGAAAGCCCGCTACCTTTCGAAAGAGTAAAGCTAGCAGCTTGAAATTTTGCACAAAAACTTCTTATCAGTGTTGGTCGGTGGGGATTGTAAATGGGCCATATCGGTCCATGTTTGGATATAGCTGCCATATAACCGATCTTGGGTCTTAACTTCTTTAGTCTCTATAGGGAGCAATTCTGGTCCGATTTGACTGAGATTGCACGACATGTTTTGTTATGATATCCAACATCTGTTTCTAGTATGGTTCAAATCGGTCCATAACATGATATAGCTGCCATATAAAACCGATCTTGGGTCTTGACTTCTTGAGCCTCTAGAGTGCGCAATTCTTATCCGATTGGAATGAGATTCTGCACGACATGTTTTGTTATGATATCCAACAACCGTGCCAAGTATGGTTTAAATCGGTCCATAACCTGATATAGCTGCCATATAAACCGATCTTGGGTCTTGACTTCTTGAGCCTCTAGAGGACGCAATTATTATCCGATTTGAATGAAATTTTGAACGAAGTATTTTGTTATGATATCCAACAACTGTGCCAAGTACAGTTCAAATCGGTTCATAAACCGATATAGCTGTCATATAAACAAATCTGGGAACTTGACTTCTTGAGCTTCTAGGGGGAGCAATTCCTATTCGATTTGGCTGAAATTTTGCATGACGTATTTTATTCTTACTTTCAACAACTGTGTCAAATAAGGTTCAAATCGGTTCATAACCTGATATAGCTGCCATCTAAACCGATCTGGGATCTTGACTTCTTGAGTATCTAGAGGTCGCAATTATTATCCGATTTGCCTGAAATTTTGTACGACGGATCCTCTCATGACCACCAACATAATTGGTTCGGTCTGAAACGGTCTATAGCCTAATACAGCTCCCATATAAATCAATTTCGCTATTTTACTACTTTAGCCCCCAAAGGGCGCAATTCTTATTCGAATTTTATACAGGTCTACAACATATAATTTAATTGTGGTCCAAACCGGACCATATCTTGATATCGTTTTAATAGCAGAGCAAATCTTTTCTTATATCCTTTTCTACCTAAGAAGAGATGCCGGGAAAAGAACTCGACAAATGCGATCCATGGTGGAGGGTATATAAAATTCGGCCCTGCCAAACTAAGCACGCTTTTACTTGTTTTGTCTCAGTTGGTTTCATTTGATTTTTTGTTTAGACTCGGCATGTGACTACCTGTTATAAATAAATTACCATCATAATTCGATGATCGCCAATTTGTGTCGAATTCAATGGTTTGACTTTTTGATAAAATGCCATGAATACCTGCCCAATATTTCACACATTTGTGTTGTTGTTCTTTCGGGTTTTGTTTATTTTGTATAAAATTTACAAAATACTTTGGAAATTTTCAATAAAAATTAGTTATTTTTTGGAATTTTAATGCCTCTGTTATGGGAGTAATTTGTTAGACAAGCATTTAAAGTTGGTCACATGCGAAGAGAATTTCCAAAACAAAAAATGTTAATCTTTTGTTTCCAAAACAATATGACTGGTATGATGCTGACTTCGAGAGTAACTAAACTGGATTTTTTATGAGTTTGTTCCTAGAAAAGGAATTGTGTTTTAAAAATGATTTCATATATTTTATGCATCATTTAGAAATACACCAGCATACAGTTTTTATACCCAACACCGAGGCATAGGGGTATATTCGTTTAGTCATTCCGTTTGCAACACATCGAAATATCCATTTCCGACACCATTATTTATACATATCATTGATCGTCGTAAAAACCTAAGACGATCTAGCCTTCTGTCTGTCTGTTGATTTCACGCTACTGTCTTTGAAAATAGAGATATTGAGCTGAAACTTTGCATAGTAACTTTTTTTGTTTATACATAGGAAAAAAAAATGGTTTCAATCACCAAATTAATCGAACCAATAAATTTTTTAATTGTTGAAACTGCTTCAATCACAAAATGAAAATATCAATATATTTGATAGTGATTGGAAATTTTTTAATTAAAAAACTTGCAGATTCTACCAAAATAATGATTGAAAGTTTGTGAAATTTTTAATAATTTTTATACCCTCCACCATAAGATGGGGGGTATACTAATTTCGTCATTCTGTTTGTAACTACTCGAAATATTCGTCTGAGACCCCATAGAGTATATATATTCTTGATCGTCGCCACATTTTATGTCGATCTAGCCATGTCCGTCCGTCTGTCCGTCTGTCTGTCGAAAGCACGCTAACTTCCGAAGGAGTAAAGCTAGCAGCTTCAAATTTTGCACAAATACTTCTTATTAGTGTAGGTCGGTTGGTATTGTTAATGGGCTATATCGGTCCATGTTTTGATATAGCTGCCATATAAACCGATCTTGGGTCTTGACTTCTTGAGCCTCTAGAGTGCGCAATTCTTATCCGATCAGAATGAAATTTTGCACGACGTGTTTCGTTATGATATCCAACAACTGTGCCAAATATGGTTCAAATCGGTTCATAACCTGATATAGCTGCCATATAAACCGATCTTGGGTCTTGACTTCTTGAGCCTCTAGAGTGCGCAATTCTTATCCGATGGAAATGAAATTTTGCACGACGAGTTTTGTTACGATATCCAACAACTGTGCCAAGTATGGTTCAAATCGGTTCATAACCTGATATAGCTGCCATATACTCCGATCTTGGGTCTTGAATTCTTGAATTCTTGAGCCTCTAGAGGGCGCAATTCTTATCCGATTAGAATGGAATTTCGCACGACGTGTTTTGTTATGATACCCAACAACTGTGCCAAGTATGGTTCAAATCGGTCCATAACCTTATATAGCTGTCATATAAACCCATCTTGGGTCTTGACTTCCTGAGCCTCCAGAGGGCGCAATTCTTATCCAATTTGAATGAATTTTGGCACGTAGTATTTTGTTATGATATCCAACAACTGCGCCAAGTATGGTTGAAATCGGTCAATAACCTGATATAGCTGTCATATAACCAAATCTGGGGATTTGATTTCTTGAGCTTCTAGAGGGCGCAATTCCTATCCGATTTGGTTAAAATTTTGCATGACGTATTTTATTTTTACTTTCAAAAACTGTATCAAATAAGGTTCAAATCGGTTCATAACCTGATATAGCTGCCATATAAACCGATCTGGGATCTTGACTTCTTGACCCCTAGAGGTCGCAATTATTATCCGATATGCCAGAAATTTTGTAAGATGGATCCTCTCATGACCATCAACAAACGTGTTTATTATGGTCTGAATCGGTCTATAGCCCGATACAGATCCCATACAAATCGTTTTCTCTATTTTACTTCGTGAGCCCCAATGGGCGCAATTCTTATACGAATTGGCTAAAATTTTACACAGGTCTCCAACATATAATTTAATTGTGGTCCGAACCGGACCATATCTTGATATCGTTTTAATAGCAGAGCAACTCTTTTCTTATATCCTTTTTTGCCTAAGAAGAGATGCCGGGAAAAGAACTCGACAAATGCGATCCATGGTGGAGGGTATATAAGATTCGGCCCGGCCGAACTTAGCACGCTTGTACTTGTTTTAATTGATTCCATCAAACAAAGGTGTCAACCTTTTTTTTATTGATCCAATTATTATTATACCAAAATACATCGAAATATCCATTTCCGACCCCAAAACGTATACATATGATTCGTCGTAAAAATCTGGGACGATCTAGCCAAGTCCGTCTGCCTGTCCGCATGCCACAGTCTTTAACAAGTAAAAGCGAGCTAAGTTCGCCCGGGCCGAATCCTATATACCCTCTATCATGGATCGCATTTATCGAGTTCTCTTCCCGGCATCTCTTCTTAGGAAAAAAAGGTTATAAGAAAAGATTTTCTCTGCTATTAGAGCGATATCAAGATATGGTCCGGTTCGGACCACAATTAAATTATATGTTGGAGACCTGTGTAAACTGTCAGCCAATTCAAATAAGAACTGCACCCTTTAGGGGCTCAAGAAGTAAAATAGAGAGATCGATTTATATGGGAGCTGTATCGGGCTATAGACCGATTCAGACCATAATAAACACGTATGTTAATGGTCATAAGAGAATCCGTCGTACAAAATTTCAGGCAAATCGGATAATAATTGCGACCTCTAAGGGCTCAAGAAGTCAAGATCCCAGATCGGTTTATATGGCAGCTAAATCAGGTTATGAACCGACTTGTACTTTATTTGACATAGTTGTTGAAAGTAACAATAAAAAACGTCTTGCGAAATTCCAGCCAAATCGGATGGGAATTGCGCCCTCTAGAAGCTCAAGAAGTAAAGACCCCAGATCTGTTTATATGACAGCTATATCAGGTTATGGACCGATTTGAACCATATTTGGCACAGATGTTGGATATCACAACAAAATACTACGTGCAACATTTCATTCAAATCGGATAAGAATTGCGCCCTCTAGAGGCTCAAGAAGTCAAGATCCAAGATCGGTTTATATGGCACTTATATCAGGTTATGGACCGATTTGAACCATACTTGGCACCGTTGTTGGATATCGTAACAAAACACGTCGTGCCAATATTTCATTCCAATTGGATAAGAATTGCGCCCTCTAGAGGCTCAAGAAGTCAAGACCCAGGATCGGTTTATATGGCAGCTATATCAGGTTATAAACCGATTTGAACCATACTTGGCACAGTTGTTGGATATCATAACAAAACATGTCGTGCAAAATTTCATTACAATCCGATAAGAATTGCGCACTCTAGAGGCTCAAGAAGTCAAGACCGAAGATCGGTTTACATAGCAGCTATATCAGGTTATAAACCGATTTGAACCATACTTGGCACAGTTGTTGGATATCATGACAAAACACGTCGTCTAAAATTTCATTCGAATAAGAATTGAGCACCCTGGAGGTTTAAGAAGTCAAGACCCAAGATCGATTTATATGGCAGCTATATCGAAACATGGACCGATATGGCCCACTTACAATACCAACCGACCTACACTAATAAGAAGTATTTGTGCAAAATTTCAAGCGGCTGGCCTTACTCCTTCGGATGTTAGCGTGCTTTCGACAGACAGACGGACGGACATACAATTTCACGACGATCAAGAATATATATACTTTATGGGGTCTCAGACGAATATTTCGAGTATTTACAATCAGAATGACGAAATTAGTATACCCCCATCCTATGGTGGAGGGTATAAAAATCAATTTGTGTTTGTTTGCTTGTTTGTGTGTTCCTTATGGACTCAGAAACGGCTGAACCGATTTTCTTGAAATTTTCACAGATGGTGCATAATGATCCCGTGGTGAAAATAGGGTACTAAATTTTTTGATATCTGAAGGGGGTACGGACCCTCCCCCTTACCCTAATTTTCAGAAATGCCAGATCTCTTTCTTTTTGTGTGCTCTCATATAGTACCCTAAAAATAAAAATTAGGTATTCAAATTTCGGATGGGGCACCTAAGGGGGCCGCCCTAAAACCTACCGAACTTATATTTAGGCCAATCACGACAATATGGGACTCAAATGAAAGGTATTTAGGATAAGAAAACGTATCTGATATCTAATTGTCGAAACAAGTGCTAGAGGGGCCACCCCAACCCCCAAAACACCCTTAAAACGGACATATTTAAGGTATTTGCGAGTAGAATATGAATCTCATATCCAAATGTGGGACCACGTTTCTGGGGGTCCACCCCTTCCCCAAAACACCCCCAAACAGGACTTATTAACTGACCATGGGAATATGGGGCTTAAATAAAAGATATTTGAATGTAGAATTAGAATCTGATATCCAAATATGAGATCAAGTGTTTGGGGGCCGCCTCTCCCCAAAAACATCCCCCAAAGGGGACACATTTATGACCATAGCCACATGAGGCTCAAATGAAAGGTATTTGGGAGTAAAGCACAAATCTGATATCAATATTCGGGAAAAGTGTCTATGAGGCCAGACCACAACACCAACCAAATAGTAAGCATTTGCTGACTTTCGCAATATGAGGCTCAACTAAGAGGGTTTTTAGAGTAGAACACGAATCCGATATATATTGCCAAGGCCAACTCACTGAGTGGCCGATCATCCCTCAAAACACGCCCCAAGCCGGTCATGTTTGCAGACTATGAAAATATGGGGCTCAAATTAAAGGTATGTAGACCACGTATCTGATATCAACATTAGGGACCAACTGTCTAGGGGACGTCCCACCATCATAACAACCCCCAAATGTGACGTAGTTGCTCACCAAGAGAGTCGCAAAGAGATTGGAACTAAATATTCATGGTTTTTAAGGCCAATATCCCAAACCGGACATATTTGCTGACTTTTGCAATAAGGAGTTTAAATGAGATTAGAAAACGAATTTGTTATCCAATTTTGAGGCCAATGGCAATATGGGGTTCAAATAAAGGATATATAGATATATGAGAATAGAGCACGTCGCTGATATATTTTTCGGGCTTAGTGTTTGGGGGACCACCCCAATCCCCAAAACATCCCTAAATCGGGCATATTTACGGACCATGTTAATGTGGAGCTTAAATAAAAGGAAATGGGGGGTAGAGCAAGAACTGATACCCAGTTTCGGGACTAATATTCTGGGGTCTACCCCTTTCCCAAAATAACCCACAAACAGCAATTTTTTATTGATCATCGCAATATGGGGCTCAAATAAAGGTATTTGGGAGTAGAATACGAATTTGATATCCAAATGTAGGATCAACCCCCATCACCCCTTTCCCGAAACACCACCAAAGGAGCAAATTTTTTCGACCATGTCAATATGTGGCTCAAATGAAAGGTATTTGAGATTAGATTTTATGCATCATTTAGAAATACACCAGCATACAGTTTTTATACCCAACACCGAGGCATAGGGGTATATTCGTTTAGTCATTCCGTTTGCAACACACAAAGGTATTTGAGATTAGATAACGATTTTGATAACCTATTTTGGGGCCATCTGTTTGGGTACGTCTCATCCTCAAGAAGTCGCAGCAGAGCGGGCCCGGGTCAGCTAGTTTACCATAAGATATCATTGTATACAATACTCCTCAAGCTTTAAAATCATATTTTGCAAACCCACTCTCTCTCTCTCTCTCTCTCTCTCTTCTGCCATGACTATATCTTGATATAGCGCCCATATAGACCTTCCTGCCGCTTTAAGGTTTTAGGTCCTATAAAGTCACATTTATTATCCGATTTGGCCGAAATTTGTGACATTGCAACGACTGCGACAATATCTGAGAAGTTTGCATGAAATCGGTTCAGATATATGTGAAGCTCCCATATATATGTTTGTCCGATTTGGAGAAATATTTGCAAGAAAGTGTTAATTTTTTAATCGATTCTCTCGAAATTTTGCATGAAGGACTTTCTTATGACTCTCGATATTACTGGTGAATTTCATAGAAATCGGCCCAGATTTAGATATAGCTGTCATATATGTATACCGCCAGATTTTCACCCTAAAAAGCCACTGCAAGCGCATTGTGTGACCAAGCTTGCCAATATTTTGCACAACGCTTTCATCGACCACTTTCCTACCACTTCCTACCACTACCACATTATCTGAGAAGTTTGCTTGAAATCGGTTCGGAATTAGATATAGCATCCATATACATGTTCGTCAATTGTCATTTGTTTATACAGTTTGAAAATATTTGCTCGCCGAGGTCCATCAAAATTGGTTCTGAATTGGATATAACTCTACATTGTAATTGTAGGGTATTATACAGACGACACCGCCTGACTTTTGCCCTTCCTCACTGATTTAATTTGGGTCAGATCGGTCAAGATCTGAACATAGCTGCCATATAGACTGTCTCCAGTGCCGACTAGGGCACAAGTTGGAGAACTAAATGATTTACATACATCGGCACAGTGGTGGTTTTCATGGTTGAAAAGGGACAAGGGGGAATCGAGTCTTTTGAAATGGCAAGCAGTGCTATGCTATTATTCGTTAACTCTCTATTGAATGGTTTATCAAAAATTATCTCACTTACTTATATTTAGTCGTCCAGTGTTTCTCTACAAAAAAAAAAAAAAAATCATTCTGATCCATACTTATATGGCTGTTTAGCAAAAATAAAGCTGTGATTTTTATCAAATGGCAAGTGTTGGATGTGGCTTTGTTGGGGCGGATGTTTTATTAGGATTTTATTCAAATTTCACATTGTCTCGGTAATTTTGGCATAGATAGCAATAGAGCCTCAGCTACAGCCACAGCCACCACACAATATTCAAATAGAGAGGCATTTGTTATGTCATTTGCTGATTCCAACGCCGCATACCAAAGTGTGCCCCATAAAAACCCCTACAAAAAAAAAAAACCAAACAGAAACGAAGATTAAACTAAGCATAAATTTAATAATTATACCATTCTATGGGGTGTATGTTTAAGTAATGTGACTTGAACTTGATTATAATGTCTACTATTAATTTTTTTTGTCTTAATTTATTGCATGACTGAAGCCATGTGAAGATCTCTAGAGAAAAGATTTATTAAAGACAAGTAACGGCGTGCTAAGTTTGGCCGGGCCGAATCTTGGGAACCCACCACCATGGATTCTGCTAAAATATGGGAGCTATATCTAGATATAGACCGAATTGGACCGTACTAGGCGCAGTTGTTGAGAGTCATAACAGAACACTATAGGCAAAATTTTTGCCAAATCGGATAAAAAGCGCGGCTTGTAACCGCTCAGAAGTCAAATCGGGAGATCGACTTATAAGCGATCTATATCAGGTTATACACAGATTTAAACCATACTTGGTACAGTTGTTGGATGTCAAAATAGAGCACTATGTGCAAAATTTCAGTCTAATCGGACAAAAATTACGGCCTCCAGGGGCTTAGGAAGTCAAATCGGGAGATCGGTTTATATGGGAGCTATATGAGGTTGTAGACCGATTTGGACCGTACTTGGCTCCGTTATTGGGAGTCATAAGAGAATGCTATGTGCAAAATTTCAGCCAAATCGAAAGATTGGTTTACATGGGAGCAATATACAAATCTGAACTAATAAGGCCCATTTGCATTGCCCAAAGACCTACATCAATATAAAGTAGCTGTGCAAAATTTCAAGCGGCTAGCTCTACGCGTTCGACCGCTATCGTGATTTCGACAGATGGACGGACGGACATTGCGAATTAGAATTTCGAGAGGATCAAGAATATATATACTTTATGGGATCGCAGATCAATATTTCGAGGTGTCACAAACGGAATGACTAGATTCGTATACCCCCATTCTATGGGGGTGGGTATGAAAAACTGTAAGTCTAAAGATGCTTTATTTGAAGTAGGAGATTAAGCAAATAGTGTGGGTGGGACTTAATTTAATAAATAATTTATTTTAGTTTTTTGAATAAATTTGAATAGGAATTTCTTGATTAATGTGGATTTGTTTTACGAATTTCAAAGACAAACGTAAGACACCATATAAAATTAGTTGAAAGGCATAATTTTACTCTACGTACCACATTTTTGCCAAACCAGCTAAAATTAAAAGCTTCTGGGAAGCGAAAAAGGACAATCGAGAGATCGGTTTATATGACAGCTTCATAAGGTTAATAACCGATTTGAACCGTACTTGGTACAGGTATTGGTAGTCATAACAAAACACCATGTGCATAATTATATATATACTAATTTATATATACTAATTTCGTCATTCTAATTGTAACTACTCGAAATATTCGTCTGAGACCCCATAAAGTATATATATTCTTGATCATCGTGAAATTTTATGTCGATCTAGCCATGTCCGTCCGTCTGTCCGTCTGTCCGTCCGTCCGTCCGTCCGTCCGTCCGTCCGTCTGTCTGTCGAAAGCACGCTAACTTCCGAAGGAGTAAAGCTAGCCGCTTGAAATTTTGCACAGATACTTCTTATTAGTGTAGGTCGGTTGGTATTGTAAATGGGCCATATCGGTCCATGTTTTGATATTGCTGCCATATAAACCGATCTTGGGTCTTGACTTCTTGAGCCTCTAGAGTGCACAATTCTTAACCGATCGGGATGAAATTTTGCACGACGTGTTTTGTTATGATATCCAACAACTGTGCCAAGTATGGTTCAAATCGGTTCATAACCTTATATAGCTGCCATATAAACCGATCTTGGGTCTTGACTTCTTGAGCCTCTAGAGTGCGCAATTCTTATCCGATTGGAATGAAATTTTGCACGACGTGTTTTGTTATTATATCCAACAACTGTGCCAAGTATGGTTTAAATCGGTGAATAACCTGATATAGCTGCCATATAAACCGATCTTGGGTCTTGACTTCTTGAGCCTCTAGAGGGCGCAATTCTTATCCAATTTGAATGAATTTTGGCACGTAGTATTTTTTTATGATATCCAACAACTGTGCTAAATATGGTTCAAATCGGTTCATAACCTGATATAGCTGTCATATAAACCGATCTGGGATCTTGACTTCTTGAGCCTCCAGAGGGCGCAATTCTTATCCAATTTGAATGAATTTTGGCACGTAGTATTTCGTTATTATATCCAACAACGGTGTCATGTATGGTTCAAATCGGTCCATAACCTGATATAGCTGCCATATAAACCGATCTGGGATCTTGACTTCTTGAGCCTCCAGAGGTCGCAATTATTATCGGATTTGCCTGAAATTTTGTATGACGGACTCTCTCATGACCATTAACATACGTGTTTATTATGGTCTGAATCGGTCTATAGCCCGATACAGCTCCCATATAAATCGATCTCTCTATTTTACTTCTTGAGCCCACAAAGAGCACAATTCTTATTCGAATTGGCTGACATTTTACACAGGTCTCCAACATAACTATAATTTAATTGTGGTCCGAACGGGACCATATCTTAATATCGCTCTAATCGCAGAGCAAATCTTCCTTTAATCTTTTTTTTGCCTAAAAAGAGATGCCGGGAAAGGAACTCGACAAATGCGATCCATGGTGGAGGGTATATAAGATTCGGCCTGGCCAAACTTAGCACGCTTTTACTTGTTCATTATAAATCCAGAGCAGCCCTGGAACCCGGTCCGGTCTAAAGGATAATGTATAAAAATTTTAAAGCTATTTCAGGGTTATCAACCAATTCCGACTATGCTTGGTTTGGTTATTGGAGACCATAGTAGATGTCATTGTGCAAAATGTCAGCCAAAATTTAATAAGAACTGAGAAATTATTTGAATAGCAAAGCCAACCCGAACAAAGCATAAGAGAGTGTGTTCAAAGTTGATCATATGCTTTCCACTACTGTTTTGAGAAGTTGTCTGTCTTTCGAATAAATAAAAAGGAACTAACCTTTTACTGTTTCTGTTTTATGTTTTAACCCTTCTATCCTGTTACAAGCTTTTACAATATGGGTATCAAATGAAAGTTATTTAAGAGTAGAGTACGAATTTTGGTATACAAAGTTCATTCTTAAATTTCGGGGGGGGGGGGGGGGGGGGGGTCCACCAAAAAAAGCCCCAAGATGACTCTTTCACCGCATTGGGCAATATGGGTATCAAATGAAAGGGATTTGAGAGTAGAGTACAAACTTGGCATTAAAATGTTACACTAAGTGTCGGGGGGCCCCCACCCCCAAAAACACCACCCAACAGGACACTTTAACCGCTTTGAGTAATATGGGTATCAAATAAAAGGTATGTAAGAGTAGAATACAAATCATAGACTGTCCCCACCACTCAAGCCCCCCGGCAGGACAAATTTACCGATTGGGAAAGTATGGATATCAAACGAAAGCTATTTAAAGGTAGAGTCCAATGTTGATATAAAAATTTATTTCTTGATGTCTGAGGCGCCTCTCCACCCCCCAAAACACTTCAACGGGACATGTTTACCAATTGGGACAATATGGGTATCAAACGAAATGTATTTGGAAGCTGAGTACACATCTGTTATAAGAATTTGGTTCAAAGTGTTTAAGGGGGCCTCCCCAACCCAAAAAAATCCCACAAACGGTCATAAGTGTCCAACGTCATAAAATGGGTATCGAATGAAAGGTCTTTGGGACTTGTCTACGAATCTGGCTTGCGCAATTAGGACAGAGTCTGAGACCGGCCCACCCACTAAATACCCTTCAATAGGACGTGTAGTTTGATCGAGATTGTATGTAAATTAAAAGAAAGGTCTATGGCAGTAAATTTCGAATCTAATGTTGGTGTAAGGATTCAAGTATCTGGATCACGTCCTACTATTTCGCAGGGTAATAGATCGCGACAATAAAAGACACAAATAAATTATCGTTTGGTTCTTAGCGTCGGCCCTCTCGACCTCTCCTCCCAATAATTGTAACGCCAAACTGTCATTTAGGTTGACCGAGAATATATTGTACTCAAATGACGTGTCAGAGGGCTATACCCCTCCCCCTATCCAACCCCAAAAAAAAAGGAATTGAAAACAAGTAAAAAGGCATTAAGTTCGACCGGGCCGAATTTTGAATACCCACCACCTCGGGTATATATGTAAATCCTATTTCGTCACAATCCGGTGAAAACTGGATAACTTAAGCACCCAAATTCGGCACGGACATTGAGTGGTAGAGAGTGGTAGAACTAAATATTGTTCTTGATGGTAGATATATCCAATATAAACCGATCTGAACCGTATTAAGGTCCGATATCTTGAGGCTCAGAAAAGCTCACTGTTTCAAATTTCAGGGAAATCGGGTTATAAATAAAGCTTTTATGGTCTTCAGACCCTTTATCGGGAGATCGGTCTATATTGTAGCTATATCTAAATATAGTCCGATGTGAACCATATATAAGTCGGATGTTGGGAGGTCTTAACCTACTCACTGTTGCAAATTTCGGGGAAATCTGGTAATAAATAAAGTTTTTATTGGCTTCAGACCCCTTATCGGTAGATCGGTCTATATGGCAGCTATATCAAAATATAGTCCGATCTGAACCATATTTGGGAGGCTTAAAACTGCCCACTGTTGGTCTTTTTGGTACATATATCCAATATAAACCGATCAGAACCGTATTAAGGTCAGATATCGTGAGGCTCAGAAAAGCTCACTGTTTCAAATTTCAGGGAAATCGGGTTATAAATAAAGCTTTTATGGTCTTCAGACCCTTTATCGGGAGATCGGTCTATATTGTAGCTATATCTAAATATAGTCCGATGTGAACCATATATAAGTCGGATGTTGGGAGGTCTTAACCTACTCACTGTTGCAAATTTCGGGGAAATCTGGTAATAAATAAAGTTTTTATTGGCTTCAGACCCCTTATCGGTAGATCGGTCTATATGGCAGCTATATCAAAATATAGTCCGATCTGAACCATATTTGGGTCGGATGTTGGAAGGCTTAAAACTGTCCACTGTTGGTCTTTTTGGTAGATATATCCAATATAAATCGATCAGAACCGTATTAAGGTCAGATATCGTGAGGCTCAGAAAAGCTCACTGTTTCAAATTTCAGGGAAAGCGGGTAATAAATAAAGTTTCATTGGTTTCAGAATCCTTATCAGCAGATCGGTCTATATGGCAGCTATATCTAAATATAGTCCGATTTGAACCATATATAAGTCGGATGTTGGGAGGTCTTAACCTACTCACTGTTGCAAATTTCGGGGAAATCTGGTAATAAATAAAGCTTTTATGGCCTTCAGACCCTTTATCGGGAGATCGGTCTATATGGCAGCTATATCTAAATATAATCCGATCTGAACCATATTTGGGTCGGATATTGGGAGGCTTAAAACTGCCCACAGTTCCGAATTTCACCGAAATCGGATAAAAAATAAAGCTTTTATGGCCTTCAGACCCTTTATTAGAAGATCGGTCTATATGGCAGCTATATCTAAATATAATCCGAACCATATTTTGTTCAGATGTCGGGAGGCTTTAAATACCCACTGTTTTAAAATTCAGCGAAATCGGGTAATAAATAAAGTTTTTATGGTCTTCAGACCCTATATCGGGAGACCGTTCTATATGGTAGCTATATCTAAATATAGTCCGATCTGAACCATATTTGGGTCGGATGTTGGGAAGCTTAAAACTGCCCACTGATCCGAATTTCAGCGAAATCGGATAAAAAATAAAGCTTTTATGGTCATCAGACCCTTTTATTAGAAAATCGGTCTATATAGCAGGATTTGGCCCGTTAAGGAACTTAACGTCATATTTGCAGACTATGGAAATATGGGGTTCAAATAAAAGATATTTGAGACCAACCATCTAAAGGACGTCCCACCACCATAACAACCCCCAAATAGGACGTATTTGTCCACCAAGACATGCCCCACATATTTTCTGACTTTTGCAATTTGGGGTTTGAGTTTAGAAAACGAAGTTGATATTCAACTTCGAGGCCAATGGCAATATGGGGTTCAAATAAATGATATATCGGTATATGAGAATGGAGCACGATGTTGATATATTTTCAGGGCTAAGCGTTTTGGGGGACCACCCCACTCCCCAAAACACCCCTAAATCGGGTTTATTTACCGATCATGTCAATGTGGGCTCAATAAAGTCAATGGGAGTAGAGCACGAAATTGATACCCACTTTCGGGACCAATTTTATGGGGGTTTGCACCTTTCCCAAATTACTTCACAAACAGGAATTATTTACAAACCATCGCAATATGGGGCTCTAATAAAGCTTCTGGGCGTATGATACGATTTTCCAGAAGTGGGACCATGCATTTGGGGCACCGCCCCTTCCCAAAATACTTATACTATAAACTCTCCTAAAACCAATGGCAATATGGGGTTTGGTACTTGAGAGAAGAGTACGTTGCTGATATTTTTTGCAGGGCCAAGTGTCTGGGGAACCATCTCACCACCGAAAACACCCCCAAATCGGACATCATGAGAATATCGGGCTGAAATAAAGTGCTTTGAAGAATGGAGAACTTCTAAACTTAAATGACATTAAACCCTCCGAACGATGTCGTAGTCCAATAAAGAACATATGGGATTCAGATAAAGGCACTTATATTGTTATACAGTTAGTCATGCGATATACATATACTACCATATTTTCGTAGCATGGTATTTCACTGAGCTTTTAGTGAAAACAAATATTGAAAGGATTATTATGTATAGTAATAGAAGGCGCAGCAAAGCAGGCCCCGTTCAGCTATATCAATATAAATTTAATATTGACAATTTGTTTTGCCATATCGGTCCAAATCGGTCCATAACCTGATATAGCTGCCATATTAACCTATCTTGGGTCTTGACTTCTTGAGCCACTAGAGGGCGCAATTATTATCCGATTCAGCTGAAATTTTACATGAGGTATTTTGTTATGACTTCCAACAATTGTGCTAAGAATAGTTCAAATGGGTCCATAACCTAAAATAGCTGCTATATAAACCTATCTGGGGTCTTGACTTCTTGAGCCACTAGAGAACGCAATTATTATCCGATTTGGCTGGCATTTTGCATGAGGTGTTTTGTTATGACTTTCAACAACTGTGCTAAGAATGGTTCAAATCGGTCCAAAACCTGATATAGCTGCTATATAAACCTATCTGGGGTCCTGACTTCTTGAGCCACTAGAGGGCGCAATTATTATCCGATTCAGCTGAAATTTTGCATGAGGTGTTTTGTTATAACTTTCAACAACTGTGCTAATAATAGTTCAAATCGGTCCATAACCTGATATAGCTGCCATATAAACCGATATGGGATCTTGACTTCTTGAGCTTCTAAAGGGCGCAAGTATTATCCGATTTGGCTGATATTTTGTACAACGGCTTCTCTCGAAATCTCTCTCTTGAAATCGGATGAAAATTGCGCCCTCTAGAGGCTGAAGAAGTCAAAATCCATGAACGGTTAATATGGCAGCGATATCAAAACATGGACCGATATGGCCCATTTACAACCCCAACCGACCTACACTAATAAGAAGTATTTGTGTATGTGGACAGACGGTCGGACATGGCTAGAACGACTTATGTCATATTTCAATAATATCATGTCGAACAAGGATATATGTATTTTATGAGGTCTTAGACGAATATTTCGAGGAGTTACAAACAGAATGACGAAATTAGTATACCCCCATCCTATGGTGGAGGGTATAAAAATCATTCATTCTATCAGACCAACGAAAAACAAGAATTCCATCTAGCTGTCCGCTGAATGTTAACTTGTTCCCAAATAACTTAAGCTCTAAAATGCGGCATGTACATATTTTCAAGTCATTAATAAAGACAAATTTGATTTCCAAAAAGCGTTGACAACTAAATCAATATTCCGTGAAAGAAGACAAAAAAATCCAAATTAGCATAATGTCAGTAACTATTTTACAAAAACCCATTCTTCACTTTAAGCTTGGAATATAACATATCATCTACTTATTAAAACGAGGCCCCTAAATGAATAACAAGTAAAAGCGTGCTAAGTTCGGCCGGGCCGAATCTTATATACCCTCCACCATGGATCGCATTTGTCGAGTTCTTTTCCCGGCATTTCTTCTTAGGCAAAAAAAAAGGATATAAGAAAAGATTTGCTCTGCTATTAGAGCGATTCGAATCGGATAAGAATTGCGCCCTCTAGAGGCTCAAGAAGTCAAGACCCAAGATCGGTTTATATGACAGCTATATAAGGTTATGGACCGATTTGAACCATACCTGGCACAGTTGCTGGATATCGTAACGAAATACGTCGTGAAAAATTTCATTCCAATAGGATAAGAATTGCGCACTCTAGAGGCTCAAGAAGTCAAGACCCCAGATCGGTTTATATGGCAGCTATATCAGGTTATGAACCGATTTGAACCATACTTGGCACAGTTGTTGGATATCATAACAAAACACGTCGTGCAAAATTTCATTCGAATCGGATAAGAATTGCGCACTCTAGAGGCTCAAGAAGTCAAGACCCAAAATCGGTTTATATGACAGCTATATAAGGCTATGGACCGATTTGAACCATACCTGGCACAGTTGTTGGATATCATAACAAAACACGTCGTGCAAAATTTCATTCCAATCGGATAAGAATTGCGCACTCTAGAGGCTCAAGAATTCAAAACCCCAGATCGGTTTATATGGCAGTTATATCAGGTTATGAACCGATTTGAACCATACTTGGCACAGTTGTTGGATATCATAACAAAACACGTCGTGCAAAATTTCATTCCAATCGGATAAGAAGTTCGCCCTCTAGAGGCTCAAGAAGTCAAGACCCAAGATCGGTTTATATGACAGCTATATAAGGTTATGGACCGATTTGAACCATACCTGGCACAGTTGCTGGATATCGTAACGAAATACGCAGTGAAAAATTTCATTCCAATAGGATAAGAATTGCGCACTCTAGAGGCTCAAGAAGTCAAGACCCCAGATCGGTTTATATGGCAGCTGTATCAAAACATGGACCGATATGACCCATTTACAATATCAACCGACCTACACTAATAAGAAGTATTTGTGCAAAATTTCAAGCGGCTAGCTTTACTCCTTCGGAAGTTAGCGTGCTTTCGACAGACAGACGGACGGACGGACGGACGGACGGACGGACGGACGGACGGACGTACAGACGGACGGACATGGCTATTTCGACATAAAATTTCACGACGATCAAGAATATATATACTTTATGGGGTCTCTGACGAATATTTCGAGTAGTTACAATCAGAATGACGAAATTAGTATACCCCCCATCTTATGGTGGAGGGTATAAAAAGTGTGAAATAAAAACACAGTTCAACAAGTGATAAAAAATAAAAGAAAAATTGCCAAAATAAAACCCTCTCTAGGTATTGACAGTTTTATCAGGAAAACCACATTTTTTTAAATAATTTTATAGCCAAATATTAGTGGTGTTTGGTTTTTTTGAATTAGAAGAGAAAAGCTAAGTAAGAGCTGAGTGGAGGCTTGAGTTTGAGGGTTTCTTTTGTTTTTATTTAAATTGCTTTGGTGGTTTGCCTTTGTTTTGCTTCGAGATTATATCGTGGCGTATATTTGCTAATATTTTATTTCAGTCTTTGTTCCATGGCCAAGTCGCTATGAATTATTTTATTTTTATGCAGATTTATTAATTACAACTGATATTTGCTTCACGCTTCATCAAATGCGATTATTTTTGTCTTTTTTCTATTCTTTGTATTATTTTTTATACTTTCTTGTTATTGTTTTATGTCCATTATTTTTCTTAATTTTGAAGTATTAGAGCATTTACTTCCTTGTTAATATCAGGTATTAAAGACATCTCAGAATAAAAATAGGAAACCTTGTGTGTAGGTGATAGATGAAAATGATCATATGAATACAAGTGTCATTTGTCATATTCTTAACAAAGGAGAAAAACATCTAATGGCATTATTTTAACTATTAAGTGGAATATCAATGGTAGATGAGGACTAACAAGAAAATAAATCATATATATATATTTCTCATACACATCACCGTAGGATAAGGAGTATATTCATTTAGTCATTCCGTTTGCAACACATCGAAATATCAATTTGCGACTCTAAAAAGTATATATATTTTGTATCGTCGTATAATTCTAAGACGATATCGTCGTATAATTCTAAGACGATTTAACGATGTCCGTGTGTCTGTCCGTCTATCCGTCTGTCTGTCCGTCTGTTGTCATCACTCTACAGCCTTCAAAAATTGAGACATTGAGCTGCAACTTGGCACAGATACGTCTTTTTCATGCACGCTGGTTAAGTTCTTGAACGGGCCAAATCGGACAATATTTATATATAGCTACTATATAGACCGATCTGCCGATAAAGGGTATAAAGCCCATTTCTGCCATATCTTTTATCCGATTTCACTGAAATTCGAAACAGTGAGTAGCTTAAGGCTTCCCGACATCTGACCATAATGTGGTTCAGATCGGACTATATTTAAATATAGCTGCCTTATATACCGATCCGCCGATAAAGGGATTTGACACCCATATTGTCCTTATCGATCCACTTTTGATTTCGGTTGGTGATTTTGGGGTAACGGGGGAGGGTCCGCCCCCTACCGTTGTCAAAAATTTGTAACGCCTATTCCTACTTCCGTGACCATATTTGTAATCTACTCCCGAATACCTTTCATTTGAATCTCATATTGTCATAATCGTCAAATAAACCTATTTACAGGGGTTTTGGGGCTGGTGCGGCACCTCAGGAACTTGGGCCCAACTTTTATTATGAAATTTGACTTTACTCTTAAATACCTTTCATCTGAATTTTATATTGTTCCGATCGATCCACTTTTTTTTGGGTAATACTTTTGGTATCACTTTTGGATATAAAAATATTGTATAGCCTTTGTTTCCTTCCAGACCGACCTACATAATCTGTGCAAATTTCAATGTAATAGGTTCAACCGTTTTTGAGTGTATACGGAACAAACAAACAAACAAACAAACAAACAAACAAACAAACAAACAAACAAACAAACAAACAAACAAACAAACAAACAAACAAACAAACAAACAAACAAACAAACAAACAAACAAACAAACAAACAAACAAACAAACAAACAAACAAACAAACAAACAAACAAACAAACAAACAAACAAACAAACAAACAAACAAACAAACAAACAAACAAACAAACAAACAAACAAACAAACAAACAAACAAACAAACAAACAAACAAACAAACAAACAAACAAACAAACAAACAAACAAACAAACAAACAAACAAACAAACAAACAAACAAACAAACAAACAAACAAACAAACAAACAAACAAACAAACAAACAAACAAACAAACAAACAAACAAACAAACAAACAAACAAACAAACAAACAAACAAACAAACAAACAAACAAACAAACAAACAAACAAACAAACAAACAAACAAACAAACAAACAAACAAACAAACAAACAAACAAACAAACAAACAAACAAACAAACAAACAAACAAACAAACAAACAAACAAACAAACAAACTAACTAACTAACAAACTAACAAACTAACTAACTAACTAACTAACTAACTAACTAACTAACTAACTAACTAACTAACTAACTAACTAACTAACTAACTAACTAACTAACTAACTAACTAACTAGCTAACTAACTAAATAACTAACTAACTAACTAACTAACTAATTAACTAACTAACTAAGTAAGTAACTAACAAACAAGCTAACAAACACTCACAAACACCTGAACCGATTTCCACCAATTTTCACTGGTGGTGCATAATGAGCCCGTGGTAGGGTACAAAGGGTACTACATTTTTGGATATCTGAAGGGGGGCGGACCCTCCCCCTTACCCACATGGTGCTCTGTTGCTACTTCAAACAACTATTATATTGCTCCCGTATTTTAGCAGAATCCATGGTGAAGGGTTTCCAGGATTCGGCCCGGCCGAACTTAGCACGCTTGACTTGTTTCAATTGAATTGATTGTTTTTGCCCACAGGTTGTAAATTTTTTAATTGGTAAAAATAAGACTCTGATAAATCACAGTCTTCATAGTCCTAACAATTTATGGATTTTGTTTTTTTTTTTCTTTATTTATTTTGGGGCCACAAAAAATTCAATTTGAATGCGCTCAAACAAAACTTAAACAATTTCCAATGTGTGGGTCCAACAATTGTTTATAAGTTTTATTGCCTTCGCCACAAATTGACTCCGCGCAGACATATGCCGTTCGAGTCTGTAAGTCTGGTTTGGTGCACATTGTCATCCATATGTCCATGATCCAATATTATATTTAAATTGATTTTAATGTGGCACTTTCATTAAAAGACACTTACAGTTGGGAGGCTCTACTTTCAATGATCACGGGTTTGTTCTGGGGGTTTTCGCTGTGACTTCAATTCGAGTATATGTGAACATAATTTTGTATGATGTCTAATTGTATACGACTCAACGCAATTCAATTTCATTTGCAATCCAATCATGGAAAATAAACTATACCAAATGAAATGAAACTCAATTGAAAGCTGATTCTAAAGTTGTGACTGTCAAAATCAAGAGCTGGCCTACCCTCGATATTGTAGGTGGTGGTGGGGGCTTTTTAAATGGGTAAACCAGGGTTACCCCGGTTCAATGAAGCTTGCTTTAAGCCAATTTTCGGTTACACATTATCTTAGGGAAATTTTTCAGTGAAATGTTTTCTAAAAGCAAATTTCTACACCCAGAAAAATTTGTCTGGTGATATCAGCAAACACTGTCTGCTGATACAAAATTAAAAGTTTTAAACTTTGCACAAAATCCATTCGAAATTTTTAAACTCCTAAACAACAATTGAGGCACTTGCTATATATGTATAAAAAAAAAGTACCAATTTTAGTCGATTATTTTTATACCCTCCACCATAGGATGGGGGGTATACTAATTTCGTCATTCTGATTGTAACTACTCGAAATATTCGTCTGAGACCCTATAAAGTACATATATTCTTGATCGTCGTAAAATTTTATGTCCATCTAGCCATGTCCGTCCGTCTGTCCGTCCGTCTGTCTGTCGAAAGCACGCTAACTTCCAAAGGAGTAAAGCTAGCCGCTTGAAATTTTGCACAAATACTTCTTTTTAGTGTATTTCGGTTGGGATTGTAAATGGGCCATATCGGTCCATGTTTTGATATAGCTGCCATATAAACCGATCTTGGGTCTTGACTTCTTGAGACTCTAGAGTGCGCAATTCTTATCCGATTGGGATGAAATGTTGCACGATGTGTTCTGTTATGATATCCAACAACTATGATAAGTATGGTTGAATTCGGTTCATAACCTGATATAGCTGCCATATAAACCGATCTTGGGTCTTGACTTCTTGAACCTCTAGAGTGCGCAATTCTTATGCAATTGGAATGAAATTTTGCACGACGTGTTTTGTTATGATATCCAACAACTGTGCCAGGTATGGCTCAAATCGGTCCATATCCTGATATAGCTGCCATATAAACCGATCTGGGGTCTTGACTTCTTTAGCTTCTAGAGGGCGCAATTCCTATCCGATTAGGCTGAAATTTCTCAAGACGTTTTTTATTGTTACTTTCAACAACTTTGTCAAAAAAAGTACAAGTCGTTTCAAAACCTGATTTAGCTGCCATATAAACCGATCTGGGATCTTGACTTCTTGAGCCTCTAGAGGTCGCAATTATTATCCGATTTGCCTGAAATTTTGTACGACGTATTCTCTGATGACCATTAACATACGTGTTTATTATGGTCTGAATCGGTCTATAGCCCGATTGAGCCCCCAAAGGGCGCAATTCTGATTCGAATTAGCTGACATTTTACACAGGTCTCCAACTTATAATTTAATTGTGGTCCAAACCGGACCATATCTTGATATCGCTCTAATAGCAGAGCAAATATTTTCTTATATCCTTTTTGCCTAAGAAGAGATGACGGGAAAAGAACTCGACGAATGCGATCCATGGTGGAGGATATATAAGATTCGGCGCGGCCGAACTTAGCACGCTTTTACTTGTTAAAGACTGTAGCGTGATTTCAACAGACAGACGGACAGGCGAACGGACATGGCTAGATCGCCTTAGAATTTTACGCTGATCAAGAATATATATACTTTATAGGGTCGGAAATGGATATTTCGATGTGTTGCAAACGGAATGACAAACTGAATCATCGGTGGTGGGTATATGACAGCTATATCATGGTATGGAACGATTTGAAAAATACTTAACACAGTTGTTGGAAGGCATTACAAAAGATGTCATGCACAATTTTAACCAAATCAGATAGGAATTGTGTTCTTTAGAAGCTCAAGAAGTCAAAACCCAGATCTGTTTATATGACAGCTATATCAGGTTATGGACCGATTTCAACCATACTCAACACAGTTGACACAAAACACCTCGGATAATAATTACGCCCTCTAGAGACTCTAGAACTTAAGATCCAAGATCGGTTCATAGGGCAGCTATATCAAAGCATGAACCGATTTGGCCCATTTACCTACCTACACTAATATGAAGTGTTTGTGCAAAATTTCAAGCGCCTAGCTTTACTCCTACGAAAGTTAGCGTGCTTCGATAGACGGACGGACATGACTAGATCGACTTCAAATCTCATAACGATCAAGAAAATATATACTTTATGGGGTCTTAGACGCATAATTCGAGATGTTATAAAAGGAATTACGAAAGTAGTATACCCCCATCCTATGGTGGAGGGTATAAAAATAGGGAAAAGCCTGTTTATCTATCAGCTTAGTAATAAAACTTTCCTTTCCTTTTTAAAGGTAGGAGTTTTATTGTCCTTGCCCCAGTGAATTGGTAATAAAGCTAGTCAAAAAATACCATTTCCCCTGGGAATGGGTGATAAAACTTGCATCTTTCCGGAGAATTTGTAATTACTTTCTCCTGCGAACGGAAAATAAAGCTACCCTTACTTCATTGATAGGGTAATTAAATCACCTATTCCCAGAGAAAATGTATTAAAACTACCCTTTCTACTGGGAATGGGAAATAAAACTACCCTATCCCCATAGCAAAAATATTTAAACCACTCTTTCCTCAGAGAACGCGTTATTAAATTACCCCAAGCAAAGAGTAATAAAACGACCCCCTTCTCATTGAAAAGGTTATAAAACCACCCTTTTTCCAGAGAAAGGGTAGAAAAACTACCCCATGTAATAAAATTACCCCGGGAAAGGGTCTTTAATTCCTCTTTAACTGGGGAATGGTTCGTGTTTTTACTCTTTACCTGTGGATTGGTACAGTTATTACTCTTTCCCTGCGGAAAGGGAAAGAGGCCCTTTCCCTGGAGAAAAGATATCTAATAAAAGTACCCTTTACCCTGGAAAAGGGTAGAAAAAGTACCCTTTCCCAAGGAAAGGTAATGAAAATACCCTTTCCCCAGGGAAAATGTAACAAAACTACCCTTTTTTTCAGGGAAAAGGCAACAAAACTAAAAGGACAGGGTAATAAAACTACACTTTTGCCAGTGAAAGGGTAATAAACCTACTCTTTCCCCAGGGCCAGGATAATAAAAGTAGTCTTTCCCGAAGGAAAGGGTATTGAAAGTACCCTTTCCCGAAGGAAAGGGTATCAAAAGTATCCTTTTCCCAGGGAAGGGTAATGAAAGTACACCTTCCACAAGGAAAGGTTAAAAAAGTACCCTTTTCCCTGGGAAAGGTTATTAAAACGACCCTTTTTCTAGGGAGAGGTAATAAAGGGGCTATAAACCTACTCTTACCGCAGGGCAAGGGTTTTTACCCTTTCCTTTCCTAACCTTTCTAGGGCAAAAACTATCCTTTACACTGGAATTAGGAACTAATACTATCATTTTCCCTAGAAATGGGTATAAGTGCTACCCGTTCCCCTGGGAATGGGAAATAAAACTAACATTTTTTCCTGGGAAAGATAAGGAAACTACTCATTCTTAAGGTAAGTTCCTTTTTCTTCTAGGAAAGTTGAGGTAACTAACATTCTTTTGGGAAAAGTGAGGTAAATACCCTTCCTTCTGGGAAAGTGTAAGGTAACTACCCTTTTTTCTGGGATGTGGTAACGTATGTACCTTTAATTCTGGGAACGGGTAAATTATCTACCCTCTTTTGGGGGAGAGGGTAAGGTAAGTACCCTTTTTTCTGGAAAAGGGTAATGTAGGTTCCCTTTCTTCTGGGAGAGGGTAGGATACATTTCCTTTCTTCTATCATGGTCCTTGAAAAAGGGTAAAAAGGGTTTCGGAGAGAAACTCTTTCATTCACTTAATTTTTTTTGCACTAATTCAAATTCCTACCTGTTGGCAACTCTGACTCACATATAGCAATCTATGCCAGCCTACCAAACAAACATCAAGTTTGTGATTTGGCCCAATTCTGACAGTTAGACTAGAATAAAAATTATTCGCTTTAAGGTCTTTTTAATTTGCAAGGCAAATAAACGACATGAAAGAGTTGGAGCAATAACAGATAGAAGAAAACAACAAGTAAACGCGTGCTAAGTTCGGCCGGGCCGAATCTTATATACCCTCCACCATGGATCGCATTTGTCGAGTTCTTTTCCCGGCAGAGCGATATCAAGATATGGTCCGGTTTGTATCACAATTAAATTATATGTTGGAGACCTGTGTAAAATGTCATCCAATTCGAATAAGAATTGCGCCCTTTGGGGGCTCAAGAAGTAAAATAGAGACATCGATTTATATGGGAGCTGTATCGGGCTATCGACCAATTCAGACCATAATAAACACGTATGTTGACGGTCAAGAGAGAATCCGTCGTACAAAATTTCAGGCAAATCGGATAAGAATTGCGACCTCTCCAGGCTCAAGAAGTCAAGATCCCAGATCGGTTTATATGACAGCTATATCAGGTTATAGAACGATTTGAACCATTCTTGGCACAGATGTTGCATATCATGACAAAACACGTCGTGCGAAATTTCATTCCAATCGGATGAGAATTGCGCACTCTAGAGGCTTAAGAAGTCAAGACCCAAGATCGGTTTATATGGCAGCTATATCAGGTTATGAACCGATTTGAACCATACTTGGCACAGTTGTTGGATATCATAACAAAACACGTCATTCCAATCGGATAAGAATTGCGCCCTCTAGAGGCTCAAGAAGTCAAGACCCAAGATCGGTTTATATAACAGCTATATCAGGTTATGGACCGACTTGAACCATATTTGGAACAGTTGTTGGATATCATAATAAAACACGTCGTGCCGAAATTCGTTCAAATCGGATAAGAATTGCGCACTCTAGAGGCTTAAGAAGTCAAGACCCAAGATCGGTTTATATGGCAGCTATATCAGGTTATGAACCGATTTGAACCATACTTGGCACAGTTGTTGGATATCATAACAAAACACGTCATTCCAATCGGATAAGAATTGCGCCCTCTAGAGGCTCAAGAAGTCAAGACCCAAGATCGGTTTATATAACAGCTATATCAGGTTATGGACCGACTTGAACCATATTTGGAACAGTTGTTGGATATCATAATAAAACACGTCGTGCCGAAATTCGTTCAAATCGGATAAGAATTGCGCACTCTAGAGGCTTAAGAAGTCAAGACCCAAGATCGGTTTATATGGCAGCTATATCAGGTTATGAACCGATTTGAACCATACTTGGCACAGTTGTTGGATATCATAACAAAACACGTCATTCCAATCGGATAAGAATTGCGCCCTCTAGAGGCTCAAGAAGTCAAGACCCAAGATCGGTTTATATAACAGCTATATCAGGTTATGGACCGACTTGAACCATATTTGGAACAGTTGTTGGATATCATAATAAAACACGTCGTGCCGAAATTCGTTCAAATCGGATAAGAATTGCGCACTCTAGAGGCTTAAGAAGTCAAGACCCAAGATCGGTTTATATGGCAGCTATATCAGGTTATGAACCGATTTGAACCATACTTGGCACAGTTGTTGGATATCATAACAAAACACGTCATTCCAATCGGATAAGAATTGCGCCCTCTAGAGGCTCAAGAAGTCAAGACCCAAGATCGGTTTATATAACAGCTATATCAGGTTATGGACCGACTTGAACCATATTTGGAACAGTTGTTGGATATCATAATAAAACACGTCGTGCCGAAATTCGTTCAAATCGGATAAGAATTGCGCACTCTAGAGGCTTAAGAAGTCAAGACCCAAGATCGGTTTATATGGCAGCTATATCAGGTTATGAACCGATTTGAACCATACTTGGCACAGTTGTTGGATATCATAACGAAACACGTCGTGCAAAACTTCATTCAAATCCGATAAGAATTGCGCCCTCTAGAGGCTCAAGAAGTCAAGACCCAAGATCGGTTTATATAACAGCTATATCAGGTTATGGACCGACTTGAACCATACTTGGCACAGTTTTTGGATATCATAACAAAACACGTCGTGCAAAATTTCATTCAAATCGGATAAGAATTGCGCCCTCTAGAGACTCAAGAAGTCAAGACCCCAGATCGGTTTATATGGCAGCTATATCAGGTTATGAACCGATTTGAACCATACATGGCACAGTTGTTGGATATAATAACAAAACACGTCATGCTAAATTTCATTCCAATCGGATAAGAATTGCGCCCTCTAGAGACTCAAGAAGTCAAGACCCAAGATCGGTTTATATGACAGCTATATCAGTTTATGGACCGACTTGAACCATACTTGGGACAGTTGTTGGATATCATAACAAAACACGTCATGCAAAGTTTCATTCCAATCGGATAAGAATTGCGACCTCTAGAGGCTCAAGAAGTCAAGACCCAAAATCGGTTTATATGGCAGCTATATCAAAACATGGACCGATATGGCCCATTTACAATAGCAACCGACCTACACTAATAAGAAGTATTTGTGCAAAATTTCAAGCGGCTAGCTTTACTCCTTCGGAAGTTAGCGTGCTTTCGACAGACAGACGGACGGACGGACAGACGGACGGACATGGCTAGATCGACATAAAATTTCACGACGATCAAGAATATATATACTTTATAGGGTCTCAGACGAATATTTCGAGTAGTTACAAACAGAATGACGAATTGGGAGATCGGTTTATATGGGAGCTATATCTAAATCCAAACCGATATGGCCCATTTACAATCCAATCCAATGGCCTACGTCAATATCAAGTATCTGTGGAAAATTTCAACCGCTATTGTAATTTCGACAGACGGACAAACGGACGGTCGAACGGACGGACGGACATGGCGAGATCGCCTCAGAGCGTCGTGACGATCAAGAATATTTATATTTTATGGGGTCTTAGACGAATATTTCTAGGTGTTACAAACGGAATGACTAGATTAGTATACCCCCATGGTCCTATGGTCGTGGGTCGTATAAAAAGAAGAGCAACTTCCTCACAAAAATTGAAACAGAGTGTGATATACAAGTCATTGATGGAGAGAACAACAAACAAATGATGATAGATTGACTTGAATGTTTAACATAGAACTGAACATTGAATGTTCTTTGAGTAGATATGGGCGTTAGAAAATGGAAGATTTATCGATTCTTCTATTTGAAAGGGGTTTAGGGTAATTTTCCATGACATGGAAGCTTGGCTTGCCTTGACCCCTGTTGCATAGTTAATTCTGAGCAGTTGTCCAAAGTTGCAGAACAACAGGAACTAGGCAAAACATTGGACTTATTAGAGGACAGTCCCTTATTTTGACTGTCTGAGTTTCGTAAAAAGTTTCTAAATAAAGTGAGCAACTCCCATGGATTATGTGAGGTAGTTCCCAGTAATGATAGTTACTCTACTCTACAACATCCCTTACCAAAAAAAAAACATTCATTGCAAATTTTCTACCAAAAGCACACTTCAAACTCTTGAGAAAGAAAAGTTGAAAAGCCCAAGGCTCCAAATTTCAATAAAATCAAAAGCTGATTAAAAATTCTTGGATTGCTTCAACTTCATTTTGAACTAAATCCAATTTCCCTTAACGAGACATTTCTTTGAAGTTAATATTACAAAAACTCATAAAAATGTTATTTGATTCGTAACAAAGCAGTTGTATAGCTTCCCCTTAAGGCAAATAAGTATACAAATGACTTCAAATTTTGGTGGAACAAGAAGAAGTTCTTATTGTGGCATCGAAACCAATAAAACTGACAGCTAAACGGAGTATTGAGTTTGTGGCCACCCCACACAATGTATGACGACACCACACCTTTTGATCGCAATTTTGCCACATGTCAGTGGATGGGTTAAATAGCAACCACATTACAATCGAAACCCTTATGAGGCAACTGCAACTGTTTAACAGGTAATTGGAAACGATGACTTTTGCTGGAGGTTCGTTGTAACCAAAGTGGCCTATTTAACATTCAATGACTTAAGCTGGCATAACTTTAAGGGCCGTTTATCGTATATTAAAATTGACATTTTATATCCACAGAGAATCATGTTCAATACATTTTGGGTTTTCTCTATATTTTCACCCCTTTTGAAAATTTTCTGAAACTATGTGTCATGTGTCATATGTTTGCTTTTTTTCAGATTGTGCTTTTGGTAAAATTTTTTTAGCCTTGATCAGCAAACCCAAAACTGTAAAGTTAGGAGTTGGAGAGGAGAAACCATGTTTGACATAACATTTGAAACCATGATTGACATAAAATATTGAATTCAAATTTCATTTGAATTATCTACCTAAGAAAACAGCCACTGGGCGTTTCTTCCGTTAAAAGGATGGGCCCTCAGACACCAATAAATTAATTTTTGTGTCAGATTTGTATTCTACTTTTATATACCTTTCATTTGATACCCATATTACTCAAAGCGGTTAAAGTGTCGTTTTGGGTGGTGTATTTGGGGGTGGGGAGCCGCCGACACTTAAGGTAACATTTTAATGCTAAATTCGTATTCTACTCCCAAATACATTTATTTGAGCCCCATATTGCGATGGTCACTAAAAAATTGTTGGTTATGGGGTATTTTGGTAAAGGGTAGACCCCCAGAAAGTTAGTCCCGAAGATGGGTATCAATTCTTGCTCCTCCCCCCAATTCCTTTCATTTAAGCTCCACATTGACATGGCCGGTAAATATGCCCGATTTAGGGGTGTTTTGGGGATTGGGATAGTCCCCCAAACACTAAGCCCTGAAAATATATCAGCAACGTGCTCTATTCTCATCTATTTATACATCATTTATTTTAACCCCATATTGCCAATGCCCTCAAAATTGGATATCAAATTCGTTTTCTAATCTCATTTAAACTCCTTATTGCAAAAGTCAGCAAATATATCCGGTTTGGGTTATTGGCCCTAAAAACTATAAATATTTAGTTCCACTCTCTTTACGACCCAAAATTGTCTTGGTGAGCAAATACGTCCTATTTGGGGGTTGTTATGGTGGTGGGATGTCCACTAGACAGTTGGTCCTTAATGTTGATATCAGATATGTGGTCTACTCCCACATACCTTTAATTTGAGCCCCATATTTCCATAGTCGGCAAACATGACCGGCTTGGGGGGTGTTTTGTGGGATGGACGGCCACTCAGTGAGTTTACCTTTAAAATATATATCGGATTCGTGTTCCACTTTAAAACACCTCTTATTTGAGCCTCATATTGCAATAGTCAGCAAATACTAACTATTTGGATGATGCTGTAGGGGTGGGGTGGTCCCATAGACACTTTTCCCAAATATTGATATCAGATTCGTGCTTTACTCCCAAAGACCTTTCATTTGAGCCCCATATTGCTATGGTCGTAAATTTGTTCCCTTTGGGGAATGTCTTCGGGGAGAGGCGGCCCCCCAAACACTTGGTCCCATATTTCGATATCAGATTCATATTCTACATTCAAATACTTTTTATTTAAGCCCCATATTCCCATGGTCAGTAAATAAGTCCTGTTTGGGGGGTGTTTTGGGAAAGGGGTGGACCCCCGGTAACGTGGTCCCACATTTGGATACCAGATTCGTATTCTACTCGCAAATACCTTTTATTTGAGTCCCATATTGCCTTGGTCGGTAAATATGTCCGATTTTGGGGGTATTTTGGGGGTTGGGGTGGTCCCCCTAGCACTTAGTTCAACAATTGGATATCAGATGCGTTTTCTTATCCTAAATACCTTTCATTTGAGTCCCATGTTGTCGTGATTGGTCTAAATATATATGTGGTAGGTTTAAGGGTGGGGCGGCCCCCCTAGGTACCCCATCCTAAATTTGGATACCAAATTTTTATATTTAGGGTACTATATGAGAGCACACAAAATTAAATCGCACCACCCATCTCCGAGATCTGGCGTTTCTTAAAATTAGGGTAAGGGAGAGGGTCCGCCCCCCCTTCAGATATCAAAAAATATAGTTCCCTATTTTCACCACGGGGTCATTATGCACCATCTGTGAAAATTTCAAGAAAATCGGTTCAGCCGTTTCTAAGTCTATAAGGAACACACAAACATACAAACAAACAAAGATGGGGTCTTAGATCAATATCTCGAGGTGTTACAATCGGAGTGACGAGGTTAGTATACCCCAACCCAAGGGTGGTGGGTATATAAATAATGACATTTTGCTAAGATTTTTCGCAAATATTCCGAAAGTTTAATAGCAAGCACGAGAAGTTTCTAAGAGATGTTCAAATGGGGAATAAGTTTAGGCAATTACGATATAGTGGAAAGGTGGCAGAAGTTCGATTCTGACGATTCGGATAACTCAGATGAAGAAATGATTGCAACGGATATCTGTGAAGTTCGGCTGGTGCCCCCCCATCTGCTGCAATTGTGAGCAGAGTGGACATCTATATAAGGACTGTATTCGTGGCATTACAGTCTTAAAGGGGCGCTTATTATACCCTACACCACCACTGTGGTACAGGGTATTAAAAGTTTGCAATGCTAAGAAGGGGAAGAGCTAGACCCGACTCAGAATCACTTTCTATTACCATGTCCGTCTGCGAGTCTTTGTATTCTTGTAATCAAAGTGCAGGTGTTGTCCAATCATCCCGAAATCTTGCACATATCATCCACTTGGCCCAAGGAAGGACGCTATTGATTTTGGTAAAAATCGGTTCAGATTTAGATATAGCTCCCATATATATGAATCACCCGATTTGCACTTAAAACGCCGTAGTAGCTACAATTTTCAACCGATCTGCACAAAATTTGGCACGGACTGCTTTGATACTGTTTGCGAGATTTCATCGAAATTGGTTCAAATTTGGATGTAGCACCCATACATATATATCGCCGGGTTTGTACTTATATGGCTGTAGTTACAACAATTTTTAAACGATCTGTTTGAAAGACGGTTCATATTGGGATATAGCTCTCATATACATATATATTTATATATTGCCCGAATTTATAATTGTAGGGTATGTGTAAGGCATTACATATAGTCCGACTTTTGCCATTCCTTACTGGTTTTTATTAGAAATTTCGAATGTTGCCATTATCGATAGTTTGCCAGCTCTAGCTCAAAGTCGGAGTCGAGTGTAAATTCCGACTCCGGATCCGAAGCCCCCCAACATGGCTGGAAAAAGGCGTAGAATTATGGATGAAAACCTTTTTTCTTTTCTAAGCTCTTAACAGTCTTTCGACATCCTGGTCATTCTAGACTGACTGGGCGGACCTCTAGTCAGTGGGACTTTTTCGCTCTCTGCTCCAGCTGTAAGAAATTTTTCAAAATAGCACCTCCGAAGAAAATTTTGTCAAAATTACCTCAAAATTTCATTTTTATAGGAAATCTTGTCAAAATTTGAAGTCTGTAGGAATTTTTGTCAACGTTTCATTTGAATAGGAAAGAATATTGTGGTAAAAATTGCATAGCCTTCCTTTCATAATCTAAAACCTGTACTTAGCCTTAACAACTCTCATTCACCAATGACTTAGATTTTACAGTTTTTGGTTATTTTCTTTCGTGTTGGACTCCACAAAGGTAATGGCCCACACAGTAAAAAGTCAAGCACAATACTCCTTAAGCAATTAACCAAAATAAAACTAACAAGTAAAAGCGTGTTAAGTTCGGCAGGGCCGAATCTTACATACCCTCCACCATGGAGCGCATTTGTCAGTTCTTTTCCCGGCATCTCTTCTTAGGCAAAAAATGATATAAGAAAAGATTTGCTCTGCTATTAGAGCGATATCAAGATATGATCCGGTTTCGACCACAATTAAATTATATATTGGAGACCTGTGTAATATGTCAGCCAATTCGAAAAAGAATTGCGCCCTTTGGGGGCTCAAAAAGTAAAATAGAGAGATCGATTTATATGGGAGCTGTATCGGGCTATAGACCGATTCAGACCATAATAAACACGTATGTTGATGGTCATGAGAGGATTCGTCGTACAAAATTTGAGGCAAATCGGATAAGAGTTGCGCTCTCTAGAGGCCCAAGAAGTCAAGACCCAAAATCGGTTTATATGGCAGCTACATCAGGTTATGGACCGATTTGACCCATATTTGGCACAGTTGTTGGATATCATAACAAAACACGTGGTGCAAAATTTCATTCTAATCGGATAAGAATTGCGCACTCTAGAACCTCAAGAAGTCAAGACCCAAGATCGGTTTATATGGCAGCTATACCAGGTAATGGCCCGAATTGAACCATACTTGGCACAGTTGTTAGAAGTGATACTAAAACACTATGTGCAAAATTTCAGTCAAATCGGATGAGAATTGCGCCCTCTAGAGGCTCAAGAAGTCAAGACCCAATATCGGTTTATATGGCAGCTATATCAGGTTATGAACCGATTTGAACCACACTTGGCACAGTTATTGGATATCATAACAAAACACGTAGTGCAAAATTTCATTCCAATCGGATAAGAATTGCGCACTCTAGAGGCTCAAGAAGTCAGGACCCAAGATCGGTTTATATGGCAGCTATATCAGGTTATGGACCGATGTGAACAATACTTGGCACAGTTGTTGGATATCATAACAAAACACTTCGTGCAAAATTTCATCCCAATTGGGTAAGAATTGCGCACTCTAGAGGCTCAAGAAGTCAAGACCCAAGATCGGTTTATATGACAGCTATATAAGGTTATGGACCGATTTGAACCATACTTGGCACAGTTGTTTGGTATCATAACAAAACACGTCGTGCAAAATTTCATTTCATTCGGATAAGAATTGCGCCCTCTAGAGGCTCAAGAAGTCAAGACCCAAGATCGGTTTATATGGCAGCTATATGAGGATATGAACCGATTTGAACCATACTTGGCACCGTTGTTGGGTATCATAACAAAACACCACGTGCAAAATTTCATCCCAATCGGATAAGAATTGCGCACTCTAGAGGTTCAAGAAGTCAAGACCCAAGATCGGTTTATATGGCAGCTATATCAGGTTATGGACCGATTTAAACCTTACTTGGCACAGTTGTTGGATGTCATAACAAAACACGTCGTGCAAAATTTCATCCCAATCGGATAAGAATTGTGCACTCTAGAGGCTCAAGAAGTCAAGACCCAAGATCGGTTTATATGGCAGCTATATCAAAACATGGACCGATATGGCCCATTTATAATACCAACCGACCTTCGATAATAAGAAGTATTTGTGCAAAATTTCAAGCGGCTAGCTTTACTCCTTCGGAAGTTAGCGTGCTTTCGACAGACAGACGGACGGACGGACAGGCGGACGGACATGGCTAGATCGACATAAAATTTCACGACGATCAAGAATATATATACTTTATAGGGTCTCAGACGAATATTTCGAGTAGTTACAATCAGAATGACGAAATTAGTATACCACCCATCTTATGGTGGAGGGTATAAAAACAAGTAAAAGAGCGCTAAGTTCGGCCAGGCCGAATCTTGGGAACCCACCACCATGGATTCTGCAGAAAATTTATAGAAAATAATTTAAGTTGAAGGGCATAATTTTATTTTACGTAGCAAACTTCTGTCAAACCACCAAAAACTAAAGCTTCTAGGAACCGAACAATGATGGTCGAGAGACCGGTTTAAATTGGGGATATATCAGGTTATAGACTGATTTCGTAATAAAACACCGAATGTAAAAATTGCGGCTTGTAAAGGCTCAAGAAACCATATCAAGTTAGTTGCCGATTTGAACCGTACTTAACACAAATATTGGAAGTCATAACAAAACACCATAATCAAAATTTCAGCCAAATCCGACAAAAAATTGCGGCTTCCAGAGGCTCAAGAAGTCAAATCGGGAGATCGGTTTATATGGGAGCTATATCAGGTTATACACCGATTTAGACCGTACTAGGCACAGTTGTTGAAAGTCATATCAGAACACTACGTGCAAAGTTTTAAATCGGACGAAATTCCGGCTTCAAGAAGTCAAATCGGGAGATCGGTTTATATGGGAGCTATATTCAAATCTTAACCGACATGGCCCATTTGCAATCCCCAACGACCTACATCAAAATGCAAAAATTGAAGCGGCTAGCTTTATGAGTTCGATCGCTATCGTGATTTCGACAAACAGACGGGTGGGCATGGTTAGATCGAATGTCGAGACGATCCAGAATATATATACTTTATGGGATCTATGGCCAATATTTTGAGATGTTACAAACGGAATGGCAAGATTAGTATACCCCCATGCTATGGTGGTGGGTATAATAAAACATTGTTAATTATTTTCATAAGAGCCTATGGGACAATGGTTGTTGTTTCTCCCAAAATATATATATAACAATTTCCAAGGTTACTCAAAACTCATTTTATTTTAAGGCAAAACCCCCTCCCCTACTTTTTTATTCTCACAAACATAATGAAATCAAAAGCGTTTTATTCCAAATTTGACATACCCGTTGTCTTTATTTGGAAATTTTTTGCATTCGCTGTTCTTTTTTTGTTCAACCATGGGTTACTATGCTAGGCCCCAGTTCTCAATTAGAAAAAATATTTCTCTGTAGTACATTTCTTGATTTTTGTGTGGCTTTTTCTTGTTGGTTATGCAGTTTGCCTTTATTGAGCGCCGCTTGTTGTTTTGTAAGCTTTAAGTGATCTTTAACCCACTTTTAAGTCATTCATGAATTAATTGAACACGCAAACATGAGTTTTGCCATGCTTAAGAGCTCCAAGAATCGCCGGCACTTGTCGGCGGTGTGAATAGCAAGCCGCGCGTATGCAGCTCTACGTGTTGACCATTGGCTTCCATTTGGGTACCACTGGGTACTAAGCAGTGATTTATGTCTGTGGACACTTTGATTTCTATACGCTACACTAATGTAGACAGCTTGACGATCTTAATTTGCAAAATGCTTAAAGAAGCTTACAAAATGGCATGGCATACGTGATAGTGGGGTACAGCTCATAGCTGAAGATTTCCGGCAGAGAACATAGTCTAAGTGGGCTACGTGCGAGCTTCACCAATTGTCACCTACAAAAGTCAATAACCTATGCGGGGGAAAGTTGTGACTACTGCTAAACATTTCCGACTTAACAAAAATAAAAACAAATTATGGAATATTAGGAAAGTCAAGCAAAAAAGTGCTAAGTTCGGCCGGGGTGAATCTTGTATACCCTCCACCATGGATCGCATTTGTCGAGTTTTTTGCGCGGTATCAGAATTGTTATGCTATTGGAGATATATCAAGGTATAGTCCGATTCGGACCATAAGTGAATTGAATGTTGAAGACCATAGCAGAAGACAGTGGGAAATATTGGATATGAATTGCGTCTCGTAGGGGCTCAAGAAGCATAATCAGGAGATCGGTTTATATGGGAGCTGTATCAGTCTATAGATCGATTAAGACCATATTAGACATGTATGTTGAAGGTTATGGGAGAAGCACAAAATTTCAACAACATCGGATAAGAATTGCGGTCTCTAGAGACTTAAGAAGACAGGATACAAAATCGGTATATATGGCAGCTATATCAAGTTATCGACCGATTTGAACCATACATAGCACAGTTGTTGGAAGTAATAACAAATGACTTTATGCACAATTTGAGCCAAATCGGTTAAGAATTGCCCCCTCTATTGGCTCAAGAAGTCAAGATCCAAGATCGGTTTATATGGCAGCTATATTAAAACATGAACCGATTTGACCCATTTACAATCACAACTGACCTACATTAAAAGGATCTATTTGTGCAAAATTTTGAGTGTCCAGCTTTACTCCTTCGAAAGTTAGATTGCTTTCGACAGACGGACGGACGGCTAGATCCACTTAAAATGTCATGACGATCAAGATTATATATACTTTATGGGGTCTTAGATGCATACATCGAGGTTTTACAAACGGAATGACGAAATTAGTATACCCACCGTAGGGTGGAGGGTACAAAAAAATAAAGAAACATATAATACATGCGATATAGGTTTTTTTTATACCCCTCAAACCCACTGTGCAGTCTTAAATTTCACTTTTATTTACCGCCTTCCATGACCAATTACATGGGGTATCATGTAATCGTTTTATGTTTGTGCTATGCAATCTGATTATTTGTTTAAATAATTATGAAAAAATCATGGTTTAACATTACCACAACCCCTACCACATTTCCATCTCTACTGCCTTCCACCACACAGCCAAAAAAAAAAGGTAAATGAAAAAAATTGAACACAGAAAGCCCAAAATTTCCCCAACTCCATGCTTTTTTGTCGTCACTTAAATATTAAACATTGTAAAAAAGTTACCAAATCATAGCTTAAGTTCACGATGGCCGAGCCCCAAAAAATTTGTGTAAAAACGCAAACACATGCTGCGATTTGGTCCGTTTGTTAACCAAAAAACCATGTGTGTGGTAAACCCCACACACTTACCAAAGATGTAAAATTGAAAATGAAATGAAAACAACAACAACTAAACATGAGGTGCATCTGCAGAGTTCCATTATCGGCTAAAGAAACAAGTCAACAAATTTACATCATAGGCCTATCAGAGCACAGTGGGATGCAAATATTGTGGATAAAAAAAATTTACTTTTATACCCTACACCAACACTGTGGTATAGGGTATTATAACTTTGTGCTTCTGTTTGCAAGGCTAAGAAAAAGAAGAGTTAAGCCCATTGATAAATATACCAATCGGCTTAGAATCACTTCCTGATTCGATTTAGCTATGTCCGTCTGTCTGTCTGTCCATGTACTGTTGTAATCAAGATACGGGTCGCTTTTGTTGTCCAATTGTCATGAAATTTTGCACAGGTCTCTTGTTTGGTGCGAGGACGAACGCTATTGGTTTTGAAAAAAATCGGTTCCAATTTAGATATAGCTCCCATATATATCTTTCATCCGATATGGCTAGAGATGGGCCATGAGTAAATACCCAAAAAGGTATTTAACCGGTAAATTGGGTAAATACCCGGCTATTAACCCATATATATATCCAAATGCTAAGTATTTACAATTTTACAGATATCTTGGGTATAAAAACATTTTCCAAACAATGTTGAATGATTTCCTATTCTTTGTATATAAACCTGACCTTCTGATCCCATAAAATGGGATTTTTGTTATATATAGCCTCTATATAGACTGATCGCCAGACAATAAATTGGAAATGTTTCATCCGATTTCAATGAAATTTGGTACAGTGAGTTCTTCTAGACACCTACTCATCAAAATCGGAGGAAAAATGCTCCTTTTATGAGGTCAATACTCGGGAGATCGGTCTATATGATAGCTATATCCAAATATGGTCCGATCTGGACGATATTCAACCAAAAGGTTTAGAGGGGTACCAAACGCACTGTTTCAAATTTCATCCAAATCAGATAAAACATTCTGCTTTTATGGGCGCATTTTATAAATAAAATTCAATTTGTGTTTGTTTGTTTGTTCCGTATAGGCTCAACAAGTAAAAAGGCGTTAAGTTCGGCCGGGTCGAACTTTGGATACCCACCACCTCGGGTATATATGTAAACCACATTTCATAAAAATCCTATGAAAATTGCATTCCTTATGTCCCATAACAGTTATATCGAAATATGTTCCGATTTAGACCAAATACTAATAATAACGAGTCATTGTTCAATTGTGTATAACAAAATATTAGTCTTTTTAGTAGCTGCAACTAAAAATAAACCGATCTGAACCATATAGGACACGGATGTCGAAGAGCCTAACATAAGTCACTGTGTAAAAATTCTGACATTGGATTATAAATGAGCCTTTTATGGGGCCAAGACTTTAAATAGAGATATCGGCCTACATGGCTGCTATATCCAAATGTGGACCGATTCGGGCAATATTGCAGAAGTGTGTCGAGGGGTTTAACTTAACTCACTGTCCCAAATTTCGACGACATCGGACGATAAATGCGGCTTTTATGGGCCTAAGACCCTAAATCGGAGGATCAACCTATATGGCAGCTATATCCAAATCTGGACTGATCTGGCCCAAATGACGAAGGATGTCGGAGGGCCTAACACAACCCACTGTCCCAAATTTCGGCAAAATCGGATAATAAATGTGACTTTTATGGGCCTAAGACCCTAAATCGAAGGATCAGTCTATATGACAGCTATATCCAAATCTGGACCGATCTTGGCCAAATTAAAGGGGGATGCCTAAGGGCCTATCACAACCCACTGTCCCAAATTTCAGCAAAATCGGATAATAAATGTGACTTTTATGGGCCTAAGACCCTAAATCGGAGGATCGGTCTATATGGCAGCTATATCCAAATCTGGACCGATCTGAGCCAAATTTACGAAGGATGTCGAAGGGCCTAACACAACCCACTGTCCCAAATTTCAGCAAAATCGGATAATAAATGTGACTTTTATGGGCCTAAGACCCTAAATCGGAGGATCGGTCTATATGGCAGCTATATCCAAATCTGGACCAATCTGAGCCAAATTGACGAAGGATGTCGAAGGGCCTAACACAACTCACTGTCCCAAATTTCATCAAAATCGGATAATAAATGAGGCTTTTATGCGCCTTAGACCCTAAATCGGCCGATCGGTCTATATTGGGGCCATATCAAGATATAGTCCGATATAGCCCATCTTCGAACTTAACCTGCTTATGGATAAAAAAAGACTCTGTTCAAAGTTTCAGCTCAATATCTCCATTTTTAAAGACTGTAGCGTGATTTCAACAGACAGACAGACGGACGGACATGTGTAGATCGTCTTAGATTTTTACGCTGATCAAGAATATATACTTTATAGGGTCGGAAATGGATATGTCGATGTGTTGCAAACGGAATGACAAAATTAATATACCCCCATCCTTCGGTGGTGGGTATAAAAACGGCTGAACCGATTACCTTGAAATTTTCACAGATTGTGTAGGTTGGTCTGGAAGGAAACATAGACTACATAATTTTTTGATATCGGGAGGGGGGCGGACCCTCCCCCTTACACCAAAAGTACTACACAAAAATAAAAGTGGACCGATCGGGACAATATGGGATTCAAATGAAAGGTATTCAAGAGTAGAATATAAATTTCATAATAAAAATAGGGTCCAAGTACCTGGGGGCCGTCCAGTCCCCAAAACCCCCTTAAAATAGGTTTATTTGACGATCATGACAATAAAGGACTCAAATGAAAGGTATTCGGGAGTAGGCGTTATAATTTATTGATAACGGAAGGGGGCGGACCCTCCACCGTTACCACAAAAATACCACCCAAAATCAAAAGTTGACCCATAAGGTCAATATGGGTATCAAATGAAAAGTATGCGGGAGTAGATAACGAATCTGGCATACAAATTCATGTCGAATTTGTATGCCACCCCCACAAAAACGCACTAAATGGGCACATTAGCCAATCACGGATATATGGGACTCGGTTTGTTTGTTCCGTACAGACTGAAAAACGGCAGAACCGATTTTCTCGAACTTTTCGCATATTGTGTAGGTAACATAGGCTATATAACTGTTCGGTACCGGAAGGAGGACGGACCCTCCTTCTTACGCCAAAAACACAACCCAAAATCAAAAATGGACCGATCGGGACAATATAGGTATCAAATGAAAGGTATTGGAGAGTAGAATACGAATATGGTATTAAAATTTGAGTTTATGCACCCATCGGGCCGCCCCAACCCCAAAACTGCCCCAAACAGACATACGTTCTATTCAATATGGGGCTCAAATGAAAGGTATTCGAAATAGATTACGATTCTGGCATACAACCCTTCCCCACCCCTCCAAAACGCTATTAGACCCATCATGACTATACGATTCTTGGCTGAACAAATTTTCTTAAAATTTTCATAGATTGTGTACGTTTGTCTGGAAGGAAACATAGGCTATATAATTTTTAGATATCGGATGGAGGTGGACCCTCCCCTTTGCCCCAAAAACGCCACCCATATCTGAAAGTGGTCCAATGGGCACAATAAGGGTATCAAATGAAAGGTATTGGAGACCAGAACACGAATATGGTATTAAAATGTGTTGAAGTACCCAGCAGGCGTCCCACAGTGCGACCCCTCTTTGGGGAACATTTTGTAAATGACCATGCATGGCATTACACCTTGAAAATGTGGCCAACATTAAGAGGGGATAAACACCGCTTTGTCCGATGTTCTCGCCAGGATTCGAAAGCGTTCAGCATCATAGGCTACAATGGCACGAAATGGATATCCGCATTCAGGGCGAAGTGTCCCCACCCTAATAAGATATTAGAGAGTTAATGAAGGTGCGGCGGAGCGGGCCCGGTTCGGCAAGTATTCTATATCGGGATATCGGTCTATATGACAGCTATAGCCAAATATGGTCCAATCTGGACCACATTCGACAGGAATGGGTAGGGATCTACCAGAACACACTGTGTCAAATTTCATCGAATTCGGGTAACAAATGGATCTTACATGGCCTCAATACCCTATATTGTGAGATCGGACGGTCGGTCTATAGAGCAGCTATATCCAAATATAGTTCGGTCTGAACAAAACTTCACAGAAATGGCAAGCCGTCATTTCTTTAGGATCAGACCGCCTCCCCATAACTCTCACCATGGACCGACCACCTGACCTTATAACTTCTGAGCGTCGAACGTTTATCGTTCAAAAGAAGGCATCGGCTTCCGAGAATACATCAATCGCCGCCCCAGTGAACTGACATTTCCCCTCAAATGTGCCAGTTGCCGAGAGGAAATACCGAGACATCATTAACGCAGCCGCTCGAATACCCCAAGTGCTGCCCAATATCCCGGCGCAGGTAGTGATACTCGCAGACGAGCGTGATAAGATTCGTTGCACCGACCCTACTAACCCCAAAATCAGCGAGCTGAATCTGGAAATTGACAAGGTAGTCAACGAACATCAGCGGAATTTGTGGCTGGAACACTTGGAACAGTGTAACTTAGGCACCGGTTAAGGCAAGTTTTGGTCTACTGTTCAGTCAATTTCGAACCCCGGTAGACGGGACGAAAAAACCTTAGTCTCTTTTCGCGACCTAACCGTGATTGATCCGAAGAGGTGCGCCAGGTTATTCAACCGTCAATTTATTCTGCATCCCGAGAGTGTCAGGGTTTGGAGGAGAGCCATTCGTCGTATCCGTGGTCTCCGAGCCGAAGAATAGCCATCACAATCCAAGTCGTTCGGCCCCAAAGGAATCTCTACACTGATGCTGAAGAATCTGGATTTACCTGGAGTTGAGTACCTTACGACTGTCCTCAACCTGTCTTTGAATACTCCTGATAGTACCCGATGTCTGGAAGATGGACAAAGTGATCCCACTACTAAAGCCTGGAAAGGATCCGAGTAAGGGGGCGTCGTACAGACCGCTCTCAATATGCTCATTAGTAGCCAAGATGCTTGAGGAATTACTCCTGCCGAGTCTTATTGAGGTATTTCCATTTGCCGAGCATCAGCATGGATTTCGAAGATTACATAACACAACAACAGCTCTGCATGCCATCATCGCACTCATTTGCTGTGGCTTCAGTCAGCCCAGGCCATGTGATAGGACGGTCCTCGTGGCACTGGACCTATCGAAGGCACTCGACACCGTCAGCCAGAGGACATCGCGAATACGTCCCTCCAGCCAGCCCTGAAACGCTGGGTCACGAATTATCAGTGTGGCCGCCAGTCATTTGTGGAATTTAGGGATAAGAAATCGAAACACCGTAGACTAAAACAGGTAATTCCCCAAGACGGGGTGATATCTCCGCCACTCTCTACCCCTACCTATCCTCCATTTCACCCTCTCCAGACGGCATTAAGATCGTATCATATGCGGCCGATAGTAGTACCATCATGGCATCAGGCCCCCCATCCATTGATGACTTCTGCGATAGGTTAAACATCTACTTCAATGAACTTGCCTCTTATTTCGCTGAGGTGTATAGGGAGCAGAAAGTGATGGTCGACGGAGTGACAACTCCGACCATCAAGTGTCCCAAAATACTTGACGTCTTCTCCTCACATGCCACAGCAATGTGCGATAAGATCAAAAGTAGAAACAAGGTCCTCATGGCACTTGCCGGCAGCACTTGGGCTGCCAAATCATCATCTTGTGGATAGGTATTCAACGCCCGGAAGCCTTAAGGTAGAACTACATGATCTAGAGCGTGAGGTCCAGCGCTACAAGAGACAACCTGTAGATCAAGTGGGCCTAGACAACATTCATACGGTTAATAACTACAGGGTGAATGTGGTCCTGGGAAAACTAACGCCTCCCCCGATAAACCAGAGTAGTTGTGGCTTAAATACGATCCGGCAGATGCAGCCGCCGGAATTCCTACGGAGCAGGGATTAATGTCAACGTGCAGGATGTATGTCCCGACTGTAACCAGGGACCACACATCACATGTTTAACTGCCCAGCCAGAGCCACTCGTTTCAGACCCATATCCCTCGGGACGCACCCCTTCTTAATCGCAGAGTTCCTGCATCTGGGCACTCAACAGAATCAAGGAGACGAAAGATAGAACATAACACACTGCTACAGCAACAACAACACTAATGCAGCTATCCTTGAGTACAAATGCAAATTTGCCCATGAACATTTTAAGCTCAATGATAAGGCACCTCCTTTTTATAGCCGAGTCCGGACGGCGTGCCGCAGTGCGACACCTCTTTGAAGGAGAAGTTTTTACATAGCATAGTACCTCACGAATGTCGCCAGCGTTAGGAGGGGATAACCACCGCTGAAAACTTTATGATGGTCTCGCCAGGATTTGAACCCAGGCGTTCAGCGTCATAGGTGGACATGCTAACCTCTGCGCTACGGTGGCTTGAGGACGCTCCACTCAAAGGTTCAAACAAAAATTCTTTATTTCATATAACCATTATATATTCCCTTATCTGCTATTAACCTGCATTTTTAAAATTCAACCCACTGTGCATTAACGGTTTGAAATTTCATATTTTTAAATTTGTGTTCGAGTCCAAAAGATAGTTGCATGTTCAGACTTATGCATGAGTTATCACTGGTTAAATATCATTAGATAGACAAAAAAAGAAAACAAGCTAAAATCATTTGAAAACTCCGATAGGATGCAAACAACGAGAAGATATGATAGCCCCAACCCCCAAACCCCAAAAACTTAGAAAACTTACACACCATGCCTTTATGGGGCTATTCAATGCAGATTATGATGATGACGGCAGTGATCAACTTACACCAAACAAAAAGATGACAGCAGGTCAGACAAAGAGACAGCCAGACAGACGGACAGACAGCGTTGTGTAGGGACTGGCATCTCATATGGGTTAAGATAAATTAAGTGTTTGCTTATGTTAATTACGGCATTAAAATCCATTATAAAAGGTGGGTGCCCTAAAGGTGATGTTTTGGCTTGCTTGCTTGAATGTTTTCGGTTAAGATCGCCTGTCCCTACATCTGTATGTCGGCATGCATGTCAGTTCGTTTATGTGATTATCAGTGAAATTACTTTATCATCATCAAGCAGATGTTGTTTTATTTCAATTCAATTTAAATTTTTTAAGGGCTTTCTCAGCGGAAAGACATTGGGAGGAGGAAAAAGCAAAGCTTTGCTCGCAAACAACTTCATGTCTAGGGCTAACCCACTAGGCCACTATCTTTGGCGCGATAAGTTTGTCCAAAGAAACACAGTATAGTGTTTCTGCTGAAACTCTGAAAAACCACTCTCAAAACCCTTGAGGTGATTTTCTTTTTATTAGAAAACAAATAAGAAGGCGTTAAGTTCGGCCGGGCCGAACTTTGAGTACCCACCACCTCGGGTATATATGTGAACCACATTTCGTCAAAACCCAGTGAAAAATGCATACCTTATGCCCCATAGCAGCTCTATAGATATCATCCGATTTAGACCAAATGCTTATAAGTACGAGTCATTGTTCAACCGAGAGATCGGTCTATATGGCAGCTATATCCAAATCTGGACCGATCAGGGCCAAATAGAAGAAAGATGTCGAAGGGCCTAAGGCAAATCACTATCCCAAATTTCAGCAAAATCGAATAATAAATGTGGCTTTTATGAGCCTAAGACCATAAATCGGAGGATCGGTCTATATGGCAGCTATATCCAAATCTAGACCGATCTGAGCCAAATTGACGAAGGATGCCGAAGGGCTCAACGCAACTCACTGTCCCAAATTTCAGCAAAATCGGATAATAAATGTGGCTTTTATGGGCCTAAGACCATAAATCGGAGGATCGGTCTATATGGCAGCTATATCCAAATCTAGACCGATCTGAGCCAAATTGACGAAGGATGCCGAAGGGCTCAACGCAACTCACTGTCCCAAATTTCAGCAAAATCGGATAATAAATCTGGCTTTTATGGGCCTAAGACCATAAATCGGAGGATCGGTCTATATGGCAGCTATATCCAAATCTAAACCGATCTGGGCCAAATTGACGAAGAATGTTGAAGGGCCTAACACAACACACTGTGCCAAATTTCATCCAAATCGGATATAAAATGTGGCTTTTATGGGCCTAAGACCCTAAATCTGAGCCAAATTGAAGACATATATCGAAGGGCCCAACACAAGTCATTATCCCAAATTTCGGTGACATCGGACAATAAATGCGCTTTTTATGGGCCCCAAACCTTAAATCGAGAGATCGGTCTATATGGCAGCTATATCCAAATCTGAACCGATCAGGGCCAAATAGAAGAAAGATGTCGAAGGGCCTAAGGCAAATCACTATCCCAAATTTCAGCAAAATCGAATAATAAATGTGGCTTTTATGAGCCTAAGACCATAAATCGGAGGATCGGTCTATATGGCAGCTATATCCAAATCTAGACCGATCTGAGCCAAATTGACGAAGGATGCCGAAGGGCTCAACGCAACTCACTGTCCCAAATTTCAGCAAAATCGGATAATAAATGTGGCTTTTATGGGCCTAAGACCATAAATCGGAGGATCGGTCTATATGGCAGCTATATCCAAATCTAGACCGATCTGAGCCAAATTGACGAAGGATGCCGAAGGGCTCAACGCAACTCACTGTCCCAAATTTCAGCAAAATCGGATAATAAATCTGGCTTTTATGGGCCTAAGACCATAAATCGGAGGATCGGTCTATATGGCAGCTATATCCAAATCTAAACCGATCTGGGCCAAATTGACGAAGAATGTTGAAGGGCCTAACACAACACACTGTGCCAAATTTCATCCAAATCGGATATAAAATGTGGCTTTTATGGGCCTAAGACCCTAAATCTGAGGATCGGTCTATATGGCAGCTATATCCAAATTTGAACCGATCTAGGCCAAATTCACGGAGGATGTCGAAGGGCTCAACGCAACTCACTGTCCCGAATTTCAGCAAAATCGGATAATAAATGTGGCTTTTATGGGCCTAAGACCATAAATCGGAGGATCGGTCTGTATGGCAGCTATATCCAAATCTGAACCGATCTGGGCCAAATTGACGAAGAATGTTGAAGGGTCTAACACAACTCATTGTGCCAAATTTCATCCAAATCGGATATAAAATGTGGCTTTTATGGGCCTAAGACCCTAAATCTGAGGATCGGTCTATATGGCAGCTATATCCAAATTGTAACCGATCTGAGCCAAATTGACGAAGGATGTCGAAGGGCCCAACGCAACTCACTGTCCCAAATTTCAACAAAATCGGATAATAAATGTGACTTTTATGGGCCTAAGACCCTAAATCGGCGGATCGGTCTATATAGGGGCTATATCAAGATATAGTCCGATATAGCCCATCTTCGAACTTAATGGAACTGCTTATGGACAAAAAAAGAATCTGTGCAAAATTTCAGCTCAATATCTTAATTTTTAAAGACTGTAGCGTGATTTCAACAGACAGACGGACTGACGGACGGACATGTCTAGATCGTCTTAGATTTTTACGCTGATCAAGAATATATATACTTTATAGGGTCGGAAATGGATATTTCGATGTGTTGCAAACGGAATGACAAAATGAATATACCCCCATCCTTCGGTGGTGGGTATAAAAACTAGTAAGAGCGTGCTAAGTTCGGCCTGGCCGAATGTTTTATACCCTCCACCATGGATTGCATTTGTCGAGTTCTTTGCGCGGTATCTCTTTTTAGACAAACACAGAATGATGAATAAGAACTGTTATGCTATTGGAGTTATATCAAGCTATAGTCCGATTCGGATCATAAATGAATTGAATGCTGAGCATTGCAGAAGTCATTATGTTACATTTCAGTTCATTCGGAGAAGAATTGCGCCTTGTAGGGACTCAAGAAACAAAATCGGGAGATTGTTTTATACGGGAGCTGTATCAAGCCATAGATCGATTCAGACCTTATTGGACACGTATGTGGAAGGTCATAGGAGAAGCTGTTGTTCAAAATTTCTGAGGATGAGAATTGCACCCTCTAGAGGCTTAAGATGTTATGATCCCAGATCGGTTTATAAGGCAGCTATATCAGGTTACGGACCGATTTGGGCCATACTTAGCACAGTTACTGGAAGTCATAACAAAACACTTCGCAGGCAATTTCAGTCAAATCGGATGAGAATAGCGCTCTCCAACGACTCAAGAAGTCAAGATCCTAGGTCGGTTTATATGGCAGCTATACCAGGTTATGAACCGATGCGAACCATACTTAGCGCAGTTGTTGGAAATGATACCAAAACACCATATGCGAAATTACAGCAAAATCGGATAAGAATTGCGCCCCCTAAAAGCTGAAGAAGCCAAGACCCCAGATCGGTTTATATGGCAGCTATATCAGGTTATGAACCGATTTGAACCATAATTAGCACAGTTGTAGGAAGTGATACCAAAACACCACGTGTTGTTTTAGTTAAATCGGACGAGAATTGCGCCCTCTAGAGGCTCAAGAAGTAAAGACCCAAGATCGGTTTATATGGCAGCTATGTCAAAACATGGACCGGTTTGGCCCATTTACAATACCAACCGACCTACACTAATGAAAAGTATTTTTGCAAAATTTCAAGCGGCTAGCTATACTCCTTCGATAGTGCTTTCGTGCGTGCTTTCGACAGACAGACGGACGGACATGGCTAGGTCTCAGACGCATATTTCGAGGTGTTACAAACAGAATGATGAGTTTAGTATGGTGGAGGGTATAAAACGAAATAACGACCACAAAGAGAGTTTTAACATCGTAAATTAATTTTTTTTTTTTTTTGATTTTTATTTTACAGAGGCGTTATGTAGGCCTAAAGTGGTGGGCAGCATTTGTTTCAAATGCCATGTTTTTGTGATTGATTTAAGAGGAAAGTTTCTTCATCTTGGCCTAGAGTGTGCCATATTTGATGTGCAGCAACTCAAAAAAAAAGGTAAAAATTTAAGGGCTTCTCCTATTCATATACTATGCAGTCCGTTGCCTGGTAAACAAGAAGCATTTAAGCTTTTTGACATCGACGATTTAAGATGTTTTTATCATGATTAAGACCTTTATGATATGTTATGGTTTTGTTTTCGTTTCGTTTCATTTCATTTTTTTTCAAGAGGCCAACAATCGCTTTTAAGTAGGATTTAAGTCATTAATCCACTTTTGTCTAACTTCATTCAAAATGGCCCACACACAATAGAATCTAAATGCATTCAATGTGAACATAAATTATGAACTTAAAGTAGTTACGGAAATATGGGTAGCACATGGTGTCACTCACTCATAGGTGGATCTTTTTTGGAGGAAATCTAGTGACATACTTTTGAATATCTCATAGATGAGCTTTAATGACTTTGTGTTCAATGAACGGAAAACAATCAATCTAAAAGACAATAAAATTTAAGAATATTCGATTTGGATTTTTATACCCTCCACCATAGGATGGGGGGTATACTAATTTCGTCATTCTGATTGTAACTACTCGAAATATTCGTCTGAGACCCCATAAAGTATATATATTCTTGATCGTCGTGAAATTTTATGTCGATCTAGCCATGTCCGTCCGTCTGTCCGTCCGTCCGTCCGTCCGTCTGTCTGTCGAAAGCACGCTAACTTCCGAAGGAGTAAAGCTAGCCGCTTGAAATTTTGCACAAATACTTCTTATTAGTGTAGGTCGGTTGGTATTGTAAATGGGTTATATCGGTCCATGTTTTGATATAGCTGCCATATAAACCGATCTAGGGTCGTGACTTCTTGAGCCTGTAGGGTGCGCAATTCTTATCCGATTGGGATGAAATTTTGCACGACGTGTTTTATTATGATATCCAACAACTGTGCTAAGTATGGTTCAAATCGGTCCATAACCTGACATAGCTGCCATATAAATCGATCTTGGGTCTTGACTTCTTGAGCCTCTAGAGTGCGCAATTCTTATCCGATTGTAATGAAATTTTGCACGACGTGTTTTGTTATGATACCGAACAATTGTGCCAAGTACGGTTCAAATCGGTCCATAACCTGATATAGCTGCCATATAAACCGATCTGGGGTCTTGACTTCTTGAACCTCTAGAGTGCGCAATTCTTATCCGATTGGAATGAAATTGTGCGCGACGTGTTTTGTTATGATATCCAACAACTGTGCCAAGTATGGTTCAAATCGGTCCATAACCGGATATAGCTGCCATATAAACCGATCTTGGGTCTTGACTTCTTGAGCCTCTGGAGGGCGCAATTCTTATCCAATTTGAATGAATTTTGGCACGTAGTATTTTGTTATGATATCCAACAACTGTGCCAAGTATGGCTCAAATCGGTTTATAACCTTATATAGCTGTCATATAAACAGATCTGGGGACTTGAATTCTTGTGCTTCTAGAGGGTGCAATTTCTATCCGATTTGGCTGAAATTTTGCAAGACGTTTTTTATTGTTACTTTCAACAACTATGTCAAATAAGGTACAAGTCGGTTCATAACCTGATATAGCTGCCATATAAACCGATTTGGGATCTTGACTTCTTGAGCCTCTAGAGGTCGCAATTATTATCCGATTTGCCTGAAATTTTTTACGACGGATTCTCTCATGACCATTATGACATACGTGTTTATTATGATCTGAATCGGTCTATAGCCCGATACAGCTCCCATATAAATCGATCTCTCTATTTTACTTCTTGAAGCCACAAAGGGCGCAATTCTTATTCGAATTCGCTGACATTTTACACAGGTCTCCAACATATAATTTAATTGTGGTCCAAACCGGACTATATCTTGATATCGCTCTAATGGCAGAGCAAATCTTTTCTTATATCATTTTTATTGCCTAAAAAGAGATGCCGGGAAAAGAACTCGACAAATGCGATCCATTTTGGAGGGTATATAATATTCGGCCCGGCTGAACTTAGCACGCTTTTACTTGTTTTAATTCTGAAATGGTTTTATGGCTAAGAATCCAAACATGGCGAGAAATGTTTACCAGCACTTTTTATGTGAATATTCCATATTTCAAATAAATGTAGCACTCATAACTCGAACCCAAATCGAATATATATGGGCTAAACATGACAGCTATGTCGTATAACACCTACTAAGTAGGCAATTTCAAAAGCCTTTACTGTTTAAGACAAAACAAGAGAACATGAAAGAGTTGTGAACCAAACTTCAAAATCGGATCTTCTAAATGAATTTGCTAATGCAGATTCATCGTCCTTATTCCATTTTTGCGATACTTCACCGGGATCATACTACAAATTATTAATTTTTAGCTGAAATAAATTCGTCATACCACTCTCTACATAATGACAAGTCCAAATGGTATTTTATGCAGGCACCTGCCACAATATCTAAATCCTGCAAGCCTCTTAATCCCAGGTGAAATCGATGCATCTATTGACGCCCCCATACATAACCGAAGCTAGCAAGAGTACCAATTCGAGTGTCTGAATGTGTCTTCTCCCTTGGTTAGGAGCAGAGCACTTTCCAAACTCTTGCCGTTCTATGGGTCACGGCAACCAGTTGAGTACATGCAAATCCACAACGAGCATCGAAATTACCTTTCTACGATTTTAGATGTTAATCCCCAGCCACCATGTTGCTCCCAATATTCAGACTGGAACCAAAGTTCCAGGGGCTCCTGATTCCCGTGGTACCAAATAAAGGACTCCAGTTCGACCACGTAGTGCAACTACTTCCAGTTGAACTCCAGACAGTTGGTGGCATAAACCAAAATGACTCAGCACATGTCCGAGTCAATTTGCACTGCAAAACAGGAGTGCCACCGAAACATTCACACACACACGGTATACGGTATGTTAGTCACAAGGAATAACAGCGACACCATGTTAAAACTTTCAAACCAACAGAATTTCACACACACACACACCCACCCGACCAGCTCCAAGACTTCATGGTCCAGGCGTCTTCAGCCGATCTTTCCGATGCAAACTACCAAAATGACTCAGCACATGTCACTCTCTTCTCAAAGACAGTCAACCCCCTTGAAGAAAGTTAAAGAAGTCAACCCAATAAAAACCCTGCTTTCGCAATATTGGGAAAGAGGTCCGCAGACCTTATAATAGAACACTTCGTAAGGAGGCGACAGTTTATTGGGATGTGTACGGCTCAAGTAACACAATAAGACTATCAGAGCGACCAAACGTGCCTCCTGAAAGCTTTTCTACGAACAGGTCGATAGCCTTAATGACTACGCCAAGATGAAAAAGTTTCTCTTAAAACCCCATATGCAGTGATAAGGGAGGACATGTTGAGGCTTTTCCCCGCACGGGGTTGTTGTGAGCACCACACAGGCTGGAACTTTGAGGTTCCATCTGTGTGCTGACACGAGAAGCTTAGCTGCGAGCTACCGGACGAGTCCACAGGTTGCGGATAGTGGAATGCTCCATACGGAGTAACGACTGCAACGACAACGAACGCGGACAATCAGCGGAGAGTCTCAGTGAGAGGCCGGGCGGCAACGGCTCTTGCACAAATACTCAGTGCCTATAATGTTCGATATGACAGGCGGGTTATTGGCGCCTTTAAAGAACCAATAGCCACGTTGTTTCCGCGGAAATCGGTCCTTTGCACCGGAACGACCTTGCCCACGTACAGGAGCTTGACGAGGATCCCCAATTCCACATGAAAATGTGGTTCCAACAACAACAACAACATGTTGAGGCTTTAGTTGAAAACGCATTTTTCACAGAATACGACGGGACTCACGGAGACACCGGAATCTTGGAATAATGAAGTTGATCGAAGTCTTATCATTATAGAATTTACTCTAAAGTCAACAGTACCTAATGGAATATTTCTGGCGTTACTACAAAAGAAAACGGACGTGGGGCGTCCCCCATCCCCATCTAACCACTATTTAAGCAGCATGCCTAGGACTTCCATGTACTCCGAAAGCCTGACAAGAGGCAAGGATGGTTTATATACCCAATTTATACACGGCAACTCAAGTTATGCGAAACCAATCAGGGTAATAACAACCAGCACGCTAAGATCACGAACAATTTGAAGTGTAAAAAGGAGATGAAATCCTCCTTCTCAGAGGATGGCACGATCCACATCTTTTGGGTGCCGCGCCATAGCGGAGTAAGGGAAAAGAGGAAAACAGACGAATTGGCAATGAAGGCCAGAGGACTGCCGTTAATAAACTTGGTTAACCCGAAGCCTGTGGAGTCGACGCAGTCTCAGTTAAGAGCGTGGGCGGCGAAAGCGCATTTTACGCTATGGAGCCGCGAAACGATTGGCATGACGACGAAAATCCTATGGGGAGATCCAGTTCGTGATAAGACGAGGCTATTACTGAATGGCTGAAAAAAGGAGGTCACTATAGCTTTCGGTATCATAAGGGGACACATAGGACTCCGGACTCAATAATGCACAATAGGTACTGCAAGTGATAGCAAAGAGGCCACCGAAGCTCAGAGGCTAGCATGTTGACCTACGACACTGAACGCCTTATCCGAATACTGGCGAGAACATCAGAAAATTTTTCAGCATTGCTTATCCCCTCCTAATGCTGGCGACATTTGTGATGCACTATGCCGTGTAAAAACATCTCCCCAAAGAGGTGTAGCGCTGACACGCCGTTCGGACTCGGCTATAAAAAGGAGGCCTGAAACTTGAATCGGACATCACTCATTGATATGTGAGAAATTCGCTCCTGTTCCTACATGGAATATTCGTGGGCAAATTTGCATTTGCAAGTGATGGCATGTGTAAGGCATGTGGGGAAGATGATGAGATCAATATTTCGAGGTGTTACAAACGGAATGACTAGATGAGTATACCCCCTGCTATTGTGGAGGGTATAAAAATAGAGATATTGAGCTGACCCCTATTTGTCGAATGTGGCCCAGATCGGACCATATTTGGATATGACCAATCTCTTGATATAGAGTACTGATTCCATCAAAGGAGTATTTTCATTCGATGTCGATGAAATTGTAAGATGCAAGTTTTAGTAGACCTCTTCACACCTTTGTCGAATGTGGTCGAAATAGAATATTGCGATACATCATACGATTTCGATAAAAACTGAAACAATTGACATTTATTAGACACCACTCGACATCATTTTGTCGTAAACTTTGTCCATAAAAATATTGTCATTTGTTTCCAATTTTCACAAAGTAGAGGTATTGTGAAAAGTTTTAAGAGCTTATTTTATTCATTTTGATATCAGACCACCCCAATATCTTAAGACCAATATGGCCAATTTTTGTACCCACCACCATAGAATGGGGAAATACTAAATAAGTCATTCCGTTTGCAACACCTCGAAATATTCGTCTAAGGCCCCATAAACATCGTCTTGACGCTCTGAGTCGATTTTGCCACGTCCGTCCGTCCATCTGTCAAAATGACGATAGCGGTCGAACGAGTAAAGTTAGCCGCTTCAAATTTTGCACATATACTTGATCTTGATGTAGGTCATTGGGGATTGCAAATTGGCCATATCTGTTCAGATTAAGATATAGCTCCCATATAAACCGATCTACCGATTTGACATCTTGAGCCCCTGGAAGCCGCATTTTTGTCCGATTTGGCTGATATATTGCATGTAGATTTCTGTTTTTTCAAAAAAAATTTCAAATACTTCAGCCAAATTAGATAAAAATTGCGGCTTGTAAGCAATCAAGAAATCAAATCGAAAGATCGATTTATATGGGAGCTGTATCGGGATATAGACCGATTCAGACCATAATAAACACGTATGCTGATGGTCATGAGAGGATCCGTCGTACAAAATTTCATGCAAATCGGATAATAATTGCGACCTCTAGAGGCTGAAGAAGTCAAGATCCCAGATCGGTATATATTGCAGCTATATCAGGTTATGAACCGATTTGAACCTTATTTGACACAGTTGCTGAAAGTAAGAAGTAAATACGCCATGCAAAATTTCAGCCAAATCGGATAGGAATTGCGCCCTCTAAAAACTCAAGAAGTCAAGTCGCCAGGTCTGGTTATATGACAGCTATATCAGGTTATGAACCGATTTGAACCATACTAGACACAGTTGTTGGATATCATAACGAAATACTTCGTGCAAAAATTCATTCCAATCGGATAAGAATTGCGCACTCTAGAGGTTCAAGAAGTCAAGACCCAAGATCGGTTTAGATGGCAGCTATATCAGGTTATGTACCGATTTAAACTATACTTGGCACAGTTGTTGGATATCGTAACAAAACACATCGTGCCAAAATTCATTCAAATCGGATAAGAATTGAGCCCTCTAGAGGTTCAAGAAGTCAAGACCCAAGATCGGTTTATATGACAGCTATATCAGGTTATAGACCGATTTGAACCATGTTTGGCACAGTTGTTGGATATCATAACAAAACACGTCGTGCAAAATTTCATTCTAATCGGATAAGAATTGCGCCCTCTAGAAGCTCAAGAAGTCAAGACCCACGATCGGTTTATATGACAGCTACATCAGGTTATTGACTGATTTAAACCATACTTGGCACAGTTGTTGGGTATTATAACAAAACACGTCGTGCAAAAGTTCATTCAAATCGGATAAGAATTGCGCCCTCTAGATGCTCAAGAAGTCAAGACCCAAGATCGGTTTATATGGCAGCTATATCAAATATATCGGTCCATAACCTGATATAGCTGTCATATAAACAGATCTGGGGATTTGACTTCTTGAGTTTCTAGAGAGCGCAATTCCTATCCGATTTGGCTGAAATTTTGCATGACGTATTTTATTTTTACTTTCAACAACTGTCAAATAAGGTTCAAATCGGTCCATAACCTGATATAGCTGCCATATAAACCGATCTGGGATCTTGACTTCTTGACCTCTAGAGGTCGCAATTATTATTCGGTATGCCTGAAATTTTGTACGACGGATCCTCTCATGACCATCAACATACGTGTTTATTATGGCCTGAATCGGTCTATAGCCCGATACAGATCCCATATAAATCGTTCTCTCTATTTTACTTCGTGAGCCCCAATGGGCGCAATTCTTATACGAATTGGCTGAAATTTTACACAGGTCTCCAACATATAATTCAATTGTGGTCCGAACCGGACCATATCTTGATATCGTTTTAATGAAAGCAACTCTTTTCTTATATCCTTTTTTGCCTAAGAAGAGATGACGGGAAAAGAACTCGACAAATGCGATCCATGGTGGAGGGTATATAAGATTCGGCCGGGCCGAACTTAGCACGCTCTTACTTGTTTTGTATGTTTGTGTGTTCCTTATAGACTCAGAAACGGCTGAACCTATTTTCTTGAAATTTTCACAGATGGTGCATAATGATCCTGTGGTGAAAATAGGGTACTACACTTTTTGATATCTGGGGGGGGTCGGACCCTCCCCCTTATCCTAATTTTCAGAAATGCCAGATCTCGGAGATGGGTGGTGGTGCGATTTAAGCGAAATTTTGTGTGCCCTCATATAGTACCCTAAAAATAAAAATTTGGTATCCAAATTTCGGATGGGGTACCCAGGGGGATACCCCCCCTAAACCTACCAAACATATATTTGGACTAATCACGACAATATGGGACTCAAATAAAAGGTATTTAGGATAAGAAAACGTATCTGATATCCTATTGTCGGACCAAGTGTCGGACCAAGTAAATCGGACATATTTACCGACCCTGGCAATATGGGACTCAAATGAAACACTTTCCCAAAACACCACCCAAACAGGACTTATTTACTCACCATAAGAATATGGGGCTTAAATCAAAGGTATTTGAGTGTAGAATTCGAATCTGATGTCCAAATATGGTACCAAGTGTTTGGGGGGGCCGCCTCTCCCCAAAAACATAAATTTGCGACCATAGCAATATGGGGCTCAAATGAAAGGTCTTTGGGAGTAAAGCACGAAACCGATATCAGTATTCGGGAAAAGTGTCTATAGGGCCACCCCCCCACTCCTAAGTCGGTCATATTTACCGACCATGTCAATGTGGAGCTTAAATAGCAAGTATTGGGCGGTAGAGCAAGAATTGATACCCACTTTCGGCACCAATTTTCTTGGGGTCTACCCCTTTCCCAAAATACCCCACAAACAGCAATTTTTTACTGACCATCGCAATATGGGGCTCAAATAAAGGTTTTTGGGAGTAGAATACGAATTTGATATCCAAATGATGGACCATGTATTTAGGGCATCACTCCTTCCTCAAAACACCCCCCAAAAGGGTAAGCATTTTCCGACCTTGCCAATATGTGGCTCAAATGGAAGGTATTTGAGAATAGAAAACGAATTTGAATTTAGGGCCATGTGTTTGGGGGACGCCTCATCGTGTAAACTCCCCTAAACCAATGGCAATATGGGGTTTAAATAAATGGTGTTTGAAATAAGAGCGCGATGCTGATATTATATGCTATTTTCGTACCATGGTGTTTTACTAAAAGCTCTTTAATTGTCGAAAATAAGGAAAATTTTGTTCCATATAAAAGAAGGCGCAGCGGAGTGGGCCCGGGTCAGCTAGTTTATATGTAGATGCCATAAATACCAATTTTCTGTTTTATCATCTTGAATAGTGAATTTTATTAGACCCCTAGACGTCTGTGCTGAGTTTGTGGCAAAGCGGACCAGATTTCAATATTGCTGCTGTGGGTTCATAAAGAATGCATTTTCCACTACATTATGACGAAAGGTAGATAATATATGTATATATCCGAGATGGTGGGTATCCCAAGCTCATGTGGCCGAACTTCATGCCTTTTTACTTATTTTATGAATTATACTGTTCTTTTATACAAAATCATTCTCGTATGCATTGAATTGTGTAATGTGATATACCACTTCAATGTAGAAAATTCAATTTTAACATTAATCGCCCAAATAAACTCCAAGCCACAAACTCCAATAAATTATTGAACTCCAAATGAAATTTATTACAGCCGTTTCATTCAAGGCTTCTAAACTGTTGTGGGACCTAATCATCATGAAGTACACTAAAATATCACTTCAATGTTGTGTAATCTGATACTCGAGAGAGAAGTTAACAAAATCTAAGCTACAAACAAATTCATTAAAAACACAATAATCACAACATACCCAACTAAATCATTGTTATCAGTTGCATGGCCATAAAAAAGCAATTATAATAAATATCTACAAAATTTTCAAAAAAAAAAAATCATTTTTTAAGTTCCTAGAGCGAAAAAAAAAATTGAAAAATATCCATAAATATGTCTTAAAGTTTTTTAAAGAGTCTGATTTTTTATTTATTTATTTTTTTTTTTTTGCTCATAAAACATATTCCCTCTAATAAATTGAATATATTACGTAATTATTTTTGGTTTTAATGAAAACTATTAAACACTCATAAAACAAAGCAATCGCTTGACCTAAGAGAGCTCTAAACAAAGAAAATAACATCAAGACGAGAACTAGAATTAAAAACGGATTGGGAAGACCAGCATTAAAGTCGAAATTCTTTTCAAATGACCACATATGCAAGCATAGAGCATGCATCAAAGCTGTAGGTAATTACTCCGGGTCTCTCTCACTCTTCACACACTTAAAAGAATTAAATACATCATAAGAAACAAGCAAAAGCGTGCAAAGTTCGGCCAGGCCGAATCTTGGGAACCCACCACCATGGATTCTGCTAAAAATTTATACAAAATAAATTTGGCTGGAGGGCATAACTTTATTCTACATACCAAACTTCTGTCGAAACTAAGAACCAAACAACAATGATCGAGAGAAAGGTTGTACGGTCCAAATCAGTCTATCTGGTTACAGAATGATTTGGACCGTATATGGCAACAGAACACCGCATGCATGCATTCAGCCTAATCGGACAAAAATTGCGACTTCCAGTGGCTCAAGAAGTCAAATCGGGAGATCGATTTATATGGGAGCTATATCAGGTTATAGACCGATGTGGACTGTACTTGACACACATGTTGGAGGTCACAACAGAACACCATCTGCAAAATGTCAGCCAAATCGGACAAAAAATGCGGCTTGAAAGGGCTCAAGAAGTCAAATCGGGAGATTGGTTTATATGGGAGCTACATCAGGTTATAGACCGATGTGGACTGTACTTGGCACACATGTTGGAAATCATTACAGAACACCATCTGCAAAAATTTAAGCTTAACTGGGCAAAAATTGAGGCTTCCAGGGGCTCAAGAAGTCAAATCGGGAGATCGGTGGAAGCTGTATCAGCCAAATCGGACAAAACTTTCGGCTTCGAGGGGCTCAAGAAGTCGAATCCGGAGATCGTTTTAGATGGAAGTTGTATCAGGTTATAGGCCAATGTGGACCGTCCTTGGCATACTAATTGTCAAAAAGTCAAAACAGAACACCACGTGCGAAATTGCAGCGAAATCGGACAAAAATTGCGGTTTCAAGGGGCTCAAGAAGTCAAATCGAGAAATAGGTTTATATGGGAGCTTTCTCTAAATCTGCAATCCCCAGGGGGGTGCTACATCTAATTCTGACACAAATTTGATGTATCCAGATAGATTATTAAAATTCCTGCATCAAATTTCGCGCAAAGGAAATATGTTCAAAATGTAATAAGTACGGTTGGCAAATGACAACAAATTGTCCAAAATCTGCCGAACAAATACAAGAGAGCTATATCTAAATCTGAACCGATTTCGAACAAATTTTATGGATATTGTGGAATTCGTCGAGGAAAGCGTTGTACAAAATTTTGGGAAGATCGGTCAATAAATGCGCTTGAAGTGGGTCTAGGAATGAAAATCGGCCGATATATATATATATATATATATATATATATATATATATATATATATATATATATCTGAACAGATTTCTATGAAATTCATCAGTAATATGGAGAGTCATTAGAAAATCCTTCTCAACAAATTTCAAGAGAATCGGTCAACAAATGACCATTTTACTGGATATCGAACGAACATATTTATGGAAGATATATCCAAATCTGAACCGATTTTTACTAAATTCACCAGTAATATTGGTAGTCAGAAGAAAATCCTTCTCAACAAATTTCAAGAGAATCGGTCAACAAATAACCATTTTACTGCTGTATTACTGGAAATAGAACGAACATATATATGGAAGCTATATCCAAATCTGAACCGATTTCTATGAAATTTACCAGTAACATCGAGAGTCATAAGAAAATCGTTCCTGCCAAATTTTGAGAGAATCGGTTAATAAATGACTATTTTATTGCATTATTACTGCAAATCGGACGAAAATATATATGGGAGCTATATCCAAATCTGAACCGATTTCAATTAAATTTACCAGTAATTTTGGCAGTCAGAAGAAAATCCTTCTCAACAAATTTCAAGAGAATCGGTCAACAAATGACCATTTTACTGCTGTATTACTGGAAATCGAACGAACATATATATGGGAGCTATATCCAAATCTGAACCGATTTTTATTAAATTCACCAGTAATATTGGCAGTCAGAAGAAAAATCTTTCTCAACAAATTTCAATAGAATCGGTCAACAAATTACCATTTTACTGCTGTATTACTGGAAATCGGGCGAACATATATGTGGGAGCTATATCCAAATCAGAACCGAATTCTATGAAATTTACCAGTAACATTGAGAGTCATAAGAAAATCGTTCCTGCCAAATTTTGAGAGAATCGGTTAATAAATGACTATTTTATTGCATTATTACTGCAAATCGGACGAAACTATATATGGGAGCTATATCCAAATCTTAACCGATTTTTATTAAATTCACCAGTAATATTGGCAGTCAAAAGAAAATCCTTCTCAACAAATTTCAAGAGAATCGGTCAACAAATGACCATTTTACTGCTGTATTACTGGAAATCCAACGAACATATATATGGAAGCTATATCCAAATCTGAACCGATTTCAATGAAATTTACCAGTAACATCGAGAGTCATAAGAAAATTGTTCCTGCAATGTTTTGAGAGAATCGGTTAATAAATGACCATTTTACTGCTGTATTACTGGAAATCGAACGAACGTATATATGGAAGCTATATCCAAATCTGAACCGATTTCTATGAAATTCACCAGTAACATCGAGAGTCATAAGAAAATCGTTCCTGCCAAATTTTTAGAGAGTCGGTTAATAAATGACTATTTTATTGCATTATTACTGCAAATCGGACGAAAATATATATGGGAGCTATATCCAAATCTGAACCGATTTTTATGAAATTCACCAGTAATATTGGCAGTTAGAAGAAAGTCCTTCTCAACAAATTTCAAGAGAATCGGTCAACAAATGACCATTTTACTGCTGTATTACTGGAAATCGGGCGAACATATATGTGGGAGCTATATCCAAATCTGAACCGAGATCTATGAAATTTACCAGTAACATCGAGAGTCATAAGAAAATCGTTGCTGCCAAATTTTGAGAGAATCGGTTAATAAATGACTATTTTATTGCATTATTCTGCAAATCGGACGAAACTATATATGGGAGCTATATCCAAATCTTAACCGATTTTTATCAAATTCACCAGTAATATTCGCAGTCAAAAGAAAATCCTTCGCAACAAATTTTAAGAGAACCGGTCAACAAATTACCATTTTACTGCTGTATTACTGGAAATCGGACGAACATATATGTGGGAGCTATATCCAAATCTGAACCGAGATCTATGAAATTTACCAGTAACATCGAGAGTCATAAGAAAATCGTTCCTGCAAAGTTTTGAGAGAATCGGTTAATAAATGACCATTTTACTGCTGTATTAGTGGAAATCGAACGAACATATATATGGAAGCTATATCCAAATCTGAATCGATTTCTATGAAATTCACCAGTAACATCGAGAGTCATAAGAAAATCGTTCCTGCCAAATTTTTAGAGAGTCGGTTTATAAATAACTATTTTATTGCATTATTACTGCAAATCGGACGAAAATATATATGGGAGCTATATCCAAATCTGAACCGATTTTTATTAAATTCACCAGTAATATTGGCAGTCAGAAGAAAATCCTTCTCAACAAATTTCAAGAGAATCGGTCAACAAATTACCATTTTACTGCTGTATTACTGGAAATCGGGCGAACATATATGTGGGAGCTATATCCAAATCTGAACCGAGATCTTTGAAATTTACCAGTAACATCGAGAGTCATAAGAAAATCGTTCCTGCCAAATTTTGAGAGAATTGGTTAATAAATGACTATTTTATTGCATTATTACTGCAAATCGGACGAAAATATATATGGGAGCTATATCCAAATCTCAACCGATTTTTATTAAATTCACCAGTAATATTGGCAGTCAGAAGAAAATCGTTCCTGCCAAATTTTTAGAGAATCGGTTAATAAATGACCATTTTACTGCTGTATTACTGGAAATCGAACGAACATATATATGGAAGCTATATCCAAATCTGAACCGATTTTTATTAAATTCACCAGAAATATTAGCAGTCAGAAGAAAATCCTTCTCAACAAATGTCAGGGGAATCGGTCAACAAATGACCATTTTACTGCTGTATTACTGGAAATCGAACGAACATATATATGGGAGCTATATCCAAATCTCAACCGATTTTTATTAAATTCACCAGTAAATTTTGAGAGAATCGGTTAATAAATGACTATTTTATTGCATTATTACTGAAAATCGGACGAAAATATATATGGGAGCTATATCCAAATCTGACCCGATTTTTTCCAATTTCAATAGGCTTCGTCTCTAGGCCGAATAACATGCCCATACCAAATTTGAAGACAATCGGATGAAAATTGCAACCTGTAGTTGGTACACAAATTAACATGGACAAACAGACGGACCGACGGACAGACAGACAGAAAGACGGACATAGCTAAATCGAATCAGAAAGTGATTCTTAGTCGATCGGTATACTTATTAATGGGTCCATCACTCTTCCTTTTGGGTGTTACAAACCAATTCACTAAGTTATAATACCCTGTACCACAGTAGTGGTGTAGGGTATAAAAAACAGCCATTAATTGCTTCGAAATTATAGACAATTCAAATAGCCAACTGACCAAGTGGATTATATGCATCTCTGTAGTCATTGCATTCAGTCAATATTTTCAATAACACACCACATCGAATTTGAGTTTAAATCGAAATTTGATTTTGAATTGTTGTTGAAAAGTCATCACCTCATCATGACTGGCTTTTATATCATGAAATGAAATTTTTATTATTCAAAAGTCAAAAGTTCAATTAGTTAGCTATTTAAAGACAATTCATCGATTTTTTCTAACCCAAGCTGCGAAAACGAGCGAGACAATCACAAGTCATAAAATCGTAGGACTTATGGAAATTCTATTTTTATTTGAAATATTTTGTGAATTGTTTACATATATGTGAATGTAAAGGTTCTTATTTTATTGTTCTTGGGTTCTAGTTTTCAAAGTCGGCAATTTTGTCTTTTTGAATTTCCCGCCATAGTCTTTCAGTTTCTGTTTATTTTATTTAAATTTTATAACCAACGGCTTAGTTGGTTGGCTTAGCTCTTATTATGAAAATGTATGATTGTCCATCTATACATCCATGTGTGCTCAAGGGCTAAGGAAAATTTGTCTGTTTACATTTCACACATTTTTCTTGCCGTTGCTTTATAAGGGTGGGAGAGGCATGTGTGAATATCATATAGTTCAAAAAGTATGTTGCAGTATATTTGAGGGGAAGTTTGTAATCAGCGTCTCTACATGCAAAAAAGAAATTTTTGGGTTGCCCAAAAAGTAATTGCGGATTTTTTAAAAGAAAGTAAATGCATTTTTAATAAAACTTAGAATGAACTTTAATCAAATATACTTTTTTTTACACTTTTTTTTCTAAAGCAAGCTAAAAGTAACAGCTGATAACTGACAGAAGAAAGTCACAAGCTGTGAAAAAATTTCTCAACGCCGACTATATGAAAAATCCGCAATTACTTTTTGGGCAACCCAATACTTTTGCCTTTTTTTGGACAAACTTGTCCGATTTATCGGGAAGGTACTACTTTTACAGTAACAGTGTAACATTTACCACAACCGTTGGACATTAGTCGTGAATTTACAACTTTTGGTTGTAAAACTCACTTTGTTTATTGTAAAACCTTAAGAAACTTCTTCTGTAGTAAAGAAATGTTTTTATATACCCTCCACCATAGGATGGGGGGTATACTAATTTCGTCATTCTGTTTGTAACTACTCGAAATATTCGTCTGAGACCCTATAAAGTGTATATATATACTTGATCGTCGCGACGTTTTATGTCGATCTAGCCATGTCCGTCCGTCTGTCCGTCCGTCTGTCCGTCCGTCCCTCCGTCTGTCCGTCCGTCCGTCTGTCTGTCGAAAGCACGCTAGCTTCCGAAGGAGTAAAGCTAGCCGCTTGAAATTTTGCACAAATACTTCTTATTACTGCAGGTCGGTTGGTATTGTAAATGGGCCATATAGGTCCATGTTTTGATATAGCTGCCATATAAACCGATCTTGGGTCTTGAGTTCTTGAGCCTCTAGAGGGCTCAATTCTTATCCGATTGGAATGAAATTTTGCACGACGTGTTGTGCTATGATATCCAACAACTGTGTCAAGTATAGTTCACATCGGTCCATAACCTAATATAGCTGCCATATAAACCGATCTTGGGTCTTGACTTCTTGAGCCTCTAGAGTGCTCAATTCTTATCCGATTGGAATGAAATTTTGCACGACGTGTTTTGCTATAATATCCAACAACTGTGCCAAGTATGGTTTTAATCGGTCCATAACCTGATGTAGCTGCCATATAAACCGATCTTGGGTCTTGACTTCTTGAGCCTCTAGAGTGCTCAATTCTTATCCGATTGGAATGAAATTTTGCACCACGTGTTATGCTATGATATCCAACAACTGTGTCAAGTATGGTTCAAATCGGTCCATAACCTGATATAGCTGCCATATAAACCGATCTTGGGTCTTGACTTCTTGAGCCTCTAGAGCGCGCAATTCTTATCCGATTGGAATGAAATTTTGCACCACGTGTTTTGCTATGATATCCAACAACTGTGTCAAGTATGGTTCAAATCGGTCCATAACCTGATATAGCTGCCATATAAACCGATCTTGGGTCTTGACTTCTTGAGCCTCTAGAGCGCGAAATTCTCATACGATTTGACTGAAATTTTGCACATAGTATTTTAGTGTCGCTTCTAACTACTGTGCTAAGTATGGTTCAAATTAGTCCATTACCTGTTATAGCTGTCATATAAACCGATCTTGGGTCTTGACTTCTTGAGCCTCTAGAGTGCGCAATTCTTATCTGATTAGAATGAAATTTTGCACCACGTGCTTTGTTATGACATTCAACAACTGTGCCGAGTATGGTTCAAATCGGTCCATAACCTGATATAGCTGCCATATAAACCGATCTTGGGTCTTGACTTCTTGAGCCTCTAGAGCGCGCAATTCTCATACGATTTGACTGAAATTTTGCACATAGTGTTTTAGTGTCACTTCTAACTACTGTGCTAAGTATGGTTCAAATTGGTTCATTACCTGTTATAGCTGCCATATAAACCGATCTTGGGTCTTGACTTCTTGAGCCTCTAGAGCGCGCAATTCTTATTCGATTTGCCTGAAATTTTGCACGACGGATCCTCTCATGACCATCAACATACGTGTTTATTATGGTCTGAATCGGTCTATAGCCCGATACAGCTCCCATATAAATCGCTCCCATATAGATCGATCTCTACTTTTTGAGCCCCCAAAGGGCGCAACTCTTATTCGAATTGGCTGACATTTTACACAGGTCTCCAACATATAATTTAATTGTGGTCTAAACCGGATCATATCTTGATATCGCTCTAATAGCAGAGCAAATCTGTTCTTATATCCTTTTTTTGCCTAAGAAGAGATGCCGGGAAAAGAACTCGACATATGCTATCTATGGTGGAGGGTATATAAGATTCGGCCCGGCCGAACTTAGCACGCTTTTACTTGTTTTTTTTTTTGGGTGAAAATTAGGAAATTATTTTAGGTCAAAAATGTTTTGTTTACAGCAAAAGATGGTTTGTGATACGAAAAGATGAATCATTTACTTTCTTCGCCGAGTATGTCTCCTCTATATGGCAGAGAGTATGAGAGTATGGTCGGTCAGCCAACGTATTTGTTTGAGGAGAGATAGACCTATTGATAAGTATATGGATCGAGTCAGATATATCGAAATATTCATAAATTGGGATGTAACAATGTTGCCGCGGTAACTTGTCGCGATTGGTTTTTTATAAGCGCCAATAATTCGCCTTGTCATATTGAGCAAGAGCTTGTGCAACCCAGCCTACAACTTAGAGTCTCCGCTCGTTACCGCTGATTATCCGCGACTGCCGTTGCAGCTACTCCGTATAGCCATTCTACTATCCGCAACCTGTAGAAGCGCAAGCTAGCTCGCAGCTACGCTTCTATGAACACCACACAGATCGGACCTCAAAGTTCCAGCCTGTGGGGTGCTCACAGCTATCTGACAAATGTCGCCTGCCATTGTATTCGCCACAAATTCTTGCCTGAATTTATCGAAAAAGATCATACACTTTTGTCGTAAACAAAGCTCTAATGTTTTTTTCAAAATAAGTTAGCAAATTTGTCCATGAACATTCCATTTAGGAACAGGGTCAAACTTCTCACATATCAGTTAGTGATGTCCAATTCAATTTTAACCTCAAAGATAAGCAACCTCCTTTTTATAGCCGTGTCCGAATGCCGTGCGGCAGTGCGACATAGGGCAAAGTTCCTCACAAATGTCGCCAACATTAGGAGGTGATAATCACCGCTGAAAATTTTTCTGGCGTTACTTTCAGGATTCGAACCCAGACGTTCAGCGTTGTAGGTGGGGAAGCTAACCTCTGCGCTACGGTGGCCTCCACAAAATAAGTTTACTTGTCGAAAATTTCAATTATGGCCAATGAATTATTTATTTGAGTGTAGTGTTTATGTGTCAACAGAACATTTCTAGTAACCCTTAGTATAATGATTTTCAGGAAAAATAAGTAAAAAGGCTTTAAACCCACCACATTGGATATACGTATATATTAACCACTTCTAGTCATAATACGGTGAAAAATGCATCATTTATAAGCCCATAGCAGCTATATTAAAACATGGTCCGATTTGGACATAACTCGGCACGTATGTCTAGTACAATACACTGTTCAGTACAGTAAAGCAGAATATTGGCCTATATTGGCCCATATTCGGGAATTATATAAAAGGGTCTAACACAACTCGCTGTACCAAATTTCAGCGAAATCAGTTAATAAATGCACATTTTAACAACTCAAATCGGGATATTTGTATATATGGCAGCCATATTCATATATAGACCGATCTTAGCCACATTGAACACGAATGTCGAAGAGCCTAACATAGCTCTTACTTTACTTTTAATTGGCTATGACAGAATATTTGTTCCACTAGCCGAACGTTGAATAGCGTTACGAGCCCCTCGATCTTCTGCGCTCATTCAAAAATCTCTGACACCAAGTCTCAAGGTGTCTCCCACCACTTGATCTTTCCATCGGGCTTTTGGTCTTCCCGGTTTGTGTTTGCTAGAGCTTTTTCATCCATTCTGACAACATGACCTAGCCAACGTAGCCGTTGTATTTTGATGCGTGTAACTATGCTTTCATCGTCATACAGCTCATGGTTCATACGTCGCCTATATTCTTCATTATCGCAAACTGTATATATATGACACCTATATTCAATAAAGTCCGATTTCTGCCATATTTAATATGAATTTTGCGAAGCCAAACACAACTCATTGGGCCAAATTTCAGCGTAATCGGTTTATAAAAGTGCCTTTTATGGTCCTGTGACCCTAAATCGGGAGATCGATCAGCAATATCTAAATATTGACCGATTTGGGCCGTATTGCACTCGATTGTCGAGGGCAGGACTGCGGAGTCGAACAATTGTTCCCGGGGCCCGACGCCGGGCAAAGGAGTAAACGACATTTTAACAAAAACTAGTAATAGCGTGCTAAGTTAGGCCGGGCCGAATCTTGGGCACCCACCGCCATGGATTCTGCTAAAAATTTATATAAAACAAGTAAAAGCGTGCTAAGTTCGGCCGGGCCGAATCTTATATACCCTCCACCATGGATCGCATTTGTCGAGTTTTTTCCCGGCATCTCTTCTTAGGCAAAAAATTATATAAGAAAAGATTTGCTCTGCTATTAGAGCGATATCAAGATATGATCCGGTTTAGACCATAGTTAAATTATATGTTGGAGACCCGTGTAAAATGTTAGCCAATTCGAAAAGCATTGCGCCCTTTGGATGGAAAATGGAAGCTATATCTAGATCTGAACCGATTTTTGTGAAATAGTTCGCACGCATTAAAACCTCAAAAAAAGCACTTCATGTAAAATTTTGTAAAGGTCGGATTAGAATTGTGGCTTCTACAGCTTTAAAAGGATATATCAGATTAAAGATATATATGGGTGCTATATCAACATCTGAACCTACTTTATCCGAAATCGATAGCGAATGTCCTTAGAAATCGGATAATAAATGTGACTTTTATGGGCCTTAGACCCATAGATCGGAGGATCGGTCTATATGGCAGCTATATCAAAATCTGGACCGATCTGAGCCAAATTGACGGAGGATGTCGAAGGGCCCAACACAACTCACTGTCCCAAATTTCAGCAAAATCGGTTAATAAATGTGGCTTTTATGGACCTAAGACCCTAAATCGGCGGATCAGTCTATATGGGGGCTATATCAAGATATAGTCCGATATAGCTCATCTTCGAACTTAACCTGCTTTTGGATAAAAAAAAGAATCTGTGCAAAGTTTCAGCTCAATATCTCTATTTTGAAAGACTGTAGCGTGATTTCAACAGACGTCCGTCTGTCTGGACAAGTCTAGATCGTCTTAGATTTTTACGCTGATCAAGAAAATATATACTTTATAGGGTCGGAAATGGATATTTCGATGTGTTGCAAACGGAATGACAAAATGAATATACCCCCATCCTTCGGTGGTGGGTATAAAAATCAATTTGTGTTTGTTTGTATGTATGTTTGTGTGTTCCTTATAGACTCAGAAACGGCTGAACCGCTTTTTTTGAAATTTTCACAGATGGTGCATAATGACACCGTGGTGAAAATAGGATACTACATTTTTTAATATCTGAAGGGGGGGCGGACCCTCCCCCTTACCCTAATTTTCAGAAATGCCAGATCTCGGAGATGGGTGGTGCGATTTAAGCGAATATTTGTGTTCTCTCGTATGGGACCCTAAAAATAAAAATTTGGTATCCAAATTTCTGATGGGGTACCTAGGGGGGCTGCCCCACCCTAAAACCTACCAAACATATATTTAGACCAATCACGACAATATGGGACTCAAATGAAAGTTATTTGAGATAAGAAAACGTATCTGATATCAAATTGTCGGACCAAGTGCTAGGAGGACCACCCCAAACCCCAAAACACCCCTAAATCGGACATATTTACCGACCATGGCAACATAGGACTCAAATTAAAGGTATTTGTGAGTAGAATCCGAATCTGATATCCAAATGTGGGACCATGTTTTTCGGGGGGTACACCCCTTCCCCAAAACACCCCCCAAACTGGACTTATTTACTGACCATGGGAATATGGGGCTTAAATAAATGGCATTTGAATGTAGAATACGAATCTGATGTCCAAATATGGGACCAAGTGTTTGGGGGGCCGCCTCTCAACAAAAACATCTGCCAAAGGGGACAAATTTACGACCATAGCTATATGGGGCTGAAATGAAAGGTCTTTGGGAGTAAAGCACGAATCTGATATCAATATTCCGGAAAAGTGTCTATGGCGCCACCCCACCCCCACACACAACCCAAATAGGAAGTATTTGCTTACTATTGCAATATGAGGCTCAAATAAGAGGGTTTTCAGAGTAGAGCACGAATCCGACATATATTTTCAAGGCCAACTCACTGAGTGGCCCCCCATCCCCCAAAGCACCCCCCCAAGCCGGTCATGTTTGCCGACTATTGAAATATGGAGCTCAAATTAAAGGTATTTGGGAGTTTATATGAGATTAGAAAACGAATTTTATATCCAATTTTGAGGGCAATGGCAATATGGGGTTCAAATAAATAAATGAGAATAGAGCACGTTGCTGATATACTTTCAGGGCTTAGAATTTGGGGGAACACCCCTCTCGCCAAAACACCCCTAAATCGGGCATATTTACCGACCATGACAATGTGGGGCATAAATGAAGGGTAGAGCAAGAATTGATTCCCATCTTCGGGACCAATTTTCTGGAGTCTACCCCTTTCCCAAAATACCCCACAAAGAGCAATTTTTTACTGACCATCGCAATATGGGACTCAAATAAAGGTATTTGGGAGTAGAATACGAATTTGATATCCAAATGTAGGAGCATGTATTTAGGGCATCACCCCTTCCCCAAAACACCCCTCCCAAAGGGAAAAAATTTTTCGTCCATGCCAATATGTGGCTCATATGAAAGATATTTGAGATTTGAAAACGAATTTCATAACCCATTTTGGCGCCATGTGTTTGGGGGACGCCTCATTGTGTAAACTTCTCTTAAGCCAATGGCAATATGGGGTGTAAGTAAATGGTATTTGAGAAAAGAGCACGATACTGATATTTTTTCAGGGCCAATTATCTGGGGGGCCACCTCTTCCCCGAAAACACCACTAAATCAGACATCATGAGAATATCTGGCTGAAATGAAATATTTTAAGAATAGAGTACACCTTACTTCCAAACTTAAATTCGTTGACCAACAAGATCATATGGGATTCAGATAAAGGCACTTATATTGTTAAACTGTTAGTCAAGCGATATACTATTTTCGTAGCATGGTATTTCACTAAAAGATGTTTAATTGTCGAAAATAAATACAATATTCCAAGGAAACTTTTGTTTCATATAAAGTGGAAGAAGGCGCAGCGGAGCGAGCCCGGGTCAGCTAGTCAGTAATAAAGGTGACCTGTACCTTGATCACAAAAATACATGGACATATAGACAGACAGCCGGACAGACAGACAATAGAATTAGGAAGTGATTCTAAGCCCTGTGCCACCATGGTGGTGTATGGTATAAAATGCAAACTAAAGAGACAAATGGACTACAGCTTATTTAGTCATATTCTGAGAAATTGTCATGGAATGACTTGTAGCACTTTCATTGGCTGACAAAATACTGTCTTTTAGGCCTTCTATAATGCAAGATGCTAGAAGTTGAGTGTGTATGTGTATCGGCTCTCTTGTAAGGTCAACTTTCAGTAGTTTTTATGAGAAGGGCAACTGTTTTCCTCCGCTGGGGTATGTATGAATGTGGTCCGAGGTCTTACACCTTCTTTCTCTTTCTTTCTAGGGTATCACAATGGGCCAAATCGGCCTTCGAGTGAACTCACCTATGGTGGGCAACCCATTCCACGTTAACTAACCTTTGGTGCAAATTGGCTCAGCTAAACTTTCATAAATGACAAACTCGTTTGGCAATGGATCCATTTGTGGAGGGTATATAAATTTCGACCCGTCTTACCTAAACGGATTTTGTTTATTTTTAATTTTTATAGTTCAGCTCTATCGAATATTTTATTTTCAATGATGATTATGAAACTCCATAGGGCCCTCAGTTAAAATTCTTACCTGGATTTGTCCTTTTCCCTCTGGGCGTGATGCAAACAGATGCCACTGTTTGCACATTGTTTTTGGCTTATAAAAAATCAACACCTTTAGAAAAATAGAATAGTACTGGATAGAATAGAACTCAAATAGGGGTCTTCGAACACGTGGTATCCATAACAACTAACCGAAATTAATATTTCGGTCCAAAGATTGTTTATACCCTACACCACCACTGGGGAACAGGGTATTATAAGTTTGTGCATTTGTTTGCATCGCTATGAAGGAGAAGAGTTAGACTCATTATTAAGTATACCGATCGGCTTAGAATCACTTCCTAATTCGATTTAGCTATGTCCGTCTGTCTGTTCATGTATTTTTGTGATCAAGGTACAGGTCGCATTTATTGTCCGATTGTCATGAAACTTTGCACAAAGGACAAGGACAAACGCTATTGATTTCGAAAAACAATCGGTCCTGATTTAGATATAGCTCCCATATATAACTTTCATCCGATATGGCCTTTTAAGGCTGTAGAAGCCAAAATTTTGATCCGATCTTTAAAAAATGTAGTACGAGGTGTTTTATTTGATATCTACATATATGTGCAAAATTTCATGAAAATTGGTCCAGATATAGCTCTCTTATATATTTTTCTTCCGATATGGAATTTTAAGTCTGTAAAAGCCACAATTTTGGTCCTATCTCTACAAAATTAAACACAAGATGCTTTATTTGACGTCTTCATATGTGTGAAAAATTTCGTCAAAATCTGTCCAGATTTAGATATAGCTGATATCTACATATATGTGCAAAATTTCATGAAAATTGGTTCAGATATAGCTCTCATATATATTTTTCATCCGATATGGAATTTTAAGTCTGTAAAAGCCACAATTTTGGTCCTATCTCTACAAAATTAAACACAAGATGCTTTATTTGACGTCTTCATATGTGTGGAAAATTTCGTCAAAATCTGTCCTGAATAAGATATAGCTCCCATACATATCTTTCATCCGATATGGTCTTTAAGGCTGTAGAATGCCTAGAATGCCTTTGGTCCGATTTTTGCAAAATTTAGCATGAGCTGTTTTTTTTTTTGACGTCTCCATATGTGTGGAAAATTTTTACAAAATCGGTCTCGGTGGTGTAGGGTATTATATAGTCGGCTCCGCCCGACTTTTGCCTTTCTTTACTGGTTTTATTATGCTGCGGTTGATGTGTGCTCTTTGCCAAAGCGCAGGCGCAGCTGGAGTTGGCATTGTTTTCCCAGATAATTTATAGCAGTTTTTACATAGAAAGGATAAAAACCAAAGAAAAACAAGTAAGAAGGCGTTAAGGGTATATATGTGAACCACTTTTCGTCCAAATCCAGTGAAAAATGCATACCTTATGCCCCATAGCAGCTCTATAGATATCATCCGATTTAGACCAAATGCTTATAAGTACATGTCATTGTTCAACCGAGAGATCGGTCTATATGGCAGCTATATCCAAATCTGGACCGATCTGAGCCAGTTTGAAGACAAATATCGAAGGGCCCAACACAAGTCATTGTCCCAAATTTCGGCGACATCGGACAATAAATGCGCTTTTTATGGGCCCAAAACCTTAAATCGAGAGATCGGTATATGGCAAATATGGTATATGGCAGCTATATCCAAATCTGAACCGATCAGGGCCAAATAGAAGAAAGATGTCGAAGGGCCTAAGGCAAATCACTGTCCCAAATTTCCGCAAAATCGGATAATAAATGTGGCTTTTATGGGCCTAAGACCATAAATCGGAGGATCGGTCTATATGGCAGCTATATCCAAATCTTAACCGATCTGGGCCAAATTGACGAAGAATGTTGAAGGGCTCAACGCAACTCACTGTCACAAATTTCAGCAAAATCGGATAATAAATGTGGCTTTTATGGGCCTAAGACCATAAATCGGAGGATCGGTCTATATGGCAGCTATATCCAAATCTGGACCGATGTGGGCCAAATTGACGAAGAATGTTGAAGGGCCTAACACAACTCACTGTCACAAATTTCAGCAAAATCGGATAATTAATGTGGCTTTTATGGGCCTAAGACCCTAAATCTGAGGATCGGTCTATATGGCAGCTATATCCAAATTTGGACCGATCTGAGCCAAATTGACGAAGGATGTCGAAGGGCCCAACGCAACTCACTGTCCCAAATTTCAGCTAAATCGGATAATAAATGTGGCTTTTATGGGGCTAAGACCCTAAATCGGCTGATCGGTCTATATGGGGGCTATATCAAGATATAGTCCGATATAGCACATCTTCGAACTTAACCTGCTTATGGACAAAAAAAGAATCTGTGCAAAATTTCAGCTCAATATCTTAATTTTTAAAGACTGTAGCGTGATTTCAACAGACAGACGGACAGACGGACGGACATGTCTAGATCGTCTTAGATTTTTACGCTGATCAAGAATATATATACTTTATAGGGTCGGAAATGGATATTTCGATGTGTTGCAAACGGAATGACAAAATGAATATACCCCCATCCTTCGGTGGTGGGTATAAAAAAACCAGGGTGCTGATTAGCCATAAGATGTCTACTCTTGACATTAATTTGAATGACCTTTTCCCAGTACAAACTACAATATTAATTGTAAGCTGAAGAGCAACCCAACAATTGGTAAGAAAAACAGAGAAAATGTATAAGAATGTGAAGGCAATATTGGAAGATCTAAAAAAGATGCTTCACCAGCTTAAGGTCTATTCTAATCGTCTACTTTATTAATTTTCTATTACAGGTAGCCATGTGGTTTGAAACGTCTGTCTGTCTGTCTATCCTTCCAACTGTCCATTTGTAAGTCTTTACCTTTGTCCCTTTTGTTAAATGTGTCTCTAGGCCATAAAACAGTGGCTTTACATTTTAAATGTGCCCATTCTAAGTGCCCATTCAAGTCGTCGTCTTCGTCTTTCATTTCAGTGTTTCTTTTTTACTTTATTTTATGGTTTATTGCCTAGCTTGTCGTTCCACAAATGATGACAATTTCCTTTTTATGTCTTGCCCTATGACTAGTCAGCAATGTTGTGGTGGCGGTGGTGTCTCCACACAAATACAACAATTTATGGCCGATTCCCTGACCAAACTCGGCTGAGGTTTTCATTTCGGAAAGAGCTGTCTGACCCTCAATCAATGTTCACCAATTTATTGACTATTGATGGGATCTGCAAAGGTGTGGCGTGATTATGAGCTACCTTAAAAACCCTTAAAGTTAAGTTTTTGGTGGTCTTGGTACAGGTTTTCCACCTGATTTTTGCGTTAATTTTACCCTCCACTATAGGATGGGGGGGGGGGTGGTTAATTGCGTTATTCCATTTGTATCACCTCGAAATATGTATTTATATATTCTTGATCATCATGGCATATTAAGTCGATTTAACCAAGTCCGTCCGTCTGTCGAAAGCGCGCTAACTTTCGAAGGAGTAAAGCTAGACGCTTGAAATACTTCTTATTAGTGTAGGTCGGTTGGGATTGTAAATGGGCCAAATCGGTCCATGGTTTGATATAGCTGTCACATAAACCGATCTTGGGTCTTGACTTCCTGAGCTTCTAGAGGACGCAATTCTTATCCGATTTGACTGAAATTTTGCACGTGGTGTTTTGGTATCACACCCGATAACTGTGAGAGGTATATAATCTCATATAGCTGCCATATAGACCGACCTTGGGTCTTGACTTCCTGAGCGTCCTCTAGGACGCAATTCTTATCCGATTTGACTGAAATTTTGAATGAAGTGTTTTGTTTTGACTTCCAACAAGTATGTCTAGTATGGTCTAAATAAGGCCATATCCTAATATAGCCGCCATATAAACCAATCTCCCGATTAGACTTCTTGGGCTTCTAGAGGACGCAATTCTTATCCAATATGGTTGAAAACTTGCATATGTCGTTTTGGTATGATTTCCAACAACTGTTCCAAGTATGGTCTAAATCGGCATGTAACCTGATATAGCTGCCTTCTAAACCGATCTCCCAGTTTGACTTTTTGTGCCTCTGGAGGGCGCAATCATGACTCGATTTGCCTGAAATTTTGGAAGTGGTGTTTTCCTATGACTGGTGTTTTTATACCCTCCACCATAAAATGGGGGGTATACTAATTTCGTCATTCTGTTTGTAACTACTCGAAATATTCGTCTGAGATCCCATAAAGTATATATATTCTTGATCGTCGTGACATTTTATGTCGATCTATCCATGTCCGTCCGTCTGTCTGTCGAAAACACGCTAACTTCCGAAGGAGTGAAGCTAGCCGCTTGAAATTTTGCACAAATACTTCTTATTAGTGTAGGTCGGTTGGTATTGTAAATGGGCCATATCGGTTCATGTTTTGATATAGCTGCCATATAAACCGATCTTGGGTCTTGATTTCTTGAGCTTCTAGAGTGCGCAATTCTTATCGGATTGTAATGAAATTTTGCACGACGTGTTTTGCTATGATATCCAACAACTGTGCCAAGTATAGTTCAAATCGGTCCATAACCTGATATAGCTGTCATATAAACCGATCTTGGGTCTTGACTTCTTGAGCCTCTAGAGTGCGCAATTCTTATCCGATTTGGCTGCAATTTTGCATGACGTATTTTATTTTTACTTCTAACAACTGTGTTAAGTATGGTTGAAATCGGTCCATAACCTGATATAGCTGCCATATAAACCGATCTTGGGTCTTGACTTCTTGAGCCTCTAGAGGGCGCAATTCTTATCCGATTGGAATGGAATTTTGCACGACGTGTTTTGTTATGACATCCAACAACTGTGCCAAGTATGGTTCAAATCGGTTCATAACCTGATATAGCTGCTATATAAACCGATCTTGGGTCTTGACTTCTTGAGCCTCTAGAGTGCGCAATTCTTATCCGATTGAAATGAAATTTTGCACAACGTGTTTTGTTATTATATCCAACAACTGTGCCAAGTATGGCTCAAATCGGTCCATAACCTGATATAGCTGGCATATAAACCGATCTTGGGTCTTGACTTCTTGGGCCTCTAGAGGGCGCAATTCTTATCCGAATGGAATGGAATTTCGCACGACGTGTTTTGTTATGATACCCAACAACTGTGCCAAGTATGATTTAAATCGGTTCATAACCTGATATAGCTGCCATATAAACCGATCTTGGGTCTTGACTTCTTGAGCCTCTAGAGGGCACAATTCTTATCCGATTTGAATGAATTTTTGCACGAAGTATTTCGTTATGATATCCAACAACTGTGCCAAGTATGGTTGAAATCGGTCCATAACCTGATATAGCTGTCATATAAACAGATCTGCGGATTTGACTTCTTGAGCTTCTAGAGGTCGCAATTCCTATCCGATTTGGCTGAAATTTTGCATGACGTATTTTATTTTTACTTTCAACAGCTGTGTCAAATAAGGTTCAAATCGGTTCATAACCTTATATAGCTGCCATATAAACCGATCTGGGATCTTGACTTCTTGACCCCTAGAGGTCGCAATTATTATCCGATATGCCTAAAATTTTGTACAATGGATCCTCTCATGACCATCAACAAATGTGTTTATTATGGTCTGAATCGGTCTATAGCCCGATACAGATCCCATATAAATCGTTCTCTCTATTTTACTTCGTGAGCCCCAATGGGCGCAATTCTTATACGAATTGGCTGAAATTTTACACAGGTCTCCAACATATAATTTAATTGTGGTCCGAATCGGACCATATCTTGATATCGTTTTAATAGCAGAGCAACTCTTTTCTTATATCCTTTTTTGCCTAAGAAGAGATGCCGGGAAAAGAACTCGACAAATGCGATCCATGGTGAAGGGTATATAAGATTCGGCCCGGCCGAACTTAGCATGCTTTTACTTGTTCTATTTGAAAATGTCATTCGAAAAACTTGACAAATGCGAACCATGGGGGAGGGTATATAAGATTCGGCCCGGCCGAACTTAGCTAGCTTTTACTTGTTTTCTCCTTTATTTGCATTTTATGATAATTCTTTCATTTATGGCTTTTCCAGTAAATCATGACAACTTTTATGACAATTTAACCATTCTAAGGAGGAGAGCCAAAAATAATTTTCTTTTTTTTCCACACTAAGGAAATTTATGTAACTTGTCTTTATCGAAGAAAAAGGTGTCTGCTAGGTCATCATTATCAACAAAAGTGTTAAAACTGCTACTTAGTCTTACGGCTGCAGGTCTTACGAACGATGAACGATGACCACGTTTCATGCTGAATTTATGGATAATCAATCAATTTTTGGAATTTTCTTTCTCTCCAACATTGTGTTTAGCCCGATAATGACAAAGTGTCGTTACAACAAACGTCATGGTTGAATTTGAAATTAACCCACCAATTGGATAACAAATCATTTTGCATAACAGTTAGATAGCCACGATTGTCATTGTCATTATTTTTCATATGTTGAAGTTATTAATGATTTTTTGTCACTTTGTGCATTACGTTTTTCTGTGTTTTTTTGTTTTTTTTTTTTTGTGAACTCATTGATATATGAGGCGAACCAATGTGTGGCCCTTAAGTGATGTAAAGTTATGCATTTCCGGTACGAAAGATATTGTCGAGTGTTGGGGTTACAGCATCAAGATCTCTTGGTATTGTATTGGGGAAATGTCAAGTGTTTTAAAGCCCTTGCAGGTAATTTTTCAACTTTCTGAATTTCTCACGAAAATTATGAGAAATTAATAGCACCATAATAGAGATAAACCAAGATAAGCACAAACTTTAGGAAAATTGTAACAGTAGAAAAGCATAAAGTTGAGTAGGGCTAAATTTTGCTTATCCATCACTATGGATATCGATCTTGTTCATAGTTCAAAGATGAAAGATTCGTCTTTTATGAACCTACTAGCCGAACCGGGTCGGTTTCTCTACGCCGTCTTTAACGCTCTAATATCTATTTTAGGGTTGCGACGCTTTCTCCTGAATGTGGATATCGAATTCGTGCCACAGTAGCCTATGTTCGCCTTTGACTCCGAACGCCTGCGTTCGAATCCTGGCAAGAACATCGGTCAAAATTTAAAGCGCAAGTTATCCCCTCTTATTACTGGCGACATTTGCGAGGTACCATGCCATGGTCAGGGTCATGTACAAAATTTTCCCCAAAGAGGTGTCGCACTGCGGCACGCCGTTCAGACTCGGCAATAAAAAGGTCCCCAATCATTGGGTTTAAACTTGAATCGAAAAGCACTCATTGATGTGTGAGAAGTTTGCCTCTGCTCGGTTCATGGGCAAATTTTTACTCTACTCCCAAATACCTTTGTTTTGAGTCCTAAATTACCGTACAGGAAAATATTTCCGGTTTAGGGTGTATTTCGGGGGTGGGGTGGCCACCCAGACACTTAGCCTTTAAAGTAAATATAAAATTCATGCCCTACTTCAAATACATTGTATATGAGCCCCATAATGGCATGATCCGTAAAAAAGTTCTGTTTGAGAAAGAGATGAACCCCGAAAATGAGTATCAATATCCCGAAAATCGATCAATTTCCCACCTAAATAGCCTTTATATAAAAGGGAGGCATTTTGGGGTGGAGCGGCTCCCCCAACACATGGCTCATCCATTGGATATCAAATTCGTTTTAATACCCACCACCGAAGGATGGGGGTTTATTCATTTTGCTATTCCGTTTGCAACACATCGAAATATCCATTTCCGATCCTATAAAGAAAAAATATATACTTGATCAGCGTAAAAATCTAAGACGATCCAGACTTTTCCAGACAGACGGACGTCTGTTGAAATCACGCTACAGTCTTTAAAAATAGAAATATTGAGTTGAAACTTTGCACAGATTATTTTTTTTTTTTGTCCATAATCAGGTAAAGTTCGAAGATGGGCTATATGGGACTATATCTTGGTATAGCCCCCATATAGACCGATCCGCCGATTCAAGGTTTTAGGCCAATAAAAGCCACATTTATTATCCGATTTTGCTGAAATTTGGGACAATAAGCTGCGTTAGGCCCTTCAGCATCCTTCGTTAATTTGACCCGGATCGGTCCAGATTTGGATATAGTTGCCATATAGACCGATCCGCCGATTCAAGGTTTTAGGCCAATAAAAGCCACATTTATTAACCGATTTTGTTGAAACTTGGAACAGTGAGTTGTGTTAGGCCCTTCGACTTCCTCCGTTAATTTGGCCCAGATCGGTTCAGATTTGGATGTAGCTGCCATATAGACCGATCCTCCGATTTGGGGTTTTAGGCCCACAAAAGCCACACTTATTATCCGATTTTGATGAAATTCGGGACAGTGAATTGTGTTAGACCCATCGACATCCTCCGTCATTTTGGCTTAGATCGGTCCAGATTTTGATATAACTGCCATATAAACCGATCCTCCGATTTATGGTGTTAGGCCCATAAAACCCACATTTATTATCCGATTTTGCCAAAATGAGTTGTGTTAGCGCCTTCGACATCTTTCTTCAATTTGGTCCAGATCGGTTCAGATTTGGATATAGCTGCCATATAGACCGATTTCTTGATTTATGGCTTTGGGCCCATAAAATACTCATTTATTAACCGATGTCGCCGAAATTTGGGACAGTGAGTTAGGTTCAGGGCCTTGACATACTTCTGCAATATCGCACAGATCGGTCCAGATTTGGATGTAGCTGCCATATAGACCGATATCTCGATTTAAAGTCTTGGCCCCATAAAAGGCGCATTTATTGTCCGATTTCGCCGAAATTTGGGACAGTGCTTTTTTATGCAACTTGTCCCAAATCGGTCCAGATTTGGATATAGCTGCAATGTAGAGCAATATCTCTATTTAAAGTCTTGGCCCTATAAAAGGCGCATTTATAATCCCATTTCACTCAAGTTTGACACAGTGTCTTACATTAGGCTTTTCGATATCCGTGTCGTATATAGTTCAGATCGGTTTATTTTTAGATTTAGCTAGTATATTTATTAGTATTTGGTCCAAATCGGAACCTATTTTGATATAACTGATATGGGACATAAGGTATGAAATTTTCACCGAATTTTGATGAATGGTGGTTTACATATATACCCGAGGTGGTGGGTATCCAAAGTTCGGCCCGAACGAACTTAACGCCTTTTTACTTGTTCTATTCTCAAATACCTTTCATTTGAGTCCCATATTGTCATAATGGGTCAATTAACCTATTTGACGCATTTTAAGGAGGAAAAGCGCCATCTAGACTTGAACACAAATTTTGATGTCATATTCGTAATCTACACCCAAATAACTTTCATTTGAGTCCCATATAGCCTGGTCGGCTAATATGCCCATTTGAGGGGGGGCGACCTCCCATTTCGTGGCCCCAATTTTTCTATGCCATATTTGCAATTTACTGTCGATTTCTTTTCATTTGAGTCCTATATTGACATCAACGTCTAAAATATCTGTTTAGAGGAGTTTTCGGGTTGGGACGGCCCGCTGGGTACTTGGAACCAAATTCTTATGCGATATTCGTTGCATATAATACCCATATTGTGCCTATCGGACCACTTTTGGTTTTGGGCGGCGTTTCTGCAATTAAGGGGAGGGTCCGCCTTCATCCGATATCTAAAAATGATATAGCCTATTTTCCCTTCCAGACAAACCTAAACAATCAGTAAAAATTTTAAGAAAATCGGTTAAGCCGTTTTTGACTCAACGTAAACAAACCGAATACGGTCATGATGGGTCATGACATGGTTGGGTCATGACGGTTTGTAAACCAGTTTCGTGACCTATTCCCGAATACCTTTCATTTGAGCCCCATATTGACATGAACGTCCAATATGTCTGTTTGGGCGAGTTTTGTTGTTGGGCAGCCCGATAGTACTCAAATTTCAATATCATATTCGCATTCTTCTCTCCAATACCTTTCATTTGATACCCATATTGTCTCGATTGGTCCACTTTTGATTTTGGGTGGAGTTTTTGGCATAAGGGGGAGGGTCCGACTCTTTCCGATTTAAAAAATTATATAGCCTATACTTCCTTCTAGACTCCAGACAGTGTCCTGCGGAGGGAGGCAAAGTCGTAACAGGAACGAAGAAAGCGCGCACGCCCTCTGAGCCTTCATGGAGGACTGTGACTTCCAAAAGGAAGCCACAGCCATCACGGAAGGGGAAGATGGTCGCTGAAAAAGGTAAGGACCCGCCCTCTTACGCCAGAGTGGGCCATCGAAGGGGATCCACCCATACGGATTATGTGCACATCTTAATGGTGCACTTTGCGTCAGCGGAATGTATTGCTACCGTCAAAAAGCTCGTCGAAAGTATCCACACTTCCTGGGACGCAAAGCTGGACCTTGTGAGAAAGATGGACATTGCACAGCTTACAAAGGCGACGGTCCTCATCATGGATGTGGGCGGCGACATGTCGACTATGTGTTCCGTCGGATGGGAGTCTAAACCAAGAGTTGGCCGTGGAGAAATGGGAGGTCTTCCACAGGGAGGAGAAGGAGGAAGGAACCCTCCTTGTGGTGAGCATTGATCAAGTCTCCGTGACAAGTTTGGTTAAGACTAAAGGCATGACGTACTACCAGACCAAGAACGTCTTTTTCTAGATTGGGAAGACTAGGATAGGCAATTTTCCGTATAATGAGCCTTCAGGCGGTGCAGTGGCAGGTGACTCAAGACCACCTAACAAACAGGGGGCTGACGACGAGACCATCACAGACTGTCCCAATAATGCGAAGACTAGGATAAGCAAAGATCCTGATATTAAAACGTTAGGCAGTGCAGGGACCCGACGATGGAACCATTACCGACATTATCAAGATACGGAAGACTAGGATGGGCAAAGAACCTAATACTGAAACATCAGGCAATGCAGTGACAGGAAAGTCAATGCAATTTAAAGAACAGGGAGAGGACGATAAGGCCATCACCTACTTCCAAGAAGTCCATTTATTCAAGATTTAGAAGACTAGGATAGGCAAAGACCCTAATATTGGAACATCCGACAATGCAGGGGCGAGCGACTCAACACAGCCTAACGAACAGGGACCCGACGATGGAAGATTAGGATAGACAAAGAACCTAATACTGAAACATCAGATAGTCCAGTGACAGGAAAGTCAATGCTACCTAAAGAACAGAGAGAGGACAATGAGAATTTAGATTATATATTTTTCCAGAGTTGTCAACGTTGGATGCAAGAGTGGTGAAACAGGGAGACAGGGAGACGGTGGAGCATAACTGGCATTACTTCATCTGTCTTTCGACTCTCCGACACCGCCACCCATGTGGGAGCTGCAACGGCTGGTGAGGAAAGCAAAGCATACAGAACAAGTAAAAGCGTGCTAAGTTCGGCCGGGCCGAATCTTATATACCCTCCACCATGGATCGCATTTGTCGAGTCATTTTCCCGGCATCTCTTTTTAGGCAAAAAAATGATATAAGAAAAGATTTGCCATTAGAGCGATATTAAGATATAGTCCGGTTTGGCCCACAATTAAATTATATGTTGGAGACCTGTATAAAATGTCAGCCAATTCGAATAAGAATTGCGCCCTTTGTGGCCTCAAGAAGTAAAATAGAGAGATCGATTTATATGGGACCTGTATCGGGCTATAGACCGACTCAGACCATAATAAACACGTTTGTTGATGGTCATGAGAGAATATGTCGTATGACCTCTAGAGGCTCAAGAAGTCAAGATCCCAGATCGGTTTATATGGCAGCTATATCAGGTTGTGAACCGACTTGTACCTTATTTGACATAGTTGTTAAACGTTACAAAAAAAAACGTCTTGCAAAATTTCAGCCAAATCGGATAGGAATTCCGCCATCTAGAAGCTCAAGAATCAAGTCCCCAGATCTGTTTATATGACAGCTATATCAGGTTATGAACCGATTTGAACCATACTTGGCACAGTTGTTGGATATGATAACAAAATACTGCGTGCCAAAATTCATTCAAATTGGATAAGAATTGCGCCCTCCAGAGGCTCAAGAAGTCAAGACCCGAGATCGGTTTATATGGCAGCTATATCAGGTTATGAACCGATTTGAACCATACTTGACACAGTTGTTGGATATCATAACAAAACACGTCGTGCAAAATTTCATCCCAATCGGATAAGAATTGAGCACTCTAGAGGCTCAAGAAGTCAAGACCCAAGATCGGTTTATATGGCAGCTACATCAGGTTATGGACCGATTAAAACCATACTTGGCACAGTTGTTGGATATGATAACAAAACACGTCGTGCAAAATTTCATCCCAATCGGATAAGAATTGCGCACTCCAGAGGCTCAAGAAGTCAAGACCCAAGATCGGTTTATATGGCAGCTATATCCGGTTATGGACCGATTTGAACCATACTTGGCACAGTTGTTGGATATCATAACAAAACACGTTGTGCAAAATTTCATTCCAATCGGATAAGAATTGCGCACTCTAGAGGCTCAAGAAGTCAAGACCCAAGATCGATTTATATGGCAGCTATATCAGGTTATGAACCGATTTGAACCATACTCGGCACAGTTGTTGGATATCATAACAAAACACGTCGTGCAAAATTTCATTCCAATCGGATAAGAATTGCGCACTCTAGAGGCTCAAGAAGTCAAGACCCAAGATCGATTTATATGGCAGCTATATCAAAACATGGACAGATATGACCCATTTACAATACCAACCGACCTACACTAATAGGAAGTATTTGTGCAAATTTTCAAGCGGCTAGCTTTACTCCTTCGGAAGTTAGCGTGCTTTCGACAGACGGACGGACGGACAGACGAACGGACATGGCTAGATCGACATAAAATTTCACGACGATCAAGAACATATATACTTTATGGGGTCTCAGACGAATATTTCGAGTAGTTACAATCAGAATGACGAAATTAGTATACCCCCCATCCTATGGTGGAGGGTATAAAAAGAAACTCTCCCACATTTCGTGCCGTAGTACCAACACTAATAACCAAAGTTCTTGAATACTAACGATCTAATAGCTCTTAATATTGGTAACACCGCTAGCTGTTAATAGGATTAGGGAGGATGTTATACAAGTGACAATATGTTCGGAAAATCTTATCAATGAAATTCAGGGTCGGAGGGTCTCCATAGAGCATTCATACCCTGACCATAGCTACATTAGGTTTAGAATAGCACGGCCAGTACCGAATCTGATAAGCTTCCGTTATAAGTTGAACACCAACTGGCGAAAATTCGGAAAACTACTCAGAAATGGCTTGCGGAAGATAATTTAGATTGTCCAAGCATAGAAGACATTGGCGACGAGGTCAACAGGATAATGACTTTAGTGGTGTCTTTCGAAGATTGTTGTCCTCTTTCAGAACGGAAATCAGTCCAAGAAAAACCCTGGATGACGGGGGAGATTCGCAACATTGGGAAATATGTCCGCAGATTTTTTAAGCAGGGCATGTCGTAAAAAAGCGGAAATTTATTGGAATGTGTATAACACATGGCAACGTGCCTCCTGGAAGCCTTTCTGCGAACAGGTCGAAAGCATTAATGATGCCGCCAAGATAAACAAGTAAAAAGGCGTTAAGTTCGGCCGGGCCGAACTTTGGATACCCACCACCTCGAGTATATATGTAAACCACCTTTCATCAAAATTCGGTGAAAATTTCACCGAAGTCCTTCTTCACCGAAAATTGAAGAAGGACTTCGAAGAGCCTAACCAAACTCACTGTGTCAAATTTCAGCGACATCGGACAATATATGCGTCTTTTATCGCCCCAAAACCTAAAACCTAGATATCGGTCTATATGGCAGCTATATCCAAATCTGGACCGATCTGTGCGATATTGCAGAAGTATGCCAAGGGGATTAACTTAACTCACTGTTCCAAATTTCGGCGACATCAGACAATAAATGAGCATTTTATGGGCCCAAAACCATAAATCAAGAAATCGGTCTATATGGCAGCTATATCTAAATCTGAACCGATCTGGACCAAATTCACGAAGGATGTCGAAGGGCCTAACACAACTCACTACCCCAAATTTCAGCAAAATCGGATAATGAATGTGGCTTTTATGGGCCTTACACCATAAATCGGAGGATCGATCTATATGGCAGCTATATCCAAATCTGCACCGATCTGAGCCAAATTAACGAAGGATGTCGATGGGCCTTACACAATTCACTGCCCCGAATTTCATCAAAATCGGATAATAAATGTGGCTTTTGTGGGCCTAAGACCCTAAATCGGTGGTTCGGTCTATATGGCAGCTATATCCAAATCTGAACCGATCTTGGCCAATTTAACGAAGGAAGTCGAAGGGCCTAAGACAACTCACTGTCCCAAATTTCAGCGAAATCGGATAATAAATGTTGCTTTTATGGGCCTAAGACCCTAAATCGGATGATCGGTCTATATGGCAGCTATATCCAAATCTGAACCGATCTGAGCCAAATTGACGAAGAATGTCGAAGGGCCTAACACAACTCACTGTCCCAAATTTCAGCAAAATCGGATAATAAGTGAGGCTATTATGGGCTTAAGACCCTAAATCGGCGGATCGGTCTATATGGGGGCTATATCAAGATATAGTCCGATATAGCCCATCTTCGAACTTAACCTGCTTATGGACAAAAAAAGAATCTGTGCAAAGTTTCAGCTCAATATCTCTATTTTTAAAGACTGTAGCGTGATTTCAACAGACAGACGGACGGACATGTCTAGATCGTCTTAGATTTTTACGCTGATCAAGAATATATATACTTTATAGGGTCGGAAATGGATATTTCGATGTGTTGCAAACGGAATGACAAAATGAATATACCCCCATCCTTCGGTGGTGGGTATAAAAATGTTAATTCCTCAAAAACCCATCTCCAAACTGAAACTTTAGTAGACGACGTGGGAGTGAGAGCAGAGACAACGGAAGACATGTTTTTGATGAAAACCCATTTTCCACAGGATACAACGGGGCTCACGGAGACACAGGAATCGGGAAAAAATTAGGTTGATCGAAGGCTTATCATAACGGAATTTATCGTAAAGGAAGTCTTGAAGAGCTTCATACCATTTAAGTTACCCAGACCAGATGGAATATTTCCGGCATTACTACAGAAGGAGGAGAACTATCTGGTCTATATTTTCACAGCGCGCCTAAGACCTCCATATTCTGCGGAAGCCAAGCAGGAGGCAATGGCGGTGTTTATACCCAAGCCCGGCAAGGCAAGTTATGCGACACTTAAGGCCTACAGACCTATAAGCCTTACGTCCATTCTAGTCAAAACCATAGAAGGCATTGTGGATACCATGATAAAGAGTAGAACATCCAGCGAACTGCTTAAATGCAAACAGCATGCCTATGTCAAGGGAAGGTCGGTGAAGACTCCCCTGCACGAGATTGTGCATAAAATAGAAGAATTCTGCTTCGATGCCAAGACGTATACATTGGCGGTATGCATTAACACCAAGGGGCTTTTAACAATGTACGGACCGACAAACTGATTCAATCCTTAGACCAGTATCGAGTGGATGGGGTTCTTAGAGAGTGGATAAACTACATGCTATGAATAAACGGGTTGATAAATTGTCGGTCCCATGACATAAATATAAGGGAGAATGTGTCCTATGGGTGACCACCATAAATACTTATTACGGTTTTTGACTGACATCGCATACGATGTTATACTACTTATAAGGGGATAAGATCCGAACCAGCTATGCAGAAGGGCCAAAAGGGTCTGGTATATGGCATATGACTGGGCTAGACCCAGAGTTCTCAATGTTAACCAAGAGAAGACAGAAATATGAGTGAAATATACGTGAAAGACGAAGGTGGGCCAATTTAACGCACCACGTTTCCTCAACGAAACGATTTCACAGATGTTGGCCACTATGTAGACTGACTATAGGCTCGAAATGGGGCCTGAATCCGATATCAGTCCACTGGCTCTACAGGAGCGTGATTAGACCAATACTTAGTTTGGTGGACTGCTATGAAGTAAAAGTGCAGCATAAGGACCATACAACAGGTTCAGAGAACATGTTGTCTTGGCATAGACGGAGCCACGCCCCCTAGGGCACTGGAGACTTTCCAGATATCCGACCCATTGACATACAGATTAAGTGTAAGGCAGCCATTGCTGCTATGAGACTTGAGACGATGGGAGAAAGTATAGAGGATGGGAGCAGGTCATACCATCACGGTATAATCGAGGCGACGAGGCGATAGGAAACCTAGAAGGAATGGAAGACGTCTCCGATCGAATGGCTGATACTTAAAGTCAAGTGCGAGGTACTACTGCCAACGGCACAGTCTTGGATTGACGGAATCCTAGTATTGTCATCTGGAAGATCATGGATGGATCATAGCTTGAGGACAGAGAGAGCCTGGGGTCTATATTTAGAAATCAGCAACTGAGTTCTGCTTAAGACTGCATGCCATAATACGATCCTGCAGGCAGAGATCCGGGCGACCATGGAATGCGTGAGGTGGTGTGGTTTTCACGCGAGGACGTCGAGTATAAATATCTTTGCGGACAATTAACTAGTCATCAGAGCAATAACAACCAGAACGGTAAGATCACGAACAGTCTTGGAGTGTAAGAAGGTGATTAACGCCTTCTCAGAGGATGGCACGATCCGCATCGTTTGGGCGCTTGGCCATAGCAGAGTAAGGGGGAATGAAAAAGTAGACGATTTGGCAATGAAGGCCAGAGGACTACCGTCAATAAACTTGGTTGACCCGAAGCCTTTCCAGTAGACGCAGTCTGAGTTAAGGGCGTGGGTTACGAACTCACATGTAACCCTGTGGAACAGCGAAATGGACGGTAGGACGGCGAAAATCCTATGCGAAGATCCGGATCGTAAAAATTCGAGGCTATTACTGAAAGGAAGTTTGATGGAGGTCAGTATAACTTTCGACATAAGGACTGCGAGCTCACTTATGCAAAATCGGTGTGGCAAGTGATAGCATGTGGGGAAGATGATGAGAGGTTGGAGCATTTCGTATGTCATTGTCCGGCTTTCGCTACTAACAGATACCGGCACTTAGTTGGGGACACAATACCAGGCATGTACCAACTTAGGGCGTGGCATGGAAAACAATTAAGAATTTTGCATGTAGCATGGTAGCATGGAATTCCAAACTCAAATTTCCTTTTTCGAGTATACTTTTTTTGTATTAAGAGCACACAACAAGCCGATTAATAATATAATACCTTAAATGCTTAAGAAATAAAATTCTAAAATATGCCTTTATATAACGATCATTCCTTATAAAATAAATATCTTAATTATCCAAACTTGTAAAAACATGCTAAGTTCGGCCGGGCCGAATCTTATATACCCTCCACCATGGATCGCATTTATCGAATTCTTTTCCCGGCATCTTTTCTTAGGCAAAAAAGGATTTAAGAAAAGATTTTCTATAGTATTAGAGCGATATCAAGATATGGTCCGGCTTGGACCACAATTAAATTATATGTTGGAGAACTGTGTAACATGTTAGCCAATTCATATAAGAAGTGCGCCCTTTGGGGGCTCAAGAAGAACAAGTAAAAAGGCATTAAGTTCGGCCGGGCCGAACTTTGGATACCCACCACCTCGGGTATATATGTAAACCGCCTTTCATCAAAATTCGGTGAAAAATTCATAACTTATGTCCCATATCAGTTATATTAAAATATGTTCCGATTTGGGCCAAATACTAATAAGTACAGTAGATATATCTAAAAATAAACCGATCTAAACCATATACGACACGGATGTCGAAAAGCCGAACATAAGACTTTGTCAAATTTCAGTGATATCGGATTATAAATGCGAATTTTATGGGGCCAAGACTTTAAATCGAGATATCGGTTTACATGGCAGCTATATCCGAATGTGGACCGATTTGGGCCAAGTTGCATAAAAATGTTGAAGAGCCTAACTTAAAGCACTGTCCCAAATTTGAGCGAAATCGGACAATAAATGTCTCTTTTATGGGCCCAAAACCTTAAATCGAGAGATCGGTCTATATGGCAGCTATATTCAAATCTAGACCGACCTGGGCAAAATTGAAGAAGGACGTCGAAGAGCCTAACTAAACTCACTGTCTCAAATTTCAGCGACATCAGACAATAAATGCGTCTTTTATGGCCCCAAAACCTAAAACCTAGATATCGGTCTATATGGCAGCTATATCCAAATCTGGACCGATCTGTGCGATATTGCAAAAGTATGTCTAGGGGCTTAATTTAACTCACTGTCCCGAATTTCAGCGTCATCGGACAATAAATGAACATTTTATGGGCCCAAAACCTTAAATCAGGAAATCGGTCTATATGGCAGCTATTTCCAAATCTGAACCGATCTGGGCCAAATTGACGAAGGATGTCGATGGGCCTAACATAATTCACTGTCTCGAATTTCAGCAAAATCGGATAATATATGTGGCTTCTATGGGCTTAAGACCCTAAATCAGAGGATCGGTCTATATGGCAGCTATATCCAAATCTGGACCGATCTGAGCCAAATTGACGAAGGATGTCGAAGGGCCTAACACAACTCACTGTCCCAAATTCCAGCAAAATCGGATAATAAATGTGGCTTTTATGGACCTAAGACCCCAAATCGGCGGATCGGTACTATATCAGGATATAGTCCGATATAGCCCATCTTCGAACTTAACCTGCTTATGGAAAAAAAAAAGAATCTGTGCAAATTTTCAGCTTAATATCTCCATTTTTAAAGACTGTAGCGTGATTTCAACAGACAGACGGACGGACATGTCTAGATCGTCTTAGATTTTTACGCTGATCAAGAATATATATACTTTATAGGGTCGGAAAAGGATATTTGGATGTGTTGCAAACGGAATGACAAAATGAATATACCCCCATCCTTCGGTGGTGGGTATAAAAATAGAGAGATCGATTTATATGGGAGCTGTATCGGGCTGTAGACCGATTCAGACCATAATAAATACGTATGTTGATGGTCATGAGAGGATCCGTCGCACAAAATTTCAGGCAAATCGGATAATAATTGCGACCTCTAGAGGCTCAAGAAGTCAAGACCCAAGATCGGTTTATATGGCAGCTATATCAGGTTATGAACCGATTTGAACCATACTTGGCACAGTTGTTGGATATCATAATAAAATACTTCGTGCAAAAATTCATTCAAATCGGATACGAATTGCGCCCTCTAGATGCACAAGAAGTCAAGACCCAAGATCGGTTTATATGACATCTTTATCAAAAGATGGACCGATTTGAACCATACTCGGCACATTTATTGAATGTCATAACAATTCACGTCGTGCAAAATTTCATCCGAATCGGATAAGAATTGCGCACTCTAGAGGCTCAAAAAGTCAAGACCCCAGATCGGTTTATATGGCAGCTATATCAGGTTATGAACCGATTTGAACCCTACTCGGCACATTTATTGAAAACACGTCGTGAAAAATTTCATCCCAATCGGATAAGAATTGCGCTCTCTAGAGGCTCAAGAAGTCAAGACCCAAGATCGGTTTATATGGCAGCTATATCAGGTTATCACACGATTTGAACCATACTCGGCACAGTTGTTGAAAACACGTCGGGCAAAATTTCATCCCAATCGGATAAGAATTGCGCACTCTAGAAGCTCAAGAAGTCAAGACCCCAGATCGGTTTATATGGCAGCTATATCAGGTTATGAACCGATTTGAACCCTACTCGGCACATTTATTGAAAACACGTCGTGAAAAATTTCATCCCAATCGGATAAGAATTGCGCTCTCTAGAGGCTCAAGAAGTCAAGACCCAAGATCGGTTTATATGGCAGCTATATCAGGTTATCAACCGATTTGAACCATACTCGGCACAGTTGTTGAATATTATAACAAAACACGTCGTGCAAAATTTCATTCCAATCGGATAAGAATTGCGTACTCTAGAGGCTCAAGAATTCAAGACCCAAGATCGGTTTATATGGCAGCTATATCAAAACATCGACCGATATAGCCCATTTACATTGCCAACCGACCTACACTAATAAGAAGTATTTGTGCAAAATTTCAAGCGGCTAGCTTTACTCCTTCGGAAGTTAGCGTGCTTTCGACAGACAGACGGACGGACGGACGGGCATGGCTAGATCGATATAAAATGTCGCGACGATCAAGAATATATATACTTTATGGGGTCTCAGAGGAATATTTCGAGTAGTTACAAACAGAATGACGAAATTAGTATACTCCCCCATCCTATGGTGGAGGGTATAATAAAAAATCATATTAGAAATCCATCAAGGGAAACATCGAATGTATTATCACTCCTATCTCTTCGTGTCCCTTATCTGCGTCCTTATCACTCAACCATGGATGGCTAATGAAAGTAGAAGTAAAAAAGTCATTTCGATTTTCAAAACATTCTCAGGGATCATCTATCATCACAATAATACCCAGCGATGGTGGTGGCGGCTATGACTGCACGTCTCAACAGCCCACATACCATGAACAACGAAACGAAATTTTCGTCCCTTAACTGAAACCAAAATTCAGATACAAAAACATGATTATTGGAATTTCAAGCTAAACAAACACAGCACAGCACGAGGAAATAATCTGCAATCGTCTCTGGCATAACAGGCCCAGCACGCATGCTCACCGTTTCAGAGTCACAAACTGATTCAGGGACAAACAAAAGGCTGGTTCATTGGCTGTTTCTTCTTTTTTTGGTAAGGCCTGTGTTTGTCTTTCCTTGCAGGAAATCTATTTCAGTGCGTGTGACACTTTTTCTTTTCTTGAGGCCTGCATCATATTTCCATTTGTGTTTGTATTCGTATTTTGCCCTTCATCTTCTTCATAATGGACATTGGCTTTCGCCGCCTTGATATATGGAATGTAGTGGAGTAGAGTGCTGATAGAGTGGTGCTCGCCCGTCTGCCCTCTTGCCGCCGCATGTGTCCCATATGTACGAGTATTTACCTTTCCCAGTAGATGGATTTACGGGCGGATAGCGATCATCCTGTGAACGCCATGATAGGAAAAGAAGACATCTCAAATATGCGATTTTAAGGTTTGGTTCTAGCATACATGTGAGCGTCAATATATACAATTAGATATGTGTTTTGACATACATACCTATATTGCCAGATACTGGAATAGTAGAAGGTTTCCGATGTTTTTCACATTATATGCCTGCATAATACGCATAATGACACTAACAATAACTACAAATTTGATTCTTAAAATACATAAAATTTTTTGGATAAAAACCAAATTTTGACAAATACTAATAAAAGCGAGCTGAGTTCGGCCTGGCCGAATCATAACACCATAACACCGCTTAATATTTTGCACAAATACTTCTTATTAGGGTAGGTCGGTTGGAATTGTAAATGGGCCATATCGGTCCATGTTTTGATATAGCTGTCATATAAAACGATCATGGATTTTTGATTGAACGATTTGAATGAATTTTTGCAAGAAGTATTTTGTTATGATATCCAACAAACTGTGCCAGGTATGGTTCAAATCGGTTCATAACCTTATATAGCTACCATATAAACCGATCTTGGGTCCTGACTTCTTGAGCCTCTAGAGTGCGCAATTCTTATCCGATTGGAATGAAATTTTGCAAGACGAGTTTTGCTATGACATCCAACAACTGTGCCAAGTATGGTTCAAATCGGTCCATAACCTGATATAGCTGTCATATAAACCGATCTGGGGTCTTGACTTCTTGAGCCTCAAGAGGGCGCAGTTCTTATCCGATTGGAATGAAATTTTGCACGACGTGTTTTGTTATGATATCCAACAAACTGTGCCAGGTATGGTTCAAATCGGTTCATAACCTTATATAGCTACCATATAAACCGATCTTGGATCTTGACTTCTTTAGCCTCTAGAATGCGCAATACTTATCCGATTGGGATGAAATTTTGCACGACGTGTTTTGTTATGATATCCAACAACTGTGCCAAGTATGGTTCAAATCGGTCCATAACCTGATATAGCTGTCGTATAAACCAATCTTGGGTCTTGACTTCTTGAGCCTCTAGAGTGCGCAATTCTTATCAGATTGGAATGAAATTTTGCACGACGAGTTTTGCTATGACATCCAACTAACTCTGCCAAATATGGTTCATATCGGTCCATAACCTGATATAGCTACCATATAAACCGATCTTGGGTCTTGACTTCTTGAGCCTCTAGAGGGCGCATTTCTTATCCGATTTGAATGAATTTTTGCAAGAAGTATTTTGTTATGATATCCAACAAACTGTGCCAGGTATGGTTCAAATCGGTTCATAACCTTATATAGCTACCATATAAACCGATCTTGGGTCCTGACTTCTTGAGCCTCTAGAGTGCGCAATTCTTATCCGATTGGAATGAAATTTTGCAAGACGTGTTTTGTTATGATATCCAACAACTTTGCCAAGTATGGTTTAAACCTGTTCATAACCTGATATAGCTGCCATATAAACCAATCTTGGTTGGGTCTTGACTTCTTGAGCTTCTAGAGGGCGCAGTTCTTATCCGATTGGAATGAAATTTTGCACGACGAGTTTTGCTATCACATCCAACTAACTGTGCCAAGTATGGTTCAAATCGGTCCATAACCTGATATAGCTGCCATATAAACCGATCTTGGATCTTGACTTCTTGAGCCTCTAAAGTGCGCAATTCTTATCCGATTGGAATGAAATTTTGCAAGACGTGGTTTATTATAATATCCAACAACTGTGTCAAGTATGGTTCAAATCGGTTTATAACCTGATATAGCTGCCATATAAACCGATCTTGGGTCCTGACTTCTTGAGCCTCTAGAGTGCGCAATTCTTATCCGATTGGAATGAAATTTTGCAAGACGTGTTATGTTATGATATCCAACAACTTTGCCAAGTATGGTTTAAACCGGTTCATAACCTTATATAGCTGCCATATAAACCGATCTTGGTTGGGTCTTGACTTCTTGATCCTCTAGAGTGCGCAATTCTTATCCGATTGGAATGAAATTTTGCACGACGTGGTTTATTATAATATCCAACAACCGTGCCAGGTATGGTTCAAATCGGTTCATAACCTGATATAGCTGTCATATAAACGGATCTGGGGACTTGACTTCTTGAGCTTCTAGAGGGCGCAATTCTTATCCGATTGGAATGAAATTTTGCACGACGAGTTTTGCTATGACATCTAACTAACTGTGCCAAGTATGGTTCAAATCGGTCCATAACCTGATATAGCTGCCATATAAACCGATCTGGGGTCTTGACTTCTTGAGCCTCTAGAGTGCGCAATTCTTATCAGATTGGAATAAAATTTTGCACGACTTGTTTTGTTATGATATCCAACAACTGTGCAAAGTATGGTTCAAATCGGTCCATAACCTGATATAGCTGCCATATAAACCGATCTTGGGTCTTGAATTCTTGAGCCTCTAGAGTGCGCATTTCTTATCCGATTTGAATGAATTTTTGCAAGAAGTATTTTTTTATGATATCCAACAAACTGTGCCAAGTATGGTTCAAATCGGTCCATAACCTGATATAGCTGCCATATAAACCGATCTGGGGTCTTGACTTCTTGAGCCTCTAGAGTGCGCAATTCTTATCAGATTGGAATAAAATTTTGCACGACTTGTTTTGTTATGATATCCAACAACTGTGCCAAGTATGGTTCAAATCGGTTCATAACCTGATAAAGCTGTCATATAAACCGATCTTGGGTCATGACTTCTTGAGCCTCTAGAGAGCGCAATTCTTATCCGATTTGAATGAATTTTTGCAAGAAGTATTTTGTTATGATATCCAACAAACTGTGCCAGGTATGGTTGAAATCGGTTCATAACTTGATATAGCTGTCATATAAACAGATCTGGGGACTTGACTTCTTGAGCTTCTAGAGGGCGCAATTCTTATCCGATTGGAATGAAATTTTGCACGACGAGTTTTGCTATAATATCCAACTAACTGTACTAAGTATGATTCAAATCGGTCCATAACCTTATATAGCTGTCATATAAACAGATCTGGGGACTTGACTTCTTGAGCTTCTAGAGGGCGCAGTTCTTATCCGATTGGAATGAAATTTTGCACGACGAGTTTTGCTATAATATCCAACTAACTGTGCCAAGTATGGTTCAAATCGGTCCATAACCTGATATAGCTGCCATATAAACCGATCTTGGGTCTTGACTTCTTGAGCCTCTAGAATGCGCAGTTCTTATCCGATTGGAATGAAATTTTGCAAGACGAGTTTTGCTATAACATCCAACAACTGTGCCAAGTATGGTTCAAATCGGTTCATAACCTGATATAGCTGTCATATAAACGGATCTGGGGACTTGACTTCTTGAGCTTCTACAGGGCGCAATTCTTATCCGATTGGAATGAAATTTTGCACGACGTGTTTCGTTATGACTTCCAACAACTGTGCCGAGTATGGTTCATATCGGTCCATAACCTGTTATAGCTGCCATATAAACCGATCTTGGGTCTTGACTTCTTGAGCCTCTAGAGGGCGCAATTCCTATCCGATTTGAATGAAATTTTGCACGACGTGTTTTGTTATGACATCCAACAACTGTGCCAAGTATGGTTCAAATCGGTCCATAACCTTATATAGCTCTCATATAAACAGATCTGGGGACTTGATTTCTTGAGCTTCTAGAGGGCGCAATTTCTATCCGATTTGGTTGAAATTTTGCATGATGTATTTTATTCTTACTTTCAACAACTGTGTCAAATAAGGTCCAAACCGGTTCATAACCTCATATAGCTGCCATTTAAACCGATCTGGGATCTTGACTTCTTGAGCCTCTAGAGGTCGCAATTATTATCCGATTTGCCTGCAATTTTGTACGACGGATCCTCTCATAACCATCAACATACGTGTTTATTATGGTCTGAATCGGTCTATATCTCGATACAGCTCCCATATAAATCGATCTCTCTATTTTACTTCTTGAGCCCCCAAAGGGCGCAATTCTTATTCGAATTGGCTGACATTTTACACAGGTCTCCAACATATAATTTAATTGTGGACCAACCCGGACCATATCTTGGTATCGCTCTAATAGCAGAGCAAATCTTTTCTTATATCCTTTTTTGTCAAGAAGAGATGCCGGGAAAAGAACTCGACAAATGCGATCCATGGTGGAGGGTATATAAGATTCGGCCCGGCCGAACTTAGCACGCTTTTAATTGTTTGTACTATACTTTTCAGAAGGAAGGTTAACTTTAACTATTATTTCCCAAAATAAAGTGGAGTGAAATTATCATTTTCCAAAGGTAGGTGGTGCTAGAACTACCCTTCTTCAAAAGGAAGGCGTACTTATACTACCCTTTCCCAAAAGGAAGGTATACTTATAGCATCCTTTCCGAAAAGGAAGTTGTACTTATACTAATCTTTTCCAAAGGAAGTTGTACTAATACTACCCTTTCACAAAGGAAAGGGTACTAAAACTATTATTGCATAAAAAAAAGGTGAACTAATACTATTCTTTCCCAAAATAAAGTGGACCAAACCAACCCTTTCCCAAAGAAAGTGGTGTTAGAAGTACCCTTTCCCAAAGTTAGGTGGTGCTAGAATTAATTGCCCATTCCCAAAAGGAAGGGTACTACTTTTTTCCAAAAGGAAGATGTACTTATACTACCCTTTCCCAAAAGAAATGAGTACTGGTACTACCCTTTCCCAAAGTAAAAGGTGTACTAATACTACGCTTTCCCAAAGAAATGTGTACTAGAACTTCCCCTTCACTTTAACTATCCTTTTCCAAAATAAAGTGGAGTAAAATTATCCTTTCCTAAAGAAGGTGGTGCTGGAACTACCCTTTCTCACTGGTAGGTGGTGCTAGAATCAGCCTTTCCCAAAGGATGATGTACTTATACTACCCATTCTCAAAAGGTAGGTATTTTTTTACTACCCTTTCTCGTTACTACCCTTTCCCAAAAGAAGGTGTACTAATATTACCCTTTCCCATAGTAAGGTATCCCTTTCCCAAAGGAATGGGTACTAAAACTACCCTTGCCTAAAGGAAGGTGAACTAGAACTAATCTTTCCCAATGCAAGATGTACCAATACTTTCCTTAAGAAAAGAAAAGAAAAGCCCTAAGCAAATATGAGCCGATCTGGACCATTGTCGTCACAGTAGTAAAGGGGGTCTAGCACAGTTTGCAAATTGCAAATTTTGCCCATGAACATTCCACTAAGGAACAGGGGCAAACTTCGCACATATCAATGAGTGCAGTCCGATTCAAGTTTTAAGCTCCATGACAGGGGACCTCCTTTTTATAGCCGATACCGAACGGCGTGCCTCTTTGGAGAGAAGTTTTACATGGCATAGTACCACACAAATGTTGCCAGCATTAGGAAGGAAAAGCACAACTGAAATTTTTTTTCTGATGGTCTCGCCTAGGCGTTCAGCGTCATAGGCGGACATGCTGACCTCTGCGCTACGGTGGCCTCTACCACAGTTCACTGCTTGACATTTCAAATAGGTGTATTGGACTTTATGGTAGCTATGAATATCCATACTCTATGAGCTACAGAAGCCAAGTCGGTAGATCGGTGTAGGGTTTTCTGTTATTAAAATCAAAATTTTTGAAGAAAATTTTATTTCGAAGTTTTGCTGTTAGAATATCTTTTCAAAATACTTTAATCAAAACCCTGTTGGTCTGCCTGCCTGCCCAATTTGGTTCTATGCTTCACAGTGACATTCAGAATCTTGCCATCACCACCACCACCACCACCATGCCAAAGTGATTGCAACTGAAAAGCATACCCAGGCCAAACAGAGTGGCATATGCACACAACTGCATGACTGCTGAACTGTCTTCTGTCTATGTTTGTTTGTTCAAATACTGGTACGTCTTTGGCTTCTTTGTACAGTTGTTGTTTTTGTACTTTATTTGTTTGTCATACATCGTATGTTCTTGCATTCTTCTTCTACTTCTTGCATTAATACCAGCTCAATGCTGGTTCTTCATGGTATGGTGGTTATTTTTGTTTATATTAATGCTTCCCTCGCACTTTTGTTTATTTAATTTCTTACACTCCCTACAATCCATGGATGAAATTCAGCTGGCTGGTCACCAAAATTTAATAGTATAGGAGACGCACTCATTGCAACCACTTACCCTGTCGCCACACTCTAGCATGGTCTTTTTAATTTAGACTTTTTCACGCTGCATTTAACGCGTGTCATTCTTCTCTTTTTTGCTTCTGGTTCTGGTTATCATGGTCAGCGTTTTGATAAAAATGTTTAACTAATGGCCGTCTGACTATTTATGGGGTAGTAGGGATGTTTGACAGCTCTTGGACATTAGGCAGAATGAAGGTGGAGTAGAGGATTCACCCTTGCCACGTGTAGATAAGTTAGTTGAACTAAGTGCTATTGCTTTATTAATTGGGTGGGAGTCTACAAAATTGAATCCATACAGAGATATTAAAAAATGTGTCATAAGAAATATAAACAAACAATTATCACAAATACATATGAATTAAGGATAAAGGGGAGGATCTCACCGCCAATATAAGGCTTGAAAGTTCAGAGGTCAGATTATTCGATTATGAGCCAGCCGCTGCTATTTCGAGGTTCGTAACCCACGAAGAGTGGGAAGTGCGTAACCACGGATTAGAGCAACCATGTGATATGAAAATGGGACAAAATCTTCACCAGATGCCGGTTGGGAAAAAATTTCTATACAAACTGGGGTAAAACTCAGAAACAGTTTAACATTCATCTTGACTTAAAACCTCACCATGGAGTACCATCACACCCGAGATAGTATTAAGCAATCGGCTAAAGCTAGACACATGAAATAATGCACGAATGTTGGTACTGGGTCATGGGCACGGGATAAGAGTGGATTTGGTGATTTTCGTACATTTAGGTACTAAAAAGTATACAAAGTACGTAATGGTGACTTTTCACCCGGCGCGAAAGTAAAATGCCAGAATTGTGATTTCGGGCTCTAATTAAAGAGAGTCTCAAAAAAATAAGGTTTAAAAAAAAAATCCAAAATAGTACCAGAAGTCGAAGAAATGGTATGTTTAGTACCACAATTGCTAATATTTGGTGCCTTCTCTATAGATTGAGTTAGAGTTCTGATTTTTATACCCTACACTACTACTGTGGTACAGGGTATTATAATGTAGTCAATTAGTTTGTAACACCCAAATGGAAGAGAGATAGACCCATTGATAAGTATACCGATATACTCAGAATCACTTTCTGATTCGATTTAGCTATGTCTGTCTGTTTGTCCGCCTGTCCGTCCGTCTGTCCATGTTAATTTGTGTACACAATACAGGTCGCAGTTTTCATCCGATCGTCTTAAAATTTGGTACATGCATTTTTTTTCGGCCTAGACACGAAGCCTATTGAAATTGGAAAAAATCGGTTCAGATTTGGATATAGCTCCCATATATATGTTTGTCTGATTTGCAGTAATAATGCCATAAAATGGTCATTTGTTATCCGATTCTCTTGAAAAATGGGAGGAAAATCATGCCTGTACCAAATTTGAAGACAATCGGATGAAAACTGCCACCTGTAGTTTGTACACAAATTAACATGAACAGACAGACAGACGGACATAGCTAAATCGAATCAGAAAGTGATTTTGAGTCGATCGGTATACTTATTAATGGGCCTATCTCTCTTCTTTCTGGGTGTTATAAACAAATGATCTAACTTATAATACCCTGAACCACCGTTGTGGTGTAGGGTATAACAAGTAAAAGCGTGCTAAGTTCGACCGGGCCGAATCTTGATAACCCACCACCATGGATCCTGCTAAAAACTTTTTTGGAATATTTATTTTTAACAATTAAAGAGCTTTTAGTGAAATACCATGCTACGAAAATAGCATATCGCTTGACGTACAGTCTGAATCTGAATTTAAGTTTCAAATTCGTTTTCTAATTTCAAATACCTTTCATTTGAGCCACATATTGGCATGGCCGACAAATTTTTACCCTTTGGGGGTGTTTTGCGGAAGGGGTGATGCCCTAAATACATGGTCCCACATTTGGATATCAAATTCGTATTCTACTCCCAAATACCTATATTTGAGCCCCATATTGCGATGGTCACTAAAAAATTGCAGTTTGTGGGGTATTATGGGAAAGGGGTAGACCCCAGAAAATTGGTCCCGAAAATGGGTATAAATTCTTGCTCTACACCCACCACCCCCCCCCCCCCCCCCCCCCCTTAACATTCATTTAAGCTCCACAATGACATTGCTCCTTATTGCAAAAGTCAGCAAATATAACCAATTTGGGGTATTGGCCCTAAAAACTATGTATATTTAGTTCCACTCTCTTTAAGACACAAATTGTCTTGGTGAGCAAATACGTCCTATTTGGGGTTGTTATGGTGGTGGGATGTCCGCTAGACAGTTGGCTCTAATGTTGATATCAGATATGTGGTCTACTCCCAAATACCTTTAATTTCAGCCCCATATTTCCATAGTCGGCAAATATAACCGGTTGGGGGTGTTTTGTGGAATGGGCGGCCACTCAGTGAGTGGGCCTTGAAAATATATATCAGATTCGTGTTCAACTCTAAAAACCCTCTTATTTGAACCTCATATTGCAATAGTCAGCAACTACTTCCTATTTGGGTGGTGTTGTGGGGGTGGGGTGGCCCCATAGACACTTTTCCCGAATATTGATATCAGATTCGTGCTTTACTCCCAAAGACCTTTCATTTGAGTCCCATAAGGCCGTAAATTTGTCCCCTTTGGGTATGTTTTTGGGGGGAAGTGGCCGCCCAAACATTTTGTCCCTTATTTTGATATCAGATTCGTATTCTACATTCAAATACCTCTTATTTAAGCCCCATATTCCCATGGTCAGTAAATAAGTACTCTTTGGGAGGTGTTTTGGGAAACGGGAGGACCCCCAGAAACTTTGTCCCATATTTGGATATCAGATTCGTATTCTACTCTCAAATACCTTTCATTTGAGTCCCATATTGCCATGGTCGGTAAATATGTCCGATTTAGGGGTCTTTTTGGGGGTAGGGGTGGTCCCCCAAACACTTGGTCCGACAATTGGATACCTTCCATTTGAGTCCCATATTGTCGTGATTGGTGTATATATATATTTGGTAGGTTTTGGGGTGGGGCGCCCACCCCTAGGTACCCTATTCGAAATTTAAATACCAAATATTTGTTTGTAGGTTACTATAAGGGAGCACACAAAATTTCGCCTAAATCGCACCACCCATCTCCGAGATCTGGTATTTGTGAAAATTAGGGTAAGGGGGAGGGTCCGCTCCCCCTTCTAAATCTATAAGGAACACACAAACAAATTAATTTTTATATATAAGAAGAAGATGTAAGGAGGGCGTTTTAATCGAATATTTAAAAAAAGTTTGATTGAATCAAACCATTCATGTAAATTCATTAGAGTTAAATGTCACTCAGAATCACCAGTGAATGGAGGCTAACATTTTTGTCTCGATTGTCAATCCTTTTTGAGGCAATAAAAATCTTGGGAACAATCTTGGCTAAAAATATGAGAATTTTGTCCATATTCGCAGTAAGGACATACCTGCATATTTAGGCCTCTTGTGATAAATGGCAATAGTGGTTCCCAGCCATTTATGGCTCAAAAATCAATATGTCACAATATATGTGATTGTTGGCTGACGATCGCTGTTGGTGCCGTATTCCACTATTCTCTATGTGATGTACACCATAATTTGACCGAACTTGACCTACAATGTAGCTCTGCTTCAATGTTGCTATGCTTTGCTTTGCTTTTGTTGCCGTTTTGCTGTCTTGGTATTCTTTAGAATATTTTCACCGATTTCAGTAAGACAACACCGAAAACGCTAACCGGTCTGGATCGAACGTTTTGTCAACACACCGCTACTCTACTCGAATCTACTACCCTACCCTACTCTACTTCACTATCTCAACACAATGACACAGCGACAAAGAATAACAACAGCAACAAAAGTTCATTATGCTGTTTAATGGCAGTTAGAGATCGTCAACTTCATTACGATGATGATGATGATGATGATGGTGATGTTGAATAGCGTTACAAAAACGAAAGAAAAAGAGTGTAGAAGTGTATCTCGTGTCAGCCCAGTCGTATGTTTGCATGTAAGTATGTATGTCTTAGCAGCTCAAACGACCTTACCAACTACGTAAGCAATTGCTGGCTGGATCATTTAATCACACAAACAGACAAACGAGCAGCATCATCAGAGAGTCAATTGGACAGCCAACCGGTGGCGTGATAAATGCTATACGTTGTAAACAGTGTTGCCGTTTTTGATAGGTTCCTACCAAAATTGGTAGGTTTTTATCCTCTTGGTGGTTGGAAGGCTGTTCTAAATTTTTGATAGGGTTTTCCAACATACATATACCTAAATACCAATTACTGAAAAAATTTCCGGGAATAACTCAAAACTTATTCACTTCATGTCGTTTCTGTGTAATCGTTAGGAGTGCAGTATAAAACCATCAAAGTTGCTGTTACAAGGGGTTTCACTGCTTCAAATTTCAGGAAAAAGAACGGAAGTTTTGAAATTGACTATAACTTACACGAGTGTTAAGGGATCTCTTCTTAATTTCGAAAATCTGGGTAGGAAATATGGGTTCTGTGCGTACAATGCCATCAGTCGCAACACAGGCATATGTGGCAGCTGCATACAAATATGGACAAATCTGGTTCATACCCATAGTCCATTTAGCTCAGTGAAAGGGAGAAATTTGGTATTAAAAGCACCTTTCTGGGTTAAAAAACGTATGGGTCGATTAAGGATTGCAACTCAACGGCAGTTACGTTGCCAGGAGATAAAACCTTGATATAAAAATTAGTTTAATATACAGCAATTTTTGTCAAGTGCAGTCAATATCAGTGTTTTGAACATTGGGCTACTAAGAAAATTTTAAAAAAGTATTAAATTTAATAAAGAAATACAAATTTTTATTACAAATTTGCCAGTTGGCAACGCAACTGAAGTTCGGTTGCTATCCTTAATCAACACCTTAAATTGGGAGATCCCTTTATCCAAACTCGGCACGGTTGTTCATTACGACCACAATGCGACTGTATGAACTCAAGGTTTCTCATAGGGAGATCAGTGTAAAGGGTTTCATATCCAGATATAGACCATTTTTGAACTTAAGGCCATAGAGTGATTTCAACAAATAGACGAACGGGTGCGTCTAGATCCTCTATGAATAACGAAAATCTAGTACTTTGTAGAGTTTAAAATGTATAAAATGTAATATCAAAATGGCCCACTGTTCGACGGTGGCTAACAATACACACTACACCTCATTTTTGCTTGTAAGGTAGGTATTTGGTAGGTTTTAGTTTGGTTTGGTGGGATTTTGCTTAAATTTAGGTAGGAAATAATTTTCTTGAATGGCAACACTGGTTGTAAATACTCTCAACTCTTTGGATACCCAAACAGAAATAGCAATAGCACACTATATATGCGGCTATGAGGGAGAGAGCATGTGGTTATTTGTTGAGTTTACTTACTGACCGTACTTGTTTGTTACGTATACCATCGGCTCATTTACTACGTCACTAACTTATACGAGCATCCGCACAACTGTAGTCAATCGGCCTGTTAGTGCTCTCACACTAATACCAAATAAACAAAAACAGTATATGAGTTTGGTTGAGATTGAAACATGAGAGAAAGAGAGAATGTAATAAGTGTTGTCAGATTAGCGGAAATTTCCTCAAACAGGGAATTTTTGTTTTTGATTGGCGGAAAAAAATTCTCATTTGGGGTACAGGGATTTTTTATACTTTAAAAATGGTTGTTTTAAAATCTACAAAATCCATAAAAAAGTTAATTTATATTATTAAACAATTTTAAATTTAAAATAGTTCAAACCGGTCACTTTGATCGGTTTGGTCATTCTCATGGTAATATTGTATTGGGTTGCCCAAAAAGTAATTGTGGATTTTTTAAAAGAAAGTAAATGCATTTTTAATAGGGCTTAGAATGAACTTTAATCAAATATACTTTTTTACACTTTTTTTTAAAGCAAGCTAAAAGTAACAGCTGATAACTGACAGAAGAAAGAATGCAATTACGGAGTCACAAGCTGTGAAAAAATTTGTCAACGCCGACTATATGAAAAATCCGCAATTATTTTTTGGGCAACCCAATATATACCAATCTAGTCATTCCGTAAGTAACACCGCAATTGTTGTCGGATTTGGCTGAAATCTTGCATGTGATGTTCCGTTATGACTTCCAACAACTGTGCCAAGTACTGCCTAAATCAGTCTATAACCTGATATAGCTGCCATACAACCCGCCCTCTCGATTATCCGGTTCGATATTCCGTTCGGTTTGTAGAGGCTTTAATTTTGGATGATTAGGAAGAAGTTTGATATGCAGAATAAATTTATGCCTTTCAACTAAACTTATTTTGTATAAATTCTTGGCAGAATCCATGGTGGTGGGTTCCTTAAATTCGGCCCGGCTGAACTTAGCACGCTTTTACTTGTCTATTACTTACAATGACGAAATTAAAATGCTCCAATCTGTTGGTTGTTGTCATAAATCTTAATTTTTTGTAAAAAAAAATTATCAGTATAATCGGATAGAGGGCCGAGAACGGTTTGAATGCCATTACCTATGAATCCATGAGTAAAAATAATGGATATTGTCGTCAACCCCAACATCATCATCGGGTAATAAATAAAGCTTTTATGAGCTTCAGGACCTTAATCGGCACATCCGTCTATAAAGTCCGATCTGAACCATATTTGGGTCCTTTGTTAGGAGGTGTAAAACTACTCACTGTTTCAAATTTCAGCGAAATCTTTTAAAAAATAAAGCTTTTATGGGCTACCGATAAAGGGTCAACCCTTTATCTGGAGATCGGTCTATATGGCAGTTATACCAAATATACTCCGATTTCATCCATACTTAGGTTAGATGTCAGGAGGCTTATTATTTAAATAATAAATAAAGCTTTTATGGGCTTCAGACTCTTTTTCGGAAGATCGGCTGCTATATCTAAGTATAGTCCGATCTGAACCATATTTGGGTCAGATGTCGATATTTGGGTCTGTTTAAAATTTCAGAAAAATCGAATTAAAAATTATGCATTTATGCATTTATGGGCATTAGATTTGGTCCGTTCAAGAACTTGTGTGCATCAAAAAGACGCACGGACATCGTTAAATCGTCTTAGAATTGTACTACGATCTGAAATATATATATTTTGTAGGGTCGGGAATTGATATTTCGATGTGTTGCAAATGGAATGACTAAATGAATATATCCCCTATCCTACGGTGGTGGCTTAATGAAAGTAATTTGGGAGCGGGTTTAAAAATTTGTTGGTGCAGTATAAACTCAAAAAAGGCTAAACCGAAATTTCTTGAAATTTTCACATATTGTGTAGGTTGATCTGGAAGTAGTAAGAGATTGTATAAAATTTTTCCCCCAAAAACAACACTCAAAAGTAGAAATTTGCCGATCGGAGCAATATCGAATTTGAACAACGGCTTCTCCCATAACCTCCAACGTACGTGTCAAATGTGGTCCGAATCGGTATATAGCCTGATACAGCTCCCATATAAACCGATCTCCCTATTTTATTTCTTGAGCCTCTAGGGGGCGTAATTCCAATCCGATTTGGCTGAAATTTGACATGACGTGTTTTGTTATGATTTCCAAAAACTGTACTAAGTGTGGTTCAAATCGGTTCATAACCTGATATAGCTGTCATATAAACCGATCTGGGATATTGATTTCTTGAGCCTTTAAAAGGCGTAATTATTATCCAATTTGGCTGAAATTTTGTACAACGGTTTCTCCCATGACCTTCAACATACGTGTCAAATATGGTCTGAATCGGTCTAAAGCCTGAAACAGCATCGGACTATAGCCTGAAATAGCACAACAGAGATACCGAGAAAAGAACTCGACAATTTTGATCCATGGTCGAGGGTATATAAGATTCGGCCCTGCCGATCTTAGCACGCTTTTACTTGTTTCATCAAATTCGGTTCAGATTTGGATATAGCTCCCATATATATGTATCACTTAAATGGCAGCAGTAACAACAATGTTCAACCGATCTGCACAAGTGTTTTGTTAATGATCTTAATCTTATTTGCAAGATTTCATCAAGATATAGCTCTTATATATATATATATATATATATATATATATATATATATATATATATATATATATATATATATATATATATATATATATATATATATATATATATATATATACATATATATATATGGCCCGAATTAATTATTGTAGAGTAGGTGTAGGGTATTATATAGTCGTCTCTGCCCGACTTTTGCCTTTCCTTACTGTTTTTTTTTTCAGAGTTGGGACTTAAACTTAAAAGGTTGGTAGTCCAGCATGGTGCTTTGGGAACCCTTAAACCTCCCTTGACCCACCCGGTTAAAATGTTGCTGAATGTGGGTTTAAAGTTCACAATCCCACCCTCTCACGACCTTTTATTTTACGTTTTTGTCATATTCTTGCTATGCTCAAATTTTTTATGCCCACATGGTGGGTCAAGGGGGTATGGGTACTCTCAAGCCTCTGATATGGGGCTCATATTCATGTTCCTGGTGTCATTTTGGGTAGTAGACAAAAAAAATGTTTAGCCATATTCCTCAGTAAACCTGCATTTGCAATGGAATGGGGAAATTGCCTGATTAGTTGTTACTACAATGGCAACTCTGGTAGTAGCTAGTCAAAGATCAACCCAGTAATTTTTATCAATTTTTATACCCACCACCATGACTCATCTAGTCGATCCGTCGGTAACACCTCGACAAAATTCGTCTAAGACCCCATAAAGTGTATATATTCTCGATCGCCTCGTCGATCTAGCCAAGTCCGCCCGTCTGTCGAAATCACCATAGGGGTCGAATACGTAAAGCTAGCCGCTTGAAATTTCGCACAGATACTTTTTAATTGATGTAGATCGTTGTGGATTGCAAATGAGCCCTAACGGTTCAGATTTAGATATAGCTCCCATATAAACCTATCTCCTGATTTGATTTCTTGAGCCCCTGGAAGCCGTAGTTTTTGTTCGAATTGGCTGAAATTTTGCATGTGGTGTTCTGTTATGACTATGACAACAACTGTGCTTTGTGCGGCTTAAATCAGTCTATAACGTGATATAGCTCCCATATAAACCGATGCCAAGCACGGTTCAAATCGGTCTATAACGTGATATAGCTCCCATATAAACCGATCTCCCGATTTGATTTCTTGAGACTTTACAAGCCGAAATTTAAGTCCGATTTGGCTCAAATTAAGCATGTAGAGTTTTGTTGTGACTTTCAACAACTGTGCCAAGTACAGTTCAAATCGGTCTATAACCTGACATAGCTCCCATATATACCGATCTCCCGATTTGACTTCTTGAGCCCTTACAAGACGCAATTTTTGTCCGATTTGGCTAAAATATTGCATGTAGTGTTTCGTTATGACTTCCAACAACTGTGTTTAAATCGGTCTATAGCCTGATGTAGTTCCCATATAACCGATCTCCCGATTTGGCTACTTGAGTCCTATCTTAACACAATGTTTGTCCGATTGGGCTGAAATTTTACATGTTGTTGTCTGTTACGACTTCGAACAAATGTGTCAAGTACGGTAAAAATCGATTTATAACCTGATATAGCTCCCATATAAACCGATCTCACGATTTGACTTCTTAAGCCCCTGGATGCTGCAATTTTTCTCCGATTGGGCTAAAGTTTTGTATGTAGTAGTCTGTTACGACTGCCCCAATTACCGTCCAAGTCAGTCTATAACCTGATACAACTCGCATATAAACCGGTCTCTCGATCATCTTTGTTCGGTTCGGCCGGTTTGACAGAAGTTTGGTATGTAGAGTACAGTTATGCCCTTCAACTAAATTTATTTTGTATAAATTTTTAACAGAATCCATGGTGGTGGGTTCCCAAGATTCTGCCCGGCCGCTTAACTTGTTTCATGCCATCCCAGTCGATTCGCTTGGATCTGGCAACATCGCTGCTAGATTGTATGTATGTGTGACTGTTGGTTTCGTATATACGAGTATTTATACTGGAAGTGTTTGCCTCTCATCTGTATCTGAGAGTTTGTTTTTATTGTTTGAGGTCTGTTTTGGGTTTGTGTTTTGTTTTTGTTGTATAAACATGTTTTGGTATTTTTGAGATCCTCTCTGGTTGAGTGTAGCGCGTTTTCGATGAGGCCAGAAAGTTGGACTATGTTGTTTTCCAACTTCAGTTCGTGTTTATGCTTCGTGTTGCTAACGTGTGCTGTTGAACTGGGGGCGCTGCGCATGCGTTTCTGCGTTTCTAATCGAATTATTTTCATGTTTCTTTTTTGCTACAAATCTCAAAAGTGATTAAACTAAGGCTTCCAGAGCAAAAGCGAAAAAAAATCCAATAAGAAATTTAAATAAAAATATTTCTAAAAGAAAATCTGTGTGTTTAGAAAATAAAAACCCCCAAAGCCTATCTCTCCAATTGTGAAGAGTTAACAAAATAACCCCAAAATAAATATGCAAAGCCAAGATTAATGATTCTCTTCGCTCACACCCATTTAACAAAAAAGTGCTTGTGTTGAATTAGAAAAAAAAAAAATAATAATAAAATAATAATAATACAATATTTTGTGCGCTTGAACATCATGGCCCCTAATGATGAGTTTTGTGTGTGAAAAACGGCAAATGTCCATTGAAAATTTCGCCAATATTTCTGAAAATCTGGGATTTACTTAATGATCTTCAACATCATTATCATCTTTACCATTACCGTTTTTTTCATCGCCTCCTGCACCCATAACTCATAAGAGGATTATTTTGGAATTTCGTAAAGAAGGTTGGTAAATGTTGGTCCCAAAAAGGCCTCACAAATAATGGCTTATGATTTTTTTTTTTTTTTTGTTTTTGTCCATTAACTTCGATATGGCCCTCCATACTCTCTTTTGTGGCCCACAACGATCTTGAACCATGGCTTTTAAGTTGGGGGCATAGAAACAGATTTGTAACGCCTGGTGTTGTAAACGTCCGCTGGGTTTAATGGGATTATGTTTTTAGCATTTAACTGTGAGTTGGAGTTGAGTTGTTGCCATGGTTTTTTGGTTGTTTTTTTTTTTTTTTAAGTAAAGCGGAGAACCAGGAAGTATTGAATGCATTGTTTGAAATGGGATAATGATTCTCTTGTACATTGTGGGCCGTTTTGTTAAGAACTTTAAGAACAACATACAATTTGGCAATCACATTTAAGGTTCTACGGGGCGTGGAGAAACCGAAAATATTTAAGACTCGAAGTTTTGAGTTTCGTGCAAAAATTTGAAATGATGTGTGACAGAAAAGGGGTTTATAGGCACAGGGCTTTGGAAATCAATGACTCTCTGATACAACAGATATTCAATGACTCTCTGATACAACAGATATTCTTTAGATACAATAATTCGTAACTGTCCTGGAAGAGGAACACCGAGGAAAGAAGCCGCAAGGCACTGTGCGCTTTTTACTCCTGCAGTTCGATACTGGGTGTTATGCATACGGAGGGTAGACAGAGGAGGATCTCCGACAACCTGGCACCAGTGCCGACTGGCGTGAGGGCATTCGCGATTCGTTTTCCTGGGATGATGAGAACTCGATCTACACAGTTGGCTCCAAGATGGAGTCAGGTGGTCTACTCTGATGCACTCAATATCAGTATGTCTCTGAGTCTGCCGGACGAGTGTACGGTCTTTCAGGCAGAGGTCTGTGCCATTGCAGTAGCCGCAAGAGAAATTCTGGCAAGGGGCTTACCGCCCTCGAAACTCAAGGCAGTGGGGTAGAGATGCGTGGCGGACTGTTTGGAATCCCTGGGGCCCACGATGTGACGCTGACAAGGGTTCCTGGGCATGAGGGGATTCCAGGAAATGAGAGGGCGGACGATTGCGCCGTGCGGACCAGTCATCGGTCTTGCCTACGTGCCACGAAGGCGCTATGGTCGTTCTTCGACCGGAGGAGGTCGAGGAAATTGCTGGCGTTCGATAAGAGCTCGATTAGTACTTTGACAGGGGTCATAACCGGACACTGTGCCATAGGCCGCATGGCGGCGCGCATGAGGATAACGCACAATGACATCAGTGGGAGTTGCCTCGATGAGGTTGAGGAGGAGACTATTGAGCACTTGCTTTGTTCCTGTTGGGGTTTGCCGTTTCTTCTGTGATCTGGGTGAACTTGCGAACGTACCTCTGGTATCTGGTTTATTGAGTGAACAGGATGGTTCCGACCGGAGGGTGACACAGGCTCCGGCGAAGGTAGGTCCGTGCTTATTTAAAAATTAATTTGTGTACGTTTTTTTGTTTGGGTCTTTGTAAATTTGTTTGTTCCGTATGGACTCAAAAACGTTTAAACCGATTTCTTTGACATTTTCACAGATTGTGGGGAGTGGTCCGGAAGGAGCAATATAATATAATTAATGTATATAATTTTTTGACATCTCAAGGGGGGGGGGGGGGGAGGACCCTCCCCCTTAAGGCAAAAGTACCTACCAAAGATAAAAGTGCACCGATTGAGGCAATATGGGACTCAAATGAAAGGTATTCGGGAGTAGAATACAAATTTGATATCAAAAGTTGGGTCCAAGTACCCCTTAAAATAGGCTTATTCGACTATAATGACACTATGAAACTCGAATTAAAGGTATTCGGGAGTAGATTAGGAATAAAGTCAGGAAGAAGGAATAAGCTTTATAATTTGTTTGCTAATGGAAGGGGGCGGACCCACCCTAAAAACACCACCAAAAATCAAGTTTGACCGATCGGGACAATATGGGTGTCAAAAGAAAGGTATTGGAGAGTAGAATGGTACTGTAAATTGGTTCCAAATAACAAGGGGGGCCATCACATGACCAAACAGACATATTAGACGTTCATACCAATATGGGACTCAAATGAAAAGTATTCAAGAGTAGATTACGACTATAATGTAAACAAGCAAAAGCGTGCTAAGTTTGACCATAGATTCTGCTTAAAAAATTTATATAAACTTAATTTAGTTGAAGAGCATAATTTTATTTTACATACCAACCAGTTCTGGCCAACCAGCAAAAATTATAGCTTCTAGAATCCAAACAAATATAATCCAGAGACCGGTTTATATGAGAGCTATATTAGGTTATAGCACGCTAACTTTCGAAGGAGTACAGCCATGCGCTTCGAATTCTGCACAAACTTCTTCCTTTTAGTATAGGTCGGTTGGGATTGTATATGGGTCATATCGGTCCATGTTTGGATATAGCTGCCGTATAAACCGATCGGGGATCTTGACTTCTGGAGCCCCTAGAGGGCGTAAATTTTATCAGATTTGGCTAAAATTTTACATGAGATCTTTTGTTATGACTTTCAACAACTGCGCAATGTATGGTTCACATCGGTCGTAAAGTTTTTGATTTTGTCTCACAACAACTATGCCAAGTATGGTCCACATCGGTGTAAAACCTGATATAGCTCCCATATAAACCGATCTCCTGATTGTACCTCTTGAGCCTCTAGGGGGAGCTTAATCTTATCCGATTTGGCAGAAATTTTTTATAACGACTTCTCCCATGACCTTCGCCATACGTGTCAAATATGGTCTGAATCGGTCCACACCCTGATACATCTTCCATATAAACCCGATTTTATTTCTTGAGCCCCCAAAAGGCGCATAATGGTAATTTTTCAACCATTTTACAAACATTTATTAATAATGTTAGATTTTTGTTGGAGAGAAGTTGCTTTGGTCCCACGTGGGTTAATAAAACATTAAAAATTGTATTTTTCTTTTGTCCCTGCCATCATTCATTCGAATCATGCTCACTTGATAAAATCACCTTAAATTTTTCTTCACCCAACTTTATTGTCACTAATGGTCATTAAATACAAAAAATAAAAATACCCAATATGTTATGTGTCAATGTTTTGCTTACTAACAAGCCTTAGTTTGCAAAAAATATTTTGTTATGATATCTTCTTCTTTGGACGCATAGAATGCCAGCGTTTTTTTCCAAGAACATGTTCTGTACTCCAATTATCTTGCAGATGATCATACGATAGAAATAACTCTAGGAGAAAAATTCTGGCTTTTAGACACGAATGTGGAGCTTTGTTGGATTTCGGTAGAAATGGGAGTGCAGCAAAAGGTAGCTATTGAAATGGTCTTCAGTAAGGCATTCGAGGCATAAAGGAGAAAAGTGGGTGGTGATTATAAAGGGTGATTGTTTAGCTATTATCTTTTTGGCAACACTGGTTTAAACAGCTCATGCACGTTTCTTGTTTTGTTTCACTGTCAAACATCTTCAGTTTGTTCTATAATTTAACCATGAATCGTCTTACAAACGAACAATGCTTGCAAATTATTGAATTTTTATATCAAAATGCGTGCTCTGTTAAGAAAGTTCAGTGCGCGCTTCTTCCATCGAGCGACAATGGGTACTTAAATAAGCAGAATTGTCGTTTTTGGTGTGACGATCAGCCAGAAGCATTGCAAGAGTTATCAATGCACCCAGAAAAAGTCATAGTTTGGTGCGGTTCATGGGCTGGTGGCATCATTGGACCGTACTTCCTCCAAGGTGATGCAAATCGCAACATAACTGTGAATGGTGAGCGCTATGGTGAGATGATATCTAACTTTTTTGCCCAAAATCCAAGAGCTTGACTTGCATGACATGTGGTTTCATTGAGAGGCGAGTTCTCTGAACATTTTCTTTTTTTCCTTCTTTTTTTTCCTTTGAAAAACTTTCCTATAGCTCTTAAAAATCATCGTTGAATTTGGTTTATACACAAAAAACAAATCGCAAAAAAAATTTCATTTAAAATTTATTTAAAAAAAATTTTTTTTCTATTAAAAAAATTAATTGATTCAATTATTTTTTTTTTATCGAATTTTGAAAACATTTCAAGTATGGTGCTTAAGCAAACTCAATTTAAGGCAATTGAAATTCAATTTGTCCCCTACAATAGAAAGGGAAGAAGATTTCAAAGACTCTCACATTCCACATTTCGATAAAAAGCAATACCGGGGCAGCCGGTTCTATTTGCTGGATTGACCCGATCGAGTACGTTTACCGGCTATGACATCAAATCTATTGGCCACCTCTTCACGAAACACGATATTTTTTGGAGAAAACCAGCTGGGAAGTTTTTTTGGCCACGGACCTTTGGCCAAATAACGCACCTCATATTCGAGGTACCCATACATCTGTATATCAAATATAGAAATTATTTGGAATTTTTAGAATATTTAAACCATATTTGAAATATACCCACCACCGATGGATGGGGGCTTATTCATTTTGTCATTCCGTTTGCAACACATCGAAAAATCAATTTTGGCCCTAAAAAGCTTTATATTCTTGATCGATATAAAAATCTAAGACGATCTGGCGATGTCCTTCCGTCCATCTGTCTGTTGAAACCACGCCTCACGACAGGTTAAGTTCGAAGATGGGCTATATCGGACTCTATCTTGATATGGCTCCCATATAGACCGATCTGTCGATATAAGGTCTTAGGCAAATTAAAGTCACAATTATTATCCGTTTTCGCTGAATTGTGGATCAGTGAGTTGTGTTAGGCCTCTCGACATCCTTGTTCAATACGGCATAGATCACTACAGATTTAGATATAGCTGCCATACAGACCGATATCCAAATTTAAGATCGTGGGCCCATAACAGGCGTATTTGTGGTACGATTTCGCAGAAATTCGGTATAGCCAGTCGTGTTGGACTCCTCGACATACCTGTTCATTGGATCACAGATCGGTTCGGATTTGAATGTAGCCACCATATATGCCGATCTCCCGATTTAAGTTTTTAGACCTATAAAAGGTGAATTTATTAACCGATTTCACTGATATTTAGCACACTGGGTTTTGCTAAGCCCTTTGACATACGTACCGAGTGTGGCCAAGTTCGGGTTATAGTTGGATATAGCTGCCTTATATACCGATTTCCCGATTTAAGTTATTGGGACAATAATAACACGTTTATTACTCGATTTCGATTTCGAAATTTCACACAGTAGGCAAAATTAGGCCCCTCGATATACGTGTTCAATGTGCTTGAGATCGATCTATTTTTGAATAAAGCTGTCATATTCATATACCGATCGCCCGATTTAAGTTCGTAGGCCCATAAAAGATGAATGTCGAGGCAATGAATTTGTTAGAATGAGTTGTGTTACACCCTTTCATAGCCTTACTGAATAATGTGGCGATCGGAATATAGTTAGATATAACTGCTATGGGCTCCTGGAAGCCGCAATTTTGGTCCGATTTGAAATTTAGCATGTGTGGGGTTGCCCAAAAAGTAATTGCGGATTTTTTAAAAGAAAGTAAATGCATTTTTAATAAAACTTAGAATGAATGAATTTAATCAAATATACTTTTTTTCTAAAGCAAGCTAAATGTAACAGCTGATAACTGACAGAAGAAAGAATGCAATTACAGAGTCACAAGCCGTTGAAAAAATTTGTCAACGCCGACTATATGAAAAATCCGCAATTAATTTTTGGGCAACCCAATAGTTTTCTGTTATGATTTTCAACAATTGTGTCATGTAAGGTCTAAATCGGTCTAAAAACTGATATAGCTCCCATATAAACCGATTACCTGATTTAACTTCTTGAGTCCCTGGAAGTGGCAATTTTTCACATATTTGGCTAAAATTTTGCATGTGGTGTTCTGTTATGAATACCAACAACTGCGCCTAGTACGCTCCAAATCGATTTATAATCTGATATAGCTGCCATATAAACCCACATCTCGATTATCCTTGTTTGGTTCGCAGAAGCTTTAATTGATGCTGGTTTGACAGAAGTTTGGTATGAAGAATGTTTACATTTTTAGCAGAATCCATGGTGATATGTTCCCAAGATGTGGTCTGGCCGAACTTAGCACACTTTTACTTGTTGAAATTTGTTTGTGTTGAAATCTGGTGCTGCAAACTACCATATTTTTTGCCGCGGCGAAATCTTTTAGCCTCAACCCATCATCGGACGTTATGTCGTGAAGTATTAGACCAAAGATGTCTTCCTTCCCCATCTTCACATTAGAATCTCCCAGAACGATTTTAACGGTCGTATTCTCTCTCTCTCTCTCTGGACGCTCTTAGATAATATCCTTGGTGTGTTCGTCTTTGTTTTCCCTCGTGGCATAGCTACAAATAAGGCTGATGTTGAAAAATTTGGCGTTTATGCGGATTGTGGCTAGCCTCACATCCACCCGAGTAAAGCTGGATTCAAAGTGTTCCAGTCTCCTACTAACCACAAATCCACAGCCAAACTCATGTGTGGTGTCATGGCAGCTATAGTATAGCTCGCTACCGTTTAGTGTTGTTGTGACGCCATTCCTGGTCCATCGCACTTTCTGTAAGGCGGTAACATCAGCCTTGTACTTCTCCAATACACCCGCCAATTCGTATACTGCCCCTTCTCTGTGGAGAGTGCGAACATTCCAGGTGCAGATCCGCAAATCATGACCTTTTTTTCGTTTGTTTCTCAAAGTATTTCTTAAAATTTTCCGGGGGCAGGTTACTGACTCAACGGCTCAACCGCATGGGATGGCGCACTTGCATCCCTTGATGTTGCGAGCCGATTGCTCCAAAATCTGTCAGAGCTTAAAGTTCCAGCCCGTGTGGTGCTCACTATTATATCATAGGGCATTTGTTTGTAACACCCAAAAGGAAGAGAGATAGACCCAGTGATATATGTTCGTCCGATTTGCAGTAATAATGTAATAGAAGGGTCATAAGCAGGTTAAGTTCGAAGATGGGCTATATCGGACTATATCTTGATATAGCCCCCCCTATTTCTGCAATTTGGTCTAGATCGATCCAGATTAGCATAAAGCTGCCATATAGACCGATATCTCGATTTAAAGTCTTGGCCCCAAAAAGGCACATTTATAATCCGATTTAACTGAAATTTGACACATTGACCTATGTTCGGCTTTTCGGCATACATGTTGTATATGGTTCAGATCGGTTTATTTTTAGATATAGCTACTAAAAAGACCAATATTTTGTTATACACAGTTGAACAATGACTTGTACTTATTAGTGTTTGCTCCAAATCGGATCTTATTTCGATATAACTGCTATGGGACATAAGGTATGCATTTATCACCGGATTTTGTTGAAGGGTGGTTTACATTTATACCCGAGCTGGTGGGTATCCAAAGTTCGCCTTTTTACTTGTTTTTTCTGTGTTTGTATATGAAGGGTGATGGGATAGGGTGGGAAAATTTTGACGGTTGACAAAATCGTAATCTACGACAAATTCGAAGAAGTTTTGCCCATGTGTCTAAAATCAGAATCGAGCTTTCAGAATTTTTTGGACAGAATCGAAATTTGCTTAAAATTTAAAAAAAAAGTTTGTCGGAAGCTCGATTTAGATTTAAAGCCATCGTGGACAAATTGTCTTCGAATTGGTTGTAGATTACGATTTTTATAATTGCTTGGTAACGTTTTTTAGGACTTGTTATGAGGGAGCAACAATCATTGGTTTTAGATAAATGTCTTCCCTGAGGGAGACAAAACACATTGTATTGGGTTGCCCAAAAAGTAATTGCGGATTTTTTAAAAGAAAGTAAATGCATTTTTATACAATTTTTTTCCAAAGCAAGCTAAGATTAACAGCTGATAACTGACAGAAGAAAGAATATTTAATGGAATACATGATGCACCTATGGTAGACACTAGAGCTGGCAAAATATCGATGGCACTATCGATATTTTATTTAAAGTCTGAATATCGATTGGTATTTTTTTTTTTTATCAATACTATCGGTAAAGTAAAAATTTGTGCAAAATTTAACAAAAAAAAAAAAGTGAATACATTTAGTGTTCTGTAAGATACATTTCGCCCATAGAGGGCGTAATTGTCATCCGATTGGGCAAACATTTTGTACAATGATTTCTCTCTCAATAAATTTAGCTGAATTCATTAAGTTTAGCTGTATTCGGTTTGAGACTTGGTATCAAACGATTTCTTGATTTTTACTTCTTATTTTCGTTTGAAATAATGGTCATGGGAAATTAACGATAGTATCGATACGATCGATATTTATTATTCAAAATACCAAAAATATCGAATATTATCGATTGTATGTCAGCTGTAGTAGGCACCGAAAACAGTCTTAACTAATTTTTCTTAAATAATTTTTTATATCCACGCAAGTTTATTTCTGTTCAGCTAATTTCGTTTTAAAATTCTGTTTATATAAAAATTTTTCATTTTCTGGAAACTCTTGGGTATGTAAATTTCTCTAGAATTTTAACACCTTCCCAAAAGCATTACATCATCGAAATATGGGTGTTTTTTTTTTCATTTTTTCTTTCAATATGTTCGATTTCAAAAATGTGATGTTGCGAGAAGAGGCTTGTGAAATAATTAGACACTTAGCCTTTATTTTCTTGGTTGTCTCTTTGACTTCGAGGAAATGGGAGTGTAATTACAACTTTAGCCAGTTGCAATCAAATGGAGTGAGTGAGTGGAGGCGCAATGAACATATTGTTTGGAATTATGAAGTGCCTAAAATTTATAGGCACATCAAATATTTGAAAAAAAAAAAAACGAAAAGATATGAATTATGTGCCAATAAAATGGTTATAAAAACTGAGTAACACTTTTTGATAGGCTGATTGAGTCATGAGGCATTTTGTTATTATTTATGCTATTATTGGGTTGCCCAAAAAGTAATTGCGGATTTTTCATATAGTCGGCGTTGACAAATTTTTTCACAGCTTGTGACTCTGTAATTGCATTCTTTCTTCTGTCAGTTATCAGCTGTTACTTTTAGCTTGCTTTAGAAAAAAAGTGTAAAAAAAGTATATTTGAATAAAGTTCATTCTAAGTTTTATTAAAAATGCATTTACTTTCTTTTAAAAAATCCGCAATTACTTTTTGGGCAACCCAATATATCGAAATATAGTCCGATATGGACCAAATTCGGCACGGACATTAAGTGGTCTGATAAGTAAAAGTCATTGTTCAATCTTGTAGAACAACATTTTGGTCTTTTTGGTAGCTACATCCAAATATAAACCGATTTGAAGCATATACGACACAGATGTCGAAAAGCCTAACATAAGTCACTGTGTCAAATTTCAGGGAAATCGGAATATAAATGCGCCTTCTATGGGGCCAAGACTTTAAATCGAAAGATCGGTCTATATGTCAGCGATCTGGGCCAAATTAAAGAGGGATGTCTATGGGCCTAACACAACACACTGTCCAAAATTTCGGCAAAATTGTACAATAAATGCGCCTTTTTTTGGTCCCAAGACCTTAAATCGAGAGATCGGTCTATATGACAGCTACATCCATATTTGGACCGATATGGGCCAAAATGAAGAAACATGTCGAAGGGCCTAACACAACTCACTGTCCCAAATTTCGGCGACATCGGACAATAAATGCGCTTTTTATGGGCCCACGACCTTAAATCGAGAGATCGGTCTATATGGCAACCATATGCAAATCTTGATCGATCTAGGCCAAATTGCAGAAATATGTCGAGGGGCTTAACTTAACACACTGTCCCAAATTTCGGCGACATCGGGCAATGAATGCTTCTTTTATGGGCCCACGACCTTAAATCGAGAGATTGGTCTATATGGCAGCCATATCCAAATCTGGACCGATATGGGCGAAAATGAAGAAAAATGTCGAAGGGCTTAACTTAACACACTGTCCCAAATTTCGGCGACATCGGGCAATGAATGCTTCTTTTATGGGCCAATGAACTTAAAACGAGAGATCGGTCTATATTGCAGATATATACAAATCTGGACCGATCTGGGTCAAATTGAAGAAGAATGTCGAGGGGCCTAACACAACTCACTGTCCCAAATTTCGGCGACATCGGACAATAAATGCGCTTTTTATGGGCCCACGACCTTAAATCGAGAGATCGGTCTATATGGCAGCCATATCCAAATCTGGACCGATATGGGCGAAAATGAAGAAAAATGTCGAGGGGCCTAACACAACTCACTGTCTCAAATTTCGGCGACATCGGGCAATGAATGCTTCTTTTATGGGCCCAAGACCTTAAATCCAGAGATCGGTCTATATGACAGCTACATCCAAATCTGGACCGATCTGGGTCAAATTGAAGAAGAATGTCGAGGGGCCTAACATAACTCACTGTCCCAAATTTCGGCGACATCGGGCAATGAATGCTTCTTTTATGGGCCAATGAACTTAAATCGAGAGATCGGTCTATATGGCAGCTATATACAAATCTGGACCGATCTGGGTCAAATTGAAGAAGAATGTCGAGGGGCCTAACACAACTCACTGTCCCAAATTTCGGCGACATCGGACAATAAACGTCCCTTTTATAGGCCCAAAACCTTACATCGATAGATCGGTCTATATGCAACCATATGCATATCTTGATCGATCTAGGCCAAATTGCAGAAATATATCGAGGGGCTTAACTTAACACACTGTCCCAAATTTCGGCGACATCGGGCAATAAATGCGCCTTTTATGGGCCCAAGACCTTAAATCGAGAGATCGGTCTATATGGCAGCTATATGCAAATCTAGACCGATATGGGCCAAAATGAAGAAAAATGTTGAAGGGCCTAACACAACTCACTGTCCCAAATTTCGGCGACATCGGACAATAAATGCGCTTTTTATAAGCCCAAACTTAACTTAACACACTGTCCCAAATTTCGGCGACATCGGACATTAAGTGCGCTTTTTATGGGCCCAAGACCTTTAAACGAGAGATCGGTCTACATGGCAGCTATATCCAAATCTGATCCGATCTGGGCAAAATTGCAAAAAGATGCCGAGGAGCCAAACTTCCGCGACATCGGGCATTAAATGCTTCTATTATGGGCCCAAGACCTTAAAGCGTGAGATCGGTCTATATATCAGCTATATGCAAATCTGGACCGATTTGAGTCGTATTGAAAAAGGATATCGAGAGGCCTAGCCTAAAAAATGTTACTATAATGGGCCTAAGACCTTAAATCGGCAGATCAGTCAATATGGAGGCTACATCAAGATATAATCCGTTATAGCCCATCTTCGAACTGAATCTGCCTATGGACAACGAAAGAATCTGTTGCAGCTTAATTTCTCTATTTTTATACCCAACATCCTAGGATGGGCTATACCAATCTAGTCATTCCGTTTGCAACACCTCGAAATATTTGTCTAAGACCCCATAATGTATATATCATCTCAACGTTCTGAATCGATCTAGCCATGTCCATCCTTCCGTCCAAACGTCCGCCTGTAGAAATCACAAAAGCGGTCGAACGCGTAAAGCCAGCCGCTTGAAACTTTGCACAGATACTTAATATTGATTAAGGTCGTTGGGAATTGCAAATGGACCATATCGGTTCAGATTTGGATATAGTTCCCATATAAACCTATATCCCAATTTGCCTTCTTGAGCCCCTGGAAGCCGTAGTTTTGTCCGATTTGACTGAAATCGTTGAAATTCGTAACAAAACACTACATGCTCAATTTCATCCAAATCGGACAAAAATTGCGGCTTGCAAGGGCTCAAGAATTGGAAGTCATAACAGAACACTATGTGCAAAATTTCAGCCAAATCGGACAAAAATTGCAGCTTGAAAGGTCTCAAGAAGCCAAATCTAGAGATTTGTTTATATGGGAGCTATATCAGGATATAGACCAATGTAGACCATACTTGGCACACTTGTTAGAAGTCGTCATGAAACACTACACGCTCAGATTCGGCCAAATCAGACAAAAATTTAGGCTTGTAAGGGCTCAAGAAGCCAAATCTAGAGATTGGTTTATGTGGGAGCTATATCAGGTTACAGACCGATGTGGACCGTACTTGGAACACTTGTTAGAAGTCATAATGAAACACTAACGCTCAGTTTCAGCCAAATCAGACAAAAATTACGGTTTCCAGTGGCTCAAGAAGTTAAATCTGGATATCGGTTTATATTGAAGCTATATCAGGTTATAGACGGATGTAGACCTTTATTGGCACACTTGTTCGAAGTCTTAACAGAGCATTATATGCAAAATTGCAGCCAATGCGGACAAAACTTGCGGCTTGTAAGGGCTCAAGAATGCAAATCGAGAGATAGTTTATATGGGAGCGATATCAGGTTATAGACCGATTTGGACCGTACTTCACACAGTTATTGAAAGTCATACCGGAACACTATGTGCGAAATTTCAGCCAAATTGGACAAAAATTGCGGCTTGTAAGGTCTCAAGAAATAAAATCAGGAGATAGAATTATATGGGAGCTATATCAGAATATAGACCGATGCGAACCGTACTTGGCACACTTGCTAGAAGTCATAATGAAACACTACATGGCAAATGTCAGTCATAGTTTCAGCCAAATCAGGGAAACATTGCGGCCCATCCTTTGGTGGTGGGTACAAAAATGAAATTTTTCTTTACACACCAAAATAACACTTCCAATATTTCATGACCAATTAAGAATTTGAAAGATCCGTTCCAAGTGGATGAAGTGTTCGTTGCCCAAAAAGTAATTGCGGATTTTTTAAAAAAAAGTAAATGCATTTTTAATAAAACTTAGAATGAACTTTAATCAAATATACTTTTTTTACACTTTTTTTCTAAAGCAAGCTAACAATAACAGCTGATAACTGATAGAAGAAAGAATGCAATTACAGAGTCACAAGCTGTAAAAAAATTTGTCAACGCCGACTATAGGAAAAATCCGCAATTACTTTTTGGGCAACCCAATATATATATTATATAGCATTATGTTCTTAATGGATATTTTACCAATGAGGAACCGCTGTTCCATATATTGAAAGAAGTTGTTCCTTCATGCAGCCCAAATATTTTCAGAGAAGACCATTTTGAATAGGCAGAAACTAGGCAGACAATTTTGAAAAACACTTTGTTTTTTTTGTTGGAAACTTCTTAAGCAAATACCAAACATCTACAAATTATTACAAATTATTCTAATGTCTACCAAACAGCTTACATAAGCAAACAAAAGCCAAAAGGTTAAAAACTATATAGAGTTACTTAATGTGTACTGTGTTTCAATTCTTTAAGAATTCTTAACTCAATGCTGCCGAATATCGTGCATCCATAACACGTTTTGTTAGAGTTGCATATCATTCATTCAGTTAGGGCTATAAAATGCTCCGGTTAATCCAAGGAACCTGAAAGTGCTTATTAGCACAGATGTTTTCCTAAATGCTGTACATGTTGTACAATAGTTGAAAAAATCCACCTATAAAAAACTATAAAAAATAATTTAGCGATTTCACTTTTAATCGATTAGATGCAGTCGTATTATTCTTAATACACATTGACTAATTTTACAAAAAATTGAAATTTGTTGACTGTTGACTTGCTGTACAAATAAGCAACATTGATGCTAGCTACATGCATCAAAGTGTTCTTATATGAGGCAGAGTTCTTGGAAGTCATAACAGTACATTACATACAAAATTTCATCCAAATCGGATAAAAATGGCGGCTTGTAAGGACTCAAGGAGTTAAATTTGGAGATCGGTTTATATGGGAGCTATATCAGTTTATACACCGATATAGACCTTACTTGGAACATTTGTTGGAAGCCATAACAGTACACTACATGCAAAATTTCAGCCAAATCGGACAAAAATGGCGGCTTGTAAGGATTCAAGAAGTTAAATTTGGAGATCGATTCATATGGGAGCTATATCAGGTTATAGACCGATTTGGACGGGTTCAAGAATTCAAATCGGAAGATCGGTTTATATGGGAGCTTTATCAGGTTATAGACCGATTCAGACCTTACTTGGCACAGTTGTTGAGAATCATGACAAAACCCCACATGCTCAATTTAAGCCAAATCGGACAAAAATTGCGTCTTGTAAGGACTAAAGAAGTCAAATCTAGAGATCGGTTTATATGGGAGCTATATCAGGTAATAGATCGATTCAGACCTTACTTGGCACAGTTGTTGAAAATCATGACAAAACCCCACATGCTCAATTTAAGCCAAATCGGACAAAAATTGCGTCTTGTACGGACTAAAGAAGTCAAATCGGAAGATCGGTTTATATGGGAGCTTTATCAGGTTATAGACCGATTTGGACGGGATCAAGAATTCAAATCGGAAGATCGGTTTATATGGGAGCTTTATAAGGTTATGGACCGATTTGCACCTTCTCAAGAAGTCAAATCGGGAGTTCAGTTTATATGGGAGCTATATCAAGTTATGCACCGATTTGAACCGTACTTAGCACAGTTGTTGGAAATCATACTAAAAATCATACTACGTGCAAAATTTGAGCCAAATCGGACAAAAATTGCGTCTTCCATGGGCTCAAGAATTCAAATCGGGAGATCAGTTTATATGGAATGCAATTCCCAACGACCTACATGAATAAGAGTCATCTGTTCAAATTCGACCACTACCATGATTTCGACAGACGGACGGGCGGACGGACATGGCAAAATCGACTCAGAATGTCGAGACGATCATGAGTATATATACTTTGCGGGGTCTTAGACGAATATTTCGAGGTGTTACAAACGAAATGACTAGATTAGTATATCCCCATCCTATGGTGGTGGGTATAAAAGTGCACACAGAAGGGAACTGAAACCCTTCAAAGTATTTCATTTGGGGTAAGGTAGGAAAAATCTTTTAAATCAACAATTATTTCGCGTTTCGCATAAAACTATATTCTATACTATTGGGTTGCCCAAAAAGTAATTGCGGATTTTTAATATAGTCGGCGTTGACAATCACAGCTTGTGACTCTGTAATTGCATTCTTTCTTCTGTCAGTTATCAGCTGTTACTTTTAGCTTGCTTTAGAAAAAAAAAATATAAAAAAAGTATATTTGATTAAAGTTCATTCTAAGTTTTATTAAAAATGCATTTACTTTCTTTTAAAAAATCCGCAATTACTTTTTGGGCAACCCAATATATTGGGAAACAAGAATTGGGTAATTTTCAGCACAAATTTGTCAAAATTTAAAATTTACTACCAAATCAGTTATGCATAGAGTTAAAAATGCTGATAATCAAAGCTTTAAAATGCATCTGCAATGACCATATCACTTCGAGTCACCAGAGAATTTACGAATCATTGATCAAATTTTTGACAACTTACTGTTTAAATGCCTTTTTAAAAATAAACTGCACACATAAAGTGGACGAACAGAGATTGAAAGATGGCATTAAAGTTAACATAGGAAAATTTGTGAAAATCGAAAATCAATTCGTATTTCGAACAAAACAATATTTCTTTGGGACACAGTTATTAAGCAATTTTCAGGACAATTATGTCAAAAGTTTAAGAGCACACACATATCAGTTAAACGAACGCCCAAAGACGGTGATAAATGTAACTAAAATTTTTATATGTACCAACAACATCAATTCGTGTATTTTATTAATCACTAGCTGACCCGGGCCCGCTCCGCTGCGTCTTCTTTTACTTTATATAGAACAAAAGTTTCCTTGGAATATTTATTTTCTACAATTAAAGATCTTTTAGTGAAAAACTATGCTACAAAAATAGTATATCGCTTGACTAACTGTTTAACAATATAAGTGCATTTATTTGAATCCCATATGATCTTTATTGGTCTACGAATTTAAGTTTGGATGTAAGGTGTACGCCATTTTTAAAATACATTATTTCAGCCCGATATCCTCTAATGTCTGATTTAGGTGTGTTTTCGGGGGTGAGATGGTCCCCCAGATACTTGGCCCTGAAGAACTATCAGCATCATGCTCTTCTCTCAAATACCATTTATTTAAACCCCATAATGCCACTGGCTTAAGAGGAGTTTACAGGATGAGGCGTCCCCCAAACACAAAATAGGTTATCAAATTCGTTTTCTAATCTCAAATTTGAGCATCATATTGGCATGGCCGAAAAATGTTTTCCCTTTGCGGGTGTTTTGGGAAAGGGGTGATGCCCTAAATACATGGTCCTACATTTGGATATCAAATTGGTATTCTACTTCCAAATACCTTTATTTGAGCCCCATATTGCGATGGTCACTAAAAAATTGCTGTTTGGGGAGTATTTTGGGAAAAAATGACCCCAAAATTGGGTATCAATTCTTGCTTGACCCCCCAACACCTTTCATTTGAACTCAACATTGACATGGTCGATAAATATGTCCGATTTAGGGGTGTTTTGGAGATTGGGGTTGTCCCCCAAACACTAAGCCCGGAAAATATACCAGCAACGTGCTCTATTCTCATATTTCTATATATCATTTATTTAAACCCCATATTGCCATTGGCCACAAAATTGGATATCAAATTCGTTTTCTAATCTCATTTAAACTCCTTATTGCAACAGTCAGCAAATATGTCCGGTTTGGGGTATTGGCCCTAAAAACTATGAATATTTAGTTCCACTCTCTTTACGACCCAAATTGTCTTGGTGAGCAAATTCCTCCTACTTGGTGGTTGTTATGGTGGTGGGACGTCCGCTGGACAGTTGGCCCCTAATGTTGATATCAGATACGGGGTCTACTCCTACATACCTTTAATTTGAGCCCCATATTTCCATAGTCGACAAACATGACCGGCTTAGGGGGTGTTTTGGGGGTGGGCGGCCACTCAGTGAGTTTGGCCTTGAAAATATATATCGGATTCGTGTTCCACTTTAAAAACCCTCTTATTTAAGCCGCATGTTGCAATAGTCAGCAAATAATTCCTATTTGGGTGGTGTTGTGGGGGTGGGGTGGCCCCATAGACACTTTTCCCGAATATTGATATCAGATTCGTGCTTTACTCCCAAAGACCTTTCATTTGAGCCCCATATGGCTATGGTCATAAATGTGTCCCCTTTGGGGGATGTTTTTGGGGAGAGGCGGCCCCCCAAACACTTGGTCTCATAATTCTACACTCAAATACCTTTTATTTAAGCCCCATAATCCCATGGTCAGAAAATAAGTCCTGTTTGGGGGTGTTTTGGGGAAGGGGTGAACCCCCAGAAACGTGGTCCCATATTTGGATAACAGATTCGTATTCTACTCGCAAATACCTTTCATTTGAGTCCCCTATTACCATGGTCGGTAAATATGTCCGATTTAGGGGTGTTTTGGGGGTTGGGGTGGTCCCCCTAGCACTTGCTCCGAAAATTGGATATCAGATAAATTTTCTTATCCTAAATATTGGGTTGCCCAAAAAGTAATTGCGGATTTTTTAAAAGAAAGTAAATGCATTTTTAATAAAACTTAGAATGAACTTTAATAAAATATACTTTCTTTACACTTTTTTTCTAAAGCAAGCTAAAAGTAACAGCTGATTACTGAAAGAAGAAGAAGAAAGAATGCAATTACAGAGTCACAAGCTGTGAAAAAATTTGTCAACGCCGTCTATATGAAAAATCTGCAATTCCTTTTTGGGCAACCCAATACCTTTCATTTGAGTCCCATATTGTCGTGATTGGTCTAAATGTATGTTTGGTAGGTTTTAGGATGGGGCAGCCCCCTAGGTACCCTATCCGAAATTTGGATACCAATTTTTTATACCCTCCACCATAGGATGGGGGGTATACTAATTTCGTCATTCTGTTTGTAACTACTCGAAATATTCGTCTGAGACCCCATAAAGTATATATATTCTTGATCGTCGCGACATTTTATATCGATCTAGCCATGTCCGTCTATCTGTCCGTCCGTCCGTCTGTCTGTCGAAAGCACGCTAACATCCGAAGGAGGAAAGCTAGCTGTAGGTCGGTTGGTATTGTAAATGGGCCATGTCCACGTTTTGATATAGCTACCATATAAACCGATCTTGGGTCTTGACTTCTTGAGCCCCTAGAGTGCGCAATTCTTATCCGATTGGAATGAAATTTTGCACGACGTGTTTTGCTTTGATATCCAACAACTGTGCTAAGAATGGTTTAAATCGGTCCATGACCTGATACAGCTGTCATATAAACCGATCTTGGGTCTTGACTACTTGAGCCTCTAGAGGGCGCAATTCTTATCCAATTGGAATGAAATTTTGCACGACGTGTTTTATTTTGATGTCCCACAACTGAGCCAAGAATGGTTCAAATCGGTTTATAACCTGATATAGCTGCTATATAAACCGATCTGGGGTCTTGACTTCTTAAGCCTCTAGAGTGTGCAATTCTTATCCGATTGGAATGAATTTTTGCACGAAGTATTTTGTTATGATATCCAACAAACTGTGCCAAGTATGGTTCAAATCGGTCCATAACCTGATATAGCTGCCATATAAACCGATCTGGGGTCTTGAATTCTTGAGTCTCTAGAGTGCGCAATTCTTATCCGATTGGAATGAAATTTTGCACGACGTGTTTTGCTTTGATATCCAACAACTGTGGCAAGAATGGTTCAAATCGGTCCATGACCTGATATAGCTGCCATATAAACCGATCTTGGGACTTGACTTCTTGAGCTTCTAGAGGTCGCAATTCTTATCCGATTTGAATGAAGTATTTTGTTATGATATCCAACAACTGTGCCAAGTGTGGCTCAAATCGGTCCATAACCTGATATAGCTGCCATATAAACAGATCTGGGGACTTGACTTCTTGAGCTTCTAGAGGGCGCAATTCCTATCCTATTTGGCTGAAATTTTGCATGACTTATTTTATTCTTACTTTCAACAAATATGTCAAACTAGGTTCAAATCGGTTAATAACCTGATATGACTGCCATATAAACCGATCTTGGATCTTGACTTCTTGAGTCTCTAGAGGTCGCAATTATTATCCGATTTGCCTGAAATTTTGTACGACGGATTCGCTCATGAACAGACGTGTTTATTATGAACTGAATCGGTCTATAGCCCGATACAGCTCCCATATAAGTCGATCTCTCTATTTTACTTTTTGAGCCCCCAAAGGGCGCAATTCTTATTCGAATTGGCTGACATTTTGCACAGGTCTCCAACATATAATTTAATTGTGGTCCAAACCGGACCATATCTTAATATAGCTCTATAGCAGAGCAAATCTTTTCTTATATCCTTTTTTTGCCTAAGAAGAGATGCCGGGAAAAAAACTCGAAAAATGCGATCCATGGTGGAGGGTATATAAGATTCGGCCCGGCCGAACTTACCGTGCTTTTACTTGTTTATTTTTAGGGTACTACATACAAAATTTCGCTTAAATCACACCACCCATCTCCGAGATCTGGCGTTTCTGAAAATTAGGTTAAGGGGGAGGGTCCGCATACAAAATTTCGCTTAAATCACACCACCCATCTCCGAGATCTGGCGTTTCTGAAAATTAGGTTAAGGGGGAGGGTCCGCCCCCCCTTCAGATATCAGAAAAATGTAGTACCCTATTTTGACCACGGGGTCATTATGCGCCATCTGTCATTATGCGGGCCATTATGCGCCATTTCAAGAAAATCGGTTCAGCCGTTTCTGAGTCTATAAGGAACACTCAAACATACAAACAAACACTAATTGATTGTTATATATAAGATTTGTCACCTGATGGTTTTAATACTACTTAAGAAGCAAAGTGCACACCTAAAGTGGACTGCAACATTTCATAAGACAACATTTGAGGGAACATGGGAAAAATTGTGTTAAGCAAAGATCTATTTGTATTGTGGATAATAGAGTATTCTTTTGGGAAAATTAAACACAAATTAAAGATAGTAAAAATAAAAGCAGTAAAAGTATCTGGTCTGGCGATATCAATTTGTATGCTACATACAAATTAGAATAAATAATAAAATAGATTTCACAAAAAAAACTATTACAAAAAAAAAAGCTTATGAATCGTATGCTGAAATTATGTAGAATGCCGACTACTATTTTGAAATATTCGCACTATGCTGTTGTGGCCAAAATCGTACTATGTGATTATTGATATTAAATTAATTTTTTGTATAAATTTGTTGTGTCTGCTTTTTCTTTTCCAGCATGATTACCCACCACTATTACCTGCCGATAAGTAATCCCTATACGAATACCATCATGTTATTACAATTCCTGATATTAATAATCACTTCGGCATGTTTACATTATCCTACGGAGGCGTCGTTAAAGCCCCACCATAAACAGCAGCTACCAAAAGATGGAACAGATTATGACCACTTGGAGAATGATTCGCGATTCATATCATACAAAGGTAAGAACAATGATTATGATTCTTGTATACCTGAGTGCCAAATAGCCACACCATAAATTCTATGTCAAAATTACACTTATCAATTACTTCACCAGAGGTGGTTGCCCAACAATTGTTAAAGACACACACACACAGCGGTTGTTAGGTGGTGCGTACCTCATAAAAATAATCAGTTTTGAAATTTCAAATAAAAAAAATACAAAAAAAAAATTAAATAAAACATTAACCAATAAAAACAAAATTTCAACATAATGCCACACACAGTTTGGAAATGAGCCCCATGTAAAGGAGTTGACGTTTCTAATGTTTTTTTTTTTTTTTGTGTGAAATGTACTTGAACTATTGAAAACAGCCTCCCTTTTTTTGGAAAGGCATTGCCTCCATAGAGCTCATCTATCTAGCATAAAGATGGGCATAGTGTTTTTCATCATTATCATCTTTGGTTTCTTTCTTTCTTGGTCTTTATCAATTTTGAGTGTGTGTGTGTGTGTGTCTTTATACCCTACACCCCCACAGTGTGGTACAGGGTATTATAACGTTGTGCATTTGTTTGCAACGCTTAGAAGGAGAAGAGATAGACCCATTGATAGGTATACCGATCACTTTCTGATTCGATTTAGCCATGTCCATCTGTCTGTCCATGTATTCTTATGACCAAGTTACAGGTCGCATTTATTGTCCGATTGTCATGAAATTTTGCACAAGTCTCTTTTTTTGGCCCAAGGATGAACGCTATTGATTTCGAACAAAATCGGTTCAGATTTAGATATAGCTCCTATATATATCGTTCAACCGATATGGCCATTAAAGCCTGTAGAAGCCGCAATTTTAGTCCGATCTTGGCATGAAGTGTTTCTATTGACGTCTTCATATGTGTGCAAAATTTCATAGAAATCGGTTCAGATTTAGACATAGCTCCCATATATATCTTTCATCCGATATCCGAATCCACAATTTTAGTCCAATCTTTACGAAATTTGGCATGAAGTGTTTCTATTGACGTCTTCATATGTGTGCAAAATTTCATAGAAATCGGTTCAGATTTAGATATAGCTGCCATATATATCTTTCATCCGATTTAGACTTTTAGGCACAATTTTGGCCCGATTTCTACAAAACTGAGCGTGAGCTGTTTTATTTTAAGTCCCAATGCGAGTGCAAAATTTCATATAAATCGGTTCAGATTAAGATATAGCTCCCATATATATCTTTTGGCCGATATGGTATTTTAAGGCTGAAGAAGCCACTATTTAAGTCCGATCTTAACAAGATGTAGTACGAGGTGTTTTATTTGACGTCTTAATATGTGTGCAAAATTTCATAAAATTCGGTTTAGACTTAGACATAGGTCCCCGATATATCTTTCAATCGAAATAGACTTTAGCCTACAGAAACCACAATTTTCGTCCGATTCTGCATGAGATGTTTTATTTGACATTCCAAAACGAGCACAAAATTTCATTAAAATCGGTCCTGATTTAGATATACATCCAATGTATATATTTTATCCGATATGGACTTTTAAGGCGGTAAAAGCCATAATTTTAGTCACATCTCTACAATAAAGGGGGTGAGATGATCTATTTGATACTTGGCACAGG